>NC_056726.1:566505613-566678113 GCF_019279795.1 Protopterus annectens | reverse complement strand
TAGGTTACCTGTCATTAAAATTTGTGATTAACAGCTTATCCTGATCTATCACTATTTCAGTAGTTAAAAATACACTTGGTTCCTTTCTGCCTGTGACTTACAAGTCCAGTAGTTACGCAATTTCTTGGGCACATTTCAGCATGATCTCTGTTCAGGAAGCCTTTCCATTTGTGCACACTTCAAAACCCGTCATTTGCTTTTAGTCCTGGGTTCTATATTTCCAGTATAATTGTTTTTCTGCTTTTTCCGCTTAAGGGTCGCCACAGCGGAACTCCGGTCCGCTAAAGATTGGGATTGGATTTTTAAGGTACAGAGTTGCCAGCCCGATGCCCAACCTTCAAAGAAGGCACACCCATTCACGCACACACCTACCTGCATGTCTTTAATGTCACTCAACTGCAAGGAGGACATGCAGACTCCACACAAGACGCTCCAGCCGAGAATCGAATGGGAGAACCTCTTGCTGTGAGGTGACAATGCTAACCGCTGCACCACCGCTGCTCAGTTTGAATGATGCTTTTTATGTCTTCGTAGTCTTCTCCTTCGGGGTGGGGAATGGCATCCGAAAAGCCAGTGGCCCAATAAGGTAATATGTTAAGCTGAAACTACTTCCGGTTTGTTAGCGTCTAACATCTTTGATACATTTACACAGGAAGCAGTCATATACTCAATATTATTCACACCGTTTAACGTACTGTACATGTTTATACAAAGGTTTCTAACCATTTATATTTAAAGAGTAATTACATTTGCTTTAGTGTAATACGTCTGTACATTTTCTTCCCCTTAGAGCTTGGTTGAGTTTTCTTGAGATGCCAACAAAAGTGAAATCGAAGGGTGCATGTATATTCTAAGTTACACTGCAAAGTCCCCTGTCAATCTCTATTTGCATTACTGACCCCACTCCATTGGTGGGTTGTCATGTTGTATGACTGTAATCCCAAATTCCAGATATAAAATGTAGCATGTTGCCTCTAGGTCTATGCAACCACTTAATTTTTCTACCATTATAGTTAGGGTTCATTGAATATAGAAAATACAAGGCAATTCAGTCTTACAACCATTTATACCATGCCAGTACCCACCCTCAGACTGAACCTCCTGTTTCAAGGAGGGCCAGGCCAGCAAGCCTGGGGTGAATTTGTGAATACTCAAGTCATCCATTTCCTGTTTGAAGGATAATGCTTTACATTCAATTTCCTTTTGAAGGAAGATGATGTATTGCATTGCTTAATTTGCAGTTGGAGAGCATCCTAAAAGTGGGTGCTGCAGAATTAACACACTCTCTCAACACAGTTGTATTTATATGTTGGGGAAAATTTAAATATGTTGTTCTGGTATTTGTGAAGATAGTAAACATCTTGGACTACTGGGTTCCTAATGACTTAGAAGGCAATGCTAGATCTCCCCTTAGGAGTTTATTAGACACTGAGTATTTGGACAGTGCTTCCAGTCTTTTTTTGTTATTTAGGGTTTTTAAGCTATTGATCTTCTTAGTTTGGTATCTCTGGTGCATATTTAGTGAGGCACATTCAAAGTGGCGTTGTATTTAATGTTTGTCCTAATCAGTGCTTTATAAAGTGGGACAATGACCTCTTTGGATCTGGCAGATATCCCCTTGATTGATCTGCTGCACTACAAAGACTTCTTGACTGCTGTTACATAATGATTAAAAAGGGTGGTGGGGATTTCTAACCCATGCACCAAATGCAACTATATTACACTTTTTAGAAGTTTTAATTTAAACCATTTGTTACCTCATCAAGTGTTTATAGTTGGTTTTTATTCTAGGCTTGGGCACAGGGCAGCCACGGTGGTGCAGCAGTTAGTGTTGCCGCCTCACAGCAAGAGGTTCTCCGGTTCGATTCTCGGCTGGGGTGCCTTCTGTGCGGAGTCTGCATGTCCTCCCTGTGGTCGTGTGGGTTTCCTCCGGCTGCTCCGGTTTCCTCCCCACATCCCAAAGACGTGCTGTAGGTGGATTGGACACTCTAAATTGGCCCTAGGTGTGAGTGTGTGCATGTGTGTACCTTCTGTGGAAGGTTGGGCGCCGGGCTGGCAACTCGACACCGTAAAACTCCACTGCCAATCATGAGCGGACAGGTGATCCGCTGTGGCGACCCCTAACCGGGAAAAGCCGAAAGAAGAAGAAGAATTTTAGGCTTGGGCATCAGGGGTGACTTGACACTGACTCCCAGTTTGCAGTTGTCTGTAAATTTGATTAACAAGAGTTTAAAAGAGGTTGCAGTATGGAGCCCTGTGGAACACCGCTGATTACCTTCATACTCTGAGGCACCTGCTCACCAGATCACATGGGTTCTGTCCCTTAGCCAATTTATTATCAATCTTGCCAAATGTGGGGATCTATTCTGTTTGTAATACATTTAACTTGCTAACCATACTAGCATGGGTTATAGTGTCAAAAGCTTTGGCCAAGTCAAAGTATGCAGTGTGTACATCATGACTACTGTCAACAGCTTGTTTTATTCTTTCAAAGAAGTTACCCAGATTCATTAGACAGGATCTACCTTTAACAAAGCCAGACTGCTACAGGTCTGGTTTGGGACTTTTAAGGTCCTAGGTAATCGGATCAGTTATAATATGCTCCATGGCTTTGCATATGAGACTTGTCAGGCTGACGGGCTGGTAATTCCTGGCGTTAGTGGTAGGACTGCCCTTGTGGAGAGTCATCACCACTGTTGAGAGACAAACTTCTGGGATGAAGCCAGTGGCTAAACTCGGGTTAAATAATTTGAGTGGCTCTGCTAGGGCTTGCTTGGCATTGTTTATTAAACATACAGGTATGTTATCTTGTCCCATGGAGAAAGTACTTGGTCTTTGAGAACACCTTTAGTATATGGTCTTTGGTGATGTTTGGGTTTATAGGATCATAAGTTACTAGGTTAATGGCCCTGGGGCCCTTACAAGAGTTTATCCCCAAAAAATAAACCTCAGTCAGCACCTGTCACCCCTGTTGGTGAGGGATACAGGTGGAACCCCAAGATCAGATTTGTGGTTTCCCATCCACTCATCAAGGTTGAGCTTGAAGAGGGTCAGTGAGGTACTCTTTGACGTGTGTGGGAAGTCTATTCCAGAGACTGGGCAGCCTCTGGGAGACAAACCAGTCTCTCCAGCAGGTTTTGTCTTTGTTGCATAGTATATTTAGGCCTTTTGAGTGGGTAATGTGCGAGGAGTTAGACTTACAGATATGGAGCATCTCTAGTAGGGCAGCATCCAAGATTGCCTTTTAGGTGAGACACAGATCACCTCTGAGCAATCTGTACGATACCGAGTAGAGTGATAGTGATTTGAGCCTGTCTGCGTAGGACAGGTGTTGGAAGCCATGGATTCTCTTTGTCAGTATTTCTGTGGCCTTTCCAGTTGACGCACGTATTTGGAGAGGTACATACCAAATGGGGTGTTGTACTCTATTATTGGTATAATGAGGGAGGAGTACAGAGAGGTAATTTCCTTTTTTCTGGATGCAGTCCCTTTACTTATGAGATGAACCAGGTAAAAGGCTTTTCTGACTACTGCCGCTATATGATTGAATGTGAGATTGTTGTCAACCTGTACCCAGGTCTCTCACCACGGGTTGCTGTTGATGTGGTAATCAGTAGGGGCTGTGTTTTTTGCCAAATGATATGATAATACAATTTTTTGCATTTAACGTAAGGCCATGACTTTGGCATCAGTCATATGTTGCTGTGAGATCCTCTTGTTGTGTGATAACATCATTTGAAGAGTCATTGACAGCACCAACTTAGGCGTCTGTAAACTTGGTCAGCCACAGGCTTTTTGTCTTTGGCATCTATTTCTTAGAGGTTCAGGCAAACAGTAAGGGTCCCAGGACAGATCCCTGGGGAGCACCACTAGTGACAGATCTGCTGTTGGAGCTGGAGGCACCTATTTTGACCTTGTGGGGTCTGTCGGTGAGCCAGTTCGCCACCCACCTGATGAGAGAGCGATTTACACCAAGTTGTGTTAGCTTTTCGATGATGCTCAAGTGGAGGATTGTGTCAAAGGCTTTGGCCAAGTCATGGTAAGCTGTATGTACTGACTCTCCCTCATTCAGGGCCTTGGTGACCATCTCAAAGAGGTCAACCAGGTTCAACAGGCAAGGTCTGCTCTTAATGAATCTGAACTGGGTGGGGTCAAGTGTTTGGCGATTGCCTATATCCTTGTTTATGAGATCCATAATACGCTCCATGGCTTTATAGATTAAACTTGTCAAGCTAATGGGGCGATAGTTTCCAGGGTCAGTAGTGGCACCACCTTTTGTGCAGAGGGATGACAGTGGCAGTTCTCCACTCTGCTGGAATGAAGCTTATACTTAGGCTATGATTGAATAGGGTGCTCAATGGTGAAGCTAGTTCTTGCTGAAGATGGTGCAGAATACATCCTGGGATACTATCGGGTCCCATGGAAGCTATGTTCTTTGCCTTGGATAGGGCCTTAAACACTTGATCTATGGAGATGTAAGGTGCGGGACAAGTATTGATGATGTTGACTGGGCCTTTGGGGGGACAGGGGGGTGAAGTTTGACTGAACCAGTCTGCTAGCATCTTGGATAAGTCAACAGGATCAGTATAAATGGTACCATTAAGTACTAATTCAGAACAAACCTGGGCTTTGCCATGGAAGTTCCTGACGTAACTGAAGAAGGCTTTGTGGATTCCTTTTCTTTCGGAGGCTAGTTTTGATTCATAATTGGCTTTGGAGGTTTTCACTAGTGATCTAATTTGCTTGTTGAGGCTAATTAGGGAGTTTTTCCAATTGGAAATTTGTGCCTTTTTACCGTTGGACAACAGTCTCTATCTTTTGTTGTAAAGCCTGTTGATAGAGGATGTCCAGCAGACAGGTTTGTGTTTCCTTGAGAAGCAGGTTTTAGTTCTGTCGGTTATGGCTAAGTGCATGCAGTTGTACAGGTGCTTATATACTGCATTGGCATACTGCATAGTTGTCTGCATCCACTAAGGGGAGTGGTGGTGTGAAGCTACTGATACCCTCCCTTAGGAGGTTGTAGTCAGCTTTTGAGAAGTCTTTTTAGCTTGGTTACGGCTGGGGGGGGGGGGTCGGGCAGGATATAAACTTCGAATGAGACAGACAGATCTGATCTAACCAGGGAGAACTTACTATGGGACTGGTGCAGCGGTTGCCCATGTTGGTGAGAACCAAGTCCAGAATGTTATCTCCCCTTGTGGTGGATGAGATTAGCTGGTTTAGTGCGTTAGAACTGATTAAGTCAAGGAATTGTTGGGTGAGTGCATTCGTTTAGGAATAGTTCACTCAGTCTGTGGTGGGGTAGTTGAAGTCATCAAGGATCAGGGTGTTAGGGGGTCCCTAGATAAGTAGGTCCAGGTAGGAGGAGTGGGTATCCTGAGTCATGGAGGTGGGTCTGTAGTTGGCTATAACATGAATGGGTGTCTTGTCAACAGCGAGTTGCACCTGGAGTAGTTCTAGTGCGTCATGCTGGCAAACCAGTCTGGAGCTGTTCTTGTCTTATGACTTTTTATTACTCTTTTGTTCTATTGCCATAATTGAGTTTTCTTCTAAATGACTTCAATAGTTTTTAGGATAGCTTACAGGTTCTCACTTAAGTAGGAGTATTGTTTTTCCTGTCATTAACCAGGCTGTTGTCTGTTCGGGTGCACATATAAATAGTTCTTACTCATGGCTAAATCTACAAATCTTAACATCTTAACATGAAGCCAGAAGTTAAGCACTGCATCTGGGCCTAGTGTTTTCCAGTTAGGAGCTTTTCTTAACTTTGTTTCAATCTCTCTGGCCATTACTTCATCCCATTTCATGTCCTGTACATTTGAACAACTTATTCTTTCTTTAACTTCTATCCTTTTAGCATCTTTATGTTCCACAGGATCTTCATAGATATTTCTTCAAAATGTATTTTTTTTTGTGATGTTTCAGTTTCTTTGCCTTGTTTCCTAATTCTCTATATAACTTTTTTGAGTCATCAATAAATTGCTTGTTTTGTACTTTTCCTTTATATTTCTCTGCATATCTTCTGAGTTTTTCTGTCTGTGCTGATATTTTTAGTTTATTTGCAGTAGTGCAGGGCAGTGGTGCAGCGGTTAGCGTTGTCGCCTCGCAGCAAGAGGTTCTCCGGTTTGATTCTCGGCTGGAGTGCCTTCTGTGCGGAGTCTGCATGTCCTCCCTGTGGTTATGTGGGTTTCCTCTGAGCGCTCCAGTTTCCTCCCACATTCCAAAGACTTGCAGTAGGTGGATTGGACACTCTAAATTGGCCATAGGTGAGAGAGTGTGCCTGACTGAGTGGTGCAAATGAACTATGCGGCAGGGCTAGCCACCCGGCGGTGTAACCTTGGCTCAAGATGATTGTCACTGCAGAAGTGACACCCAGACCCCATGTGTAAAATGGGAAAAGGGACTGAGGATAGATGCATGGATTTGCAATAGTGCACGATAGATCCTGATCTGTTCTGATACTGCACATTGCTTTTATCACGTCTTTCAGAGTATTTTTGTTGACCTGTTCCCCCTTCTATGCTGTTCTAACAGTGGCATTTCTTGTCTTAATTGCTTTATAGTTTTTTCTATTCGATACTTGCATGATGGCATTCAGTGTCTTCTCTTCTCTTCCTTTCCCTTCCTACCCTATGTTTTTGTGATAAGAATTTATTTGATATTAATTTAGCTGCACAGTAGTATGTCCTATTTACTTATGTTACATCTCATGAATCCCTATGGATGGTCCTAATTACTGTGTTCTTTTGTTTTGTCAAGCTTCTAACTTTTTGTGTTTTATTCACTTTCTCTAGTCTATATATTTCATCGATCTAAGTTTGTCTGTCCAATTCTTAATCAAGCAACTCTTTTCTTACATTATTTTCTTCCAAACTGAGGGGGCATATTCTTTGTTCTTCGTTTCCTGCAGCCATTCTATAGAAAGTTGCAGAGCATCTTCCAGTGCCACATTCTCTTCAGTTTCATCCTGTGTCATCAGTTACTCTCATATGGAATCTCATTGGCCTATCACACCACTACACTGACTGCGTTAAGAGTTCCCACAGTTTCCTGTTCCTTCCCTTGCTGTGCAGCTTCCATCTGAATGGAGTCTTTGACAGGAAACCAGTACAACCAAAGTATCTTCTTATGGCAGCTGATCAGATGTTTCCTGCTCCATTGATTTCTCCTCAATTTCTGGATCCATTGCGCTATCCTGCTGTGATGTAAACAGAGTTAGATGTTCTACAGTAAATCCTTCAGTTTGCAGGTAATCCGTAACCCCAGTTTCTATTTCTTTAACGTCTCCATTACTAATCCTCTTTTCCTCTTTGTTTTCTTATTTTTTTTTTTTGTTTTATAAAATGTCCATGTCTGGATGCCTTTGCGTGCATTTTTTTTTTCTTCACATGTCTTTGGTGCTGCTAAGTATTGCACTACATTAAATCTCTTTTTCTTTCCCATGTCCATATTTCTTCTTCGGGTATCTTCTGCTCCTCCTGTTTCTCCTTATTTTGAGAACTCCTTGCTCCATCATGCTGTGATATGACCTAACTTTCTACATTAAATCCGTCACTTTGCAGTTATTCTATAACTTCAACTTCTATTTTTTTCTTTTTTTTGTTAACTTCTACTTTACTAATTTCTGCTCGATATTTCCTCTTTGTGATCTTAATTTTTTATTGTGAAATTTTCCATGTGTGGATGGCTTTGTCTGTATTCGCTTTGACTACCTTTGGGGCTGCCGTTTTTGTGTTGATTATGCAAAGCAGAAAACCAGTTTAACTATTACACAATATCAGATCTCTCTTTCTTTCTTTCCCATGTGCATATTTCTTTTTTATAACTTTTGAAAGTCTCTATATTTTGCTTTTTATATTTTCGCACTTCCTGTGTTGCTTCTTTTTCCAAACGGCCCACAGTTTCTTGGTCTATGTAATGTTTTTCACAAATGTGTTGTATTAATGAACACACATTTTTATTTGAAGCTTCTGACAGTTTTTCTTGAAGTATTTTTTTTTCCTCTAATTTCTCTCTTAATTTTTTTGAATATCTTTGGTCTAGAAATTCTGGGCTTTTTGCGTAATAGTAACAGTACATAATTTCTTTCTTGTCCTCAGCAGTTCACTCTACTATCTTTATGGCTTTTTTTTTTTTTTTTTTTTGGCCTATACGTTTTAGTGATTGTGATTTTTGTAGACGGCTACTTCCTTCTACAATGGGTGGTGGTGGTGGGGGGGATCCTCCCCCTGGGCCTGGCCTAACCCCATTGTAGGAATGCTTCTGTGTCTTGAGGATTCTACACTGTCATTTTTTCCAGTCCTGTCACCAGTGCGCCTTCCAGGATTGGGTACTTTTTTATCCTGGATCTTGTGCTCCCAGCTATTTTTTTAACTTACTTCTGTCTATGATGTATGTTATGTAAAATACAGTCTATATATTGGTGTCATCTTGGTGAGATTTTTGTGAAAAACAGGGTCCAGCTCGTAAAGATGCTTACCAAGACTTGAGAATGAATTCAGTTCCAGCAATATTACTCTCCTTTGCTTGCTGACTTGTCATCTCCATTCTGTCCCCTGTTCCAGTGAGCTTGTCTTATGAACTTTAATACCTTTTCAATGTGTCCTGTGTTTGAGGTGCAGTTGCTGAAGATTATTGATAGATAAAAATCTCCCAAAATAATAAGAGATTTTGTTTATAGAATGAGTTCATTGATTATATGTAGGAGCTTTACATGATTGTCAGGGGACATAGAAGATATCTGTAATATGCTGTAAAACTGTGGTTTTATTAAGTATGATTTAGAGCTCATCAAGCTGTGTTTGTGGGTCCATGGGGATTTGTTTAGATGTAATATAGTCCCTAACAAAAATGGAGATGCCACCACAGTTGCATCAGTTCTGATTACATGGAAGGTAGGCAAACTAAAACAAGGAATGGAAGGAGTGCTTTCTGAACTTTGGTAGTTTCAGTAATTACACAGGCATGAAGGTGGAGATTCTCAAGTTTGAGCATTTTATTGTTTATATGTCTGGCATTGAGCAAACCTAGGTTAATATTATCCTGTTTTTGGATTTGATATGTTGTTTTAGGATGTCCATCAGCAGGATGCTATTAAAAGGCACTGCAGGGGCAGCAAAGGCTTTAGGGCAGTATGTTGAAGGCTTAGAATGAGAGGTGCAGACCATCCCTGGAAAAGCAAGCTAGGACTGTTGAGCAGCTTATCTCTTGCTGCACATACTGGATCCCCCTAGAATGACAACTGTTTAGCCAATTGTTGAAGCCAATTAACTCTGTACCTGTGCATCAATCTTGGATAAGGAAGGCTTTCACTTAAGACTAGTATCTTGCCTCCATTTCTAAGGTGTAGAAAGTTCTGACATGTCTCGTTGCATATCTGTCAGGGTTTTCCATGCCAAGCCATTCACACCCACACTAACCATCACCATGTCAGTCCTGCTTGCCATATGGAACATCTTTAAGGGCCCGTGAGATATTGGAAATCCTTGTGCTTGAAAGATGGCTGACCTAATCTCTGGCTTACTGCAGCCTAGTGAGAGGAGAGTCAGTATGTCTGACTATATGGTGTCACCAGTCCATAAAAATGTTTGTTTTTGTGCCCTCTATATGGGAGGATATAAATCCTAGTGAATCTTTGCTGGAAGTGTGCCAGAAGGTAATTTGCTGAGACCTAATTTTTGTGGATTTGGGAGGCTTTGTCAAGGACTTTTTTGTAACATATCCTCATAAGCATAAGCCATTTTAACGTGAGTTGGTATAGAATGTTGTGTACTACTCACGATCTATTACATTTTGTGTGAGTGAGGCCTCCAAGTTCATCTGTGAGCATTAAGCATTTGCTGTTCTGCCTCAGGATAAGGTTTTGCAGAGAGCACAGCATTCCTAACCAACATTCCTTCTGCACAGCTGCATATAATTCTCACCTTGACTGAAGTCTTCAACAGAGGTGTACTACTGGATGTTCCTTCCCTTTGAAAAACAAACTCTGACTGAATACAGCCCTCCCAACCCACACACAGTCTGTAATGTAAAGCATCCACCTTAAACGTCAGGCTGTATTAGGACTACAAATTACAGGTTGTCCTGTCAAGACCTTGAGTTTCTAGAAAGCCTTGTCACAAACTGATGTCCAGATAGTTTTATCAGTTCTGTAATCTCATGTAAGAGGAGTTGCAGTGGTAATGCAGTGAGGGAAGCTTTCTGTAATACCTGCTGTCTCAGAGTGTTGTCACTTTCTTAGACCATGCCCAGATTGTCTCTACTTGGCATGTTGTGACTGAATTTTGCCTCCATCCACCTAATAATCAAGATAAGTTACTTCTGCTTTTCCTAAATGACATTTGTTTGCCTGAATAGTCAACTTGCCAAGTGTTCCTGTCATGTATGGTTCTTAATGTACATGCTGTGGCAAGTGATGCCTTCAATACCATACTTTATTTTCTCCTAATCATTCCTTTTGCATATTCCTGATAGTCTTATGAGTATTTTCAATTTGTTTTATGAAAGTTGTTTAGGGTGAATTTTCACTATGCCACCATCACTGAAGACTGTGATTATGACATAACAATATTGACAGCATGAGGCACATCCTTAGACTGTAATAGGCACACCACTGCACATACCTCTTAACACAAGAAATCTGGACAAAGCCTAAAATAATGGGGGGACAAAGGCCCAAAAATAGGAACAGATTTTAAATATTGCTCTTATAAACCTAGAAAGCTGCTAGAATAAGGATTTGTGTTAGCATGCATTTTCTGAATGATATGAAGTCTGAAACTCAAATATATGTCATTATTTGGTCATTTGTAATGACTTCAGTCCTCCGTGATTTGCCAGAAAGCCACAGATTTTTTGAGGAATAGACCAAATATATGAGGAAAAAATATGGACATTCCGCAGAACTGTACAGTTGAGAGGTATGCCCGTTAAGGTCTATGACACCTCCACAATATCCCCATGATGACATTCTCGAGGGATATAACAGAAATAACATGGAGTGGTGGGTGTGTTCTTAAAAAATTTGCAATTTTTTTAAGAAACTGCTAATATAAAATTGATCCAATGAAGGAAGTGCATTGTTGACACTTTACAGGTGCATCATGGTACTTCATAGCTAAACACAATTGTACCACTTCAGTCTGCACATCACTTTTAACATGTATTGCATGTTCCTGCCAATACAGACTAAAAACTATTGTGTAATCTGCAGCTGTTGCTAGTTTGCAGTATACCAGCTTGTGGAAAGTTGCTCTTGAGGATAAATGATGCCCTAACATTTTAGTGAATGTATGTAGCCCAAACAGGGTAGCAAGTGCTGATCTATGCCTAGCTGCAGACCTAGACTGTTTGTCAGTAGTGGTCCAATTCTTATTTAGCCCCACCCGACGGCTCTAAAGCAGCTGCTGCTTCTGTATTGTGATTGTGATAAGGATCTGCTTCCATTTTACTATTTATTTTTCTGTAGGCTGCACAGAACCGGATGATTTTCTTTTCTTTTAGCACCAACAGCACTAGCCAGGCCCAGTGTTGGTTGGATTCCGGGATTACCCATGGACTCAACATCTGCAGCTCCTCCTGCATGGCTTGCTTGACTTGCTCAGGAGCCTGTTTTGATTTTTGGAATGCTACCTCCACACGATGGTCTACTAGTTGGGTACATCCTGGTGTAGCAGTGAACATATCCTCAAATTCTTGTAGTACCACTCATAGGAGATGGCTAGTGTGACTATACTACTGAGGCATCCGTCTCTGGCTCATTGAGGAGGTCTACTAGCAAAACCACTCTGATTTCCTGTTGTAACCCACTGGATATACAAAGTAGTATTGTTTCCCTAGCATAAGGCTCCGTTTTATTAACCTGATAGTTTTGTTCTTACCTGAAATCTCCACCACATATCTGACATTTCTTGGTTTATTTACAATGGTGAAAGGACTGTTCCTTGCTGACTGCAGCTTGTTCGGTTATGTGGGAATAAGCACAATTATTATTTTTTTTTTTGCTGTTTGTCTACTCTTGGGCTATTGCTATCCCTCTGCTGTGTTTATGCTAGGTGCTTCCCTGCTAACTCCATGAGCTCCCTAAGCTTAGCCTTGAAATTTAGTGCATACTGTATAACACACTTTTTGTAAGATTCACATTCACTGTTGCACACATCATAAATTGGGTCCAGGGATCCCTCTCCCTGTGCCCATATATAGCAGCTGAAATGGCAAAATATGGATTTTCAGGGTACTGCTCTGTATGTAGGGAGGCGATAAGTAGGTCCTAGTTTCATTCCGATTTTTAAATGAGTCTGGGAATGGTGGTGGTCTGACCTTGAGGGTAGATAGTTTAACAGCTTAACCCCACAGCACTTCCACAAACTAATCAGCAGGTCGGGCTTGAGGTTAGCTTGTGTCTGTTAGTATAGCCTAAGAGAAACATACATTACTGAATTTTTTAACAGAGCATTTACCACCTTTTCTGCCTCCAAAGACAAAGCCACTTATTTGGGGTACGCAGTAGAGTAGTCTGTCATCATTAGGGTATACCTGTTAACTGTGGTACTTTTAGTATTAAGAGGGCCCACCCAGCTGCCCTTTGAAATGTTTCCTGAATAACAGGTAATGGTTAAAGGCACTATAGTCTTACCTTTGTTTTCTGTTTTGTCATCCTTTCACACTGCTTACCAATCTTGCAGTACTCTGTTGCAATACATGGTCATTAAAATGGTTGCATAAGCTTCAGTTCTGTATTCTTTATGCCCGGATGCCCCAGAATAAAGGATATTCTTGGTTGTACACAAGTGCCTATTTATAGAGTTGTGGGACTACCAGTTGCTGCACAACTTCTCCCTCTAGTACCCACTTCAGGAGTCAGTCTATTTACTTCTTCATATTTTTTTTTTTAATTTTACATTTTGTGTACCAAGGTAGAACATTGAATGTAGCATGACCACTGCTGGCTTAGCCCGAGTTGCATCCAAAGCAGTAGCAACAAAATTGCTATAGGTAATGTATGCACATGAAAATAATGATGCGTGCATGTTTACGTAAGTTAGAATCGTACAAGTTACAGTGGCAAATTAGCAAGGGGCAAAAACATAAGATGAGAGGAATAACATGTAGAGGAAGTTTTAGTGAATTATGTGACCTATTTTGTTCTAGGAATTATTTGAATTAGAACCTATTCTGTTCAACAGTCTGATCCAGAGAACATCCTGTCCCTACCTTTTGAAGATTAAGAGCTGCTTAGCTACCTTTATCGCATTCTAGAAAGTGAGAAGTGAAAGCCTTGCCTGTCTCGACTTTTGTATCCCTGCCCATTTCCCATTCCTGTTGGAGTCTAGAATTTATTTGACAACTACTTCCAAGTCAAGACCCCCCCCCCAAAAAAAAAAATAGTCCCTTTTTGAGAAATTCCAGTACCTTTTGACAGCTGTGGCTCATGCAGATGTCTTACAGCTACTTTTTTCTTTGATATGGCCATATCATCAGCTTCTGGAGGTATGGGAACTGGCTAGGTTTCCTTATTTTACTTCCTCGTGTTATTTTTCACACCCAACTGTGTAAAACTGCATACACAGAGGGTTCTGTGTTGTCAGTCATTACCTATTCCCAATTGTTATGAGGGACATTCATTATGATGCTGAGGTAGCAGTCATGATTCCATGACTTAGTCAAAAAGCTAACCTTTGTGCTAAAAAACATATAGACTGGCAATGTAAGTTGCAGGAGAATCTGAATGTCTTCTAAGGGAAAGACAAACTTAAATCTTCAACTGATCAGCAGAAAAATGAATTGCAATTAAAAGATCTTCTCTTGTACAAGGGCGGCCATCAGCAACAACTTGCTCGGGGGGGGGGGTAAGAGACTCAAGCAGTGTGACTTCTTTTACAGAGAAGCTAGATGGATTTACAATGAGATGGTTAAACTTAATAGCACAACTATGGATTACATTAAAACTAACAACCAAGACCTGAATTACTGGAGGAGACACTGGACAGGCATGGCCAGGGTTTGACAGACTTGCAGAAAGGTCATGGCACCTCCAAGGAAAGGTTTTATAAGGTTGGAAACTTTGTAAGGAAGAGTTGAGTGTGTAAATGACAGTTGGAAGATGCTGTCCAAAGGAACAGTTTGTGTTTCACTAGTGTATCAGCGGTTGAAGAGGGAAAGGACAGTTTAGGCTTCAGTACTATTGACTTGGACTAGAATTCAGGAATCTGATATACTGCTGGAGAGAGTGCACTGCTGGAGAGAGTGCACAGGATCTTCATTCCTGCAAGAGGAAAGAGCATCAGCCTGTGTCTTGTCCAGTATCAAAGTTGTACTCGAGGAGCTGTTGCTAACCCATCTCTAGGGGGAGACTGTATTAACTCTGGGAAGGCGGCTATATGTAGACAACTGTTGCTCTTACTAGATCAAGATGGAGCAAATTCATACTAGTGTCCCTAGTGGTATAGTGGTTGCTGTTTAGCACTCTCACTGCCACATCCCGGGCTCGTTTCCCATTCAAGGAAACTTCACTGCATTTTTGAGGTCAGTTTGGCATGATAGTTTAAGGTCCTGACTTCATAAACACAAGGCACAGGTTTTGATTCTTGGGTTATTAGTCAAGCTTAAAATACCCCTTGCAGGCAGTTATCCTAGTATTCAGTTATCAAACTGTGAACTATATCAGCAACCAAAATTATATTTTAATTTTGGCTACCCAGCAATTCTAAAATTTTCCCTCAACTGATGCTGAAACATTTTTAGATTCTGAGTAAACAATTGAGGTAATGAAGGAGCAAATTCACGATGGATCTCCAGCAGGATGAGGCAATCTGAGGACTGAAGGGGTCAGCTGTTAGGGTGGAAAATATTCCCTATAAAGTCCTTCCCCTTCTTTAAAAGGAAGGTGAAAAATAAACAGCATGGAATACAAAGGGTTGCTAAGGAAACACAAAATGCTTTCTCAGACACGAGGATTTCTGTCTGTACACAGCCATTGGACATGCAGCCAGAGTTTTAACTTAATGTTTTGTATTGTGAATATAATTACTTTGCTATCTACTGAAAGTAAAGTTTTAGTAGGAATTTTGTGTATACTAGGGCAAGGTCCACTTGAACAGCCATTGTTTTGATTTAATTTTGAGAGAAAACTGAAAGCAGGGTTGGTTATGATTCAAGTATAGAGGGATGTCTGAAAGCCTCTAAGGATGATGAGCAACTCGCAGTTTCTCTCTGTGCTTATTGAATGTTTACTGTTAGTAAGCATGGCATATCCAAGAGAAAGAGTGGAATTTGAAAGGGTAGAAGTTAGCCTAATGTAGGGCGTAGAGAATCTTCTCATGATCATTAAAGTTGAAATTGTCATTTTGTTCAAGAACTCCCAATATATTGGTACGACGCAAACTTATTTCAGCTTGAGGTTATGTTCTTGAGGAATGTTTGATGAAGAGTAGGTAACACTGTAACAAATGAAGGTACATCTACGAGCCCTAAAGTTTTAGAGAGAGAGACTGAAATGGGTGCACTGAGCTTTTATGAAAAATGAAGGCAGCACGGTGAGTGACACATTGAGCCACCAGTATGACCAACGTGGTGAGGACTTGGAAGGCAACTAATGGTGGAAAGGGTAGTGATTAGGGGGAAATGTAGTTTCAATGTGGTTTAACATTTATTTGCAAAACAAATTTGTTTTGTGAAGTTTAAGGGGGCTAAAATTATTATGTTATTTAATAAAACAGTAACAGTACAGGAGAATGAGAGTAGTAGAAATGAGACAAAAATTGGTGTGTCAAAGGGGAGACTGGCAAAGACTGGTAGGAAAGAAAAGCAGAGAAACAGAGTAAGAAATAAGTATAAACTAATGTCGTAGAACATTAATGGCTTAGTGGAACACAGCAAAGTAAGCACATTATTTACCAGCATCAGTGTTCAGCAGAATCAAGGTCAAGAAAGAAGGGGTTATGATATCTAGTAGGAAGATGTTTGCCTCCAGTGACTGAAGAGGCTAAAGGGGGTATGAAAGTGAGTATTTTTATAGTGAGAGCTGCTGGCAGGGATACTGCATAACCTTGGCAAGTATCTATCTCCTACCAAAGGCGAGGAAGCAGAGAATGAAGGACATTGTGCGGACATTGTGCACAAAAGTATAGGATTTTATTAGGGAATTTTGTTAATAGCAGGTGACTGGAATTTAAGTATTAATAAGAAAGATGTGGCTGGGGGTCCTAGAAGGAGAATATTGTCTGGGGAGAGAGTTATTTAAAGTCATACCTGTACTATCGGAATGGCTGGGAACAAAGGCAATATACCTATTATTCTGGCAAATATGGTATAGAAGAAAGACTGGATAGAATGTATTTAGCTATGTAACACATCTGTACGGTAGGGGGATTTTTCATTAATGATACTGGATCATACAGCTGTACAAATAATCTCCAGGCTGCTCAGTGAGAGGACTAGTTCTTTGTCACTGTAGAGTCCCAAGTAATTGGATTAGGGGTAGCCGGAGAGTCCCAAGTAAGTGGATTAGGGGTAGCCGGGAAAGCTAACAATGTTTCCTGTCTTTGCTAGATTAATATAGTAAGAGACAGAAAACAGAGGAAAGTACTTGTAGAATCAGAAAGTAGTTCTAAAAGATGCTATCGGAGAGAAGGAATGAGATTCATGGAAAGGGCTTTCAGGAAAGATGTAAAAGTGCTAACAGATTTTTAAGCAAGTAGCGACTCAGCCAAGAACAGTAGGATCTGAATAGATGGGTAAAAGGAAGAATAGAGAATCATTTGTTAAATATCCATGAGTTCAAAAGAACATCTCTTCAAAATGTTTACTTTGAAGATGCAATATGAATGCAAATGGTAATGGCAAGATAGCATGGGTGGCAAAAAGTAGAGAGGAAGGTCTGGAAACGAGATCCCCAGACTAGAGAAGTCCTTGGCATTTATATGGAAGTAGAGAGAATACTTGCAGTTATTTCAGGATTTGAATATGAAGCAGAATGTGGGGCTTGACTGGAGTTTAGATTGAGAGAGTGTCTGTCAGACTTCGTGGTTAGAAACAGAAGAGAGGGAAACAGATACCTTAATGGAACTGAATACAAATAAAGAAATAAGAATAAAAAAAAAAATGGGTAGGAGGCAAGACCCTGGACATTGGAAAGAAAGAATTGATAAATTGCTAGCATACACAATATCTTGATGATTTTAATTAATGGGGGTTGAGCCATGATTTTAAAGCTTTCATGTCCATCCCAACAGATTAGACAAATATATGACAAAGTTAATACCCCTAGACCAAAGTGGGTTAATCTGGGGTGGAATAATAATAATAATAATGCACCTTTATTAACCAGCTAGGCCCATTCGACACACAATCCGTTTTCAGGAGTGATCTCGGAGCAATGTCTGGTTACGTGACTTGTGCAAGGCCGTGCAGTAGGCAAATGAGGGCTGAGGTGATCAAACCCTGTACCACAGGAGCTGTAGCTTACATCCATAAACCTTAGTGCCAGCTGTCAGAAAAACATGTATGTTAAGAACCACTTTGATACAAGAGGAGGCACAGAAGTGGAATAAACCAGTATTATTAGTCAGCTTATTTTAAGAGGGGTGGTTGAGGGGGAAGGGAAGTCTGAATGAGGAGTCAAAGCTAAAATTAGAGGAACTGCAGCCAACTGGCACAGAGTACCGGGGTAGTTTGTGACAGAAAAATAACAAAGAAGCTGAAAAGCAAGGTATACAAAACCGTGATGTGACCATATTATAATATGATGCATCATATTGTATGGTACAGAAACCTGGGTATAAAGGTAGAGCAGTTGAAGCTAGAGATGATGCACATTAAGTGTCTGACAGGTGGCAAGATGTACACTGTTGGAAATTCAAAGAAATTAGGAAATTGGAGCAGAAGCCCAACTAGCTTCAATTGCAGAGAAGGTGAAAGACAACCAATTTAACATGGATCAGGCACATGTGCTAGAAAGCAGAAGGCAGTCTGGAAGAAGGCTTGGGATAGACTGTAAGGCAAGAAGAAAAGAGGTCATCCAGCAAATAGATGGAGGGATAGTATGAGAGAAGACATGCAACAGTCAAGGATGACTGTCGAGAAGGTAGGAGAGTGGCATTATATCGAGAGATGGTGATGGGGAGATGTAGAAAAAGGGGATTAAAAGGAGGGTTGATGATACCCCTTTCCCTGCAACCCTTCATTTTATAACTTTGACCTTTTTTTTTTTAAATAGACTTCCATTCTCCTCCGCCCTCCCCTTTCAGATTTTTGAAGCCATTGACCTGTTCCACCATTACCTCAATTTTCAGTTCCTGATATCTTTTATTTGCTGCCATGACAGCTGACTTGTCTGTACTGTTTAATCCCATTTGCATCCAGTTTTGCATTTCATTCCCTCATTATTTGTTAAGTTTCTGATCAGAGTCTGCTTGTAATGCCACATGGTCTGCATACAACAACTTTGTTGATCTGTTCGCTAATGTTGTCTATCACCAGGAATGGATGCACACCTAATCCCACTGAGTCTGAACACAGTTTGTACTTGTGTCAATTCTGTCATTTTCTGGGACTACAAATCAGTGCAGGAATTCCCAAATCAGCTTGCTTCAGACCTTGCCGTATGCTTTCTCCAAGTCTAGGAATGGCCAGTAGGACATTTTCTAATTTGTAGCTTCTTCTTTACGGTCTCACTGCAAACATCACATTGGTTTTCTTGCTTCCTAATCAGAATATGAACAGCTTATCTCAAGTCTTACTTTCCACTGCTATGTGCGCATTTTGTTCATCAGTCACCATCTCCAGAACTTTCACACGGTGTGACAGGAGTTTGATACCTCTATACTCTTCACAATTGAAAATGTCCTATTTGCTGTAGTATACTGCCATTAGAACACAGACTGCGGTGGTGGTGCTGCGGTAGCGTTATCGCCTCACAGTAAGACGTTGTCCTGTTCAGTTCTCAGCTAGAGCGTTTTCTGTGTGAAGACATGCGTGAATGGGCATACCTTCGTTGAAGGTTGTGCGTAAGGGCGCCGGCAACTTTGCAAGTAAAAATCTGCTGCTAATCATTAGCAGACCGGAGTTCCGCTGTGGCAGCCCCTAACCGGGAAAAGCCGAACGACACAACAACTGGCATTAAAACACAATGTTATCAGGATTACATCTTTCTTTCCAAATTGCTATGAGTACCCTCCGGAGCCATTTCTCCTCGAACTAGCCCAACATCTTGCTATGTGCAGTAACCTCATCTGAGCCTGCTGCTTCCCCTGTCTTTGTTTTAGTTAGTACTGTTTGTACTTCTTCAAGGGTGAGCTCCTCTTCCTCTTAGGTTGTAGGCTGTCTGTGTGGTAGCACATCTTCTGTGTAGTCTTCTACTGGAAGTACTCCTTCCATCTGCCTTTGATCTCCTATGGACTGATTATGAATTGTCTGACCATTGTCTTTATTTTTATGTCTTTGCCTTGCAGCCTGAAGGAGCTTTTGTGCCATCTGCTGAACCATTTTCCAGAAGCTGCAACTGTGACTACTCCATTAGCCTTTTTTGTTAGACTAGTCTAGGAAGAACCACTTGTTTGCTATCTTCTCTATCTCACATTCTTTCTTGAACTCCTCCTTTCTTCTGATTAGATATGCTGTGATATTGTGGTGAGAATCTTATCTGTCTTCCCCCTGAGTTGAAATAGAAACCATTGATTATTATTCAGGGAGGAACAGACTATATGGTCTCAAAACTGAATATTTGATGAGGAGTTATGCAGCGTAACCAGGCTTGGAATATGCTAAATGGCATTTGGGGGCAGAGATGGTTCTTAAGAAATCCAATTTAAAGATTCAGGAGGATTTGTATCCTGTAAGACTGGGGAGAATGAAAGAGCCATTAAATCTGGTTTCAGTGGGATTGCCATAAGAGTGTTTGGGGATCCCCATGTGTTAGGAGCAACTAATGAATGGAGACAAAATACTGGACTGGAATCTAATCCATCAAACATTTGGTTGATTTGCCTCGGGAGGGTATGATAAATGCACGCTACTGCATCTGGTGGTAATAACCAGCGTCTGACACTCTACGTTTTATACTGTACAGCACCACATTAAGTTGTAATTGCTGTCTTCCTGAAAATCTCTCTAAATGAACCTAGTGCTTTTGATTGCAACCTTAACAGCAGTAATTGAAATTTATTCAAGATTGTTTTACATGCAGGCATCCCACAGTATCTTCAGGAGGGGTTAATGATCTTGCTCTACCGCCAACAACTTTCTTCTGTCTTAATAGTAATGCTGTATCAGCTAGTCCACTCTAGTGCCTCAAGAACACAATTACTGTTTACCCTTACAGTAATCCTCCTGTTAAATACTGGTATGGTAACAATAGCTTGAGAAAGAACTCTTAAAAAGGTGAGGTCAGCAACTCTCTTTTTTATACAGTAATAAATCAACCACAAAGTTATAAAATTGAATAATGTTGTTCTTTACTAGGAATGAATAAAATTAAGCACAGCACTCTTTTTAGCTGTATGTGGATACAAACTTGCACAAAGGAGATGTAAAACAATGTTTAAACTTGCAAAGTTCTGACCCTAACATTACTAATAGCTAAAGATCTGTTTGGTTTTATCTCTACCTCTGACATGTACTTTCCATGTTATAAATAATTGCATCATTTGTTGGGCCCATCTTCAGCATGCGTGCTATTCAGCGACACAGTCCATTTCTTAACATTTCTGAAGCAAAGCAGTCTTTTTGTTTAAATTTCCTGTTTGGTTTAAATTTGGATGATCTTGTATTTTTTTTTTGGGGGGGGGGTGAATATTAGCTGTACGTGATGGGCATTGCTGATGTGATACCCCAACTACACATACAAAATGGGGACGGGGTTGATGCCATCTCTGAGCAGAGATGGGGAGGTAGACAGGAGAGACCCTTCCATTACAGCACTTAGCACCATAAAGGTGTCAAAGTGGATGTTTAACTGAGGTTGTAGGTCAGGCCATGGAAGGCATGTTTACTATCTTTTGTTACTGACACTCTGCTGAACTGTTTATACTTAAATGCTATGTATGCCTCACTCCACCACTGCACAGCTTTGCTTCTCCCCTTCTCTTATTTTCTTCCAAAGTGTAATGCTAGCTTGATTGCTATTAAAAAAGCTGGTTAGTGTCATACCTTACAGGGTACCAAATAGATTTGTAACTGTAGCTAGGCTCCTTTATTCCTTCAGTGTTGCCAAACTGTGCAACTCTCTTCAACCTTCTGTCAGAAACACAGGCAGCACCACCACTTTCAAACAAATACTGAATCATCTCAACTCTTCCTGGCTATGTACCTACTCTATAACCTAACCTCTTCCTTCTGCTTGTTCATAGGTTCATACTAGGCTATCTGCCCTAGGGCATTTATAAGCCTAGCCAGAATGTGTTTGGCTTTCGCCACCCATTTTAAATGAATTTTGCTATGCCCTTTTTCGAGGTTAGTATACTGTGCCTCTGTCTAACAGTGACACAGAAGTGATACCCGGGGTAAACCTACGATCTCCCATCCACTCATCAAGATTCCTCTTGAAGAAAGTCAATGAGGGACTCTGCCTAACCTGGACTGGGATTTTATTCCAGAGTGAAGGGAGCCTCTGGGTTATGAATCTGTCCCTCCAGCATGTCCTATTTATTTCAGTGCTGAGGTTCAAGTCTCTCGAGCACGTAGCTCGATGGGATTTGGATTTTCTGAGGGGCAGCATGTCCATTAATTCTAGTTTTAACTCCCCAATTATAACTTTCTGGGTCCTGTTTGTGAGCTAGCTGGCTATCCCCTGGGCGACTCGAGGGTTTGTACCTAACCTGTTGTGTTTAACAATGCCTAAATGAAGTATTGTTTCAAATGCTTTGGCCAACTTCTTTGGCATTCTTCTGTCACACATTGCCCCTGGCACTTTGTGCCTGTTGTCTGCAACACCTTTGATTTTAGCTTTCATCTCCACATTCAGACTTCCTTCTCTTCAACCACACTTCTCAGGTACAACCTGTTCTACATTTTAAACAACTTCCAGTTCCTGCATCTACTACATACCTCTCAACCTGGAAACATCAAAAATCTGGACAAAGGCCCTTGAAAAATAGGTACAGATCTGCACATTGATTAACATAAAATGTTTGCATACATAATTGTGTAACCCCGCCCACCTGAATGGAATTGTGGGGTATCAACTTTCAAATGGAAACTGTAGAACAGACAACCAAAATATGGCCCCAGAGTGACCCAGACACTGTAGTAAATGGTAACCATTTTTGTTTTAAATGTGTAGCAGTGATGTTCACTGGGAAGGGAGGAGATGATGTACCTTAGGATTTTGTTTTTGGTGACTTGCTGTATGTGGGTTTTATGGTAAAAGTAGGGCATTTAATGGTAGGCAATATTCTTATCTTAGCAAAAGAATATTATAGTTTGCTAGGACCTCCAGAAGTAATTCTCCATGGCCTACTGATTAGTGGTGTAGCTACAGTTTGTGCTGCCCAGAGCTGTCTTTGAGTTTACTGCCCCCCACACAAAATCATGGTTTAGTGGGGCCTCCCCATACACAACCCTCCCCCTGCAGCCATTCCAATGGCCCATTACTTGGCTATTTCACCCCATTTATCATAAACACTGTAATGTGCATACTGCTTTACTTCTACAATTATTTGGATTTCATTTAAAATTTTATTTTACATTTTACAGCACAATCACTAATAGATATCTGCTAAACAAAGCAATGTAGTCTCACAATGAAAATAGACTTAGCATTAAAACTTCTCTGGCCTTGAAACTCACATTCATTGAAACAGCATTGAAATCCACATTAAAAAAATGCATCTGGCCAGTGGCAGATAAAGATTACCTTTGGGCTGTTTTCAAATCATAGGTCCCTTGCACATGAAGCATGCATGTGTTCTTTGATACATCTTCCTGATTATATTAAATTATATTCCTTGTATGATACGGTGCAATTGTTAGAGGGCATTTTAAATTTATTGTTTTGAATGTTTCCAGTAAACAATGAAACAAAATACATGAACCAATAATGACAAAACTGCCCAATTCAGAACATTTCCATTCTAAAAGTCTAAACTTATACAGTCCACCAGTATCAGAAAATATGCACAATCTCTGCAGAACTAAAAGTCATCTAAATAATTCCACATTAAAGAGATCTGTAACTAATGAAGAGGTCGCTGCTAGCAAACAACTTTATATTTCATTGTTTCATCTACAAATAAAATGCTTGTTGCCCTTGAGGAATAAATTGCCTATGTTGCATTAAAAGGTAGTAATATTGCAATAGGGAATGGATGGCAAACTGATAACAGGTACATAGTTACTAGTTATCGGCACCAAAGAGGACATCCTCAGGACCGCAGCATCCACCCTCTTTAAAAGTACAACACAGTACAGTATCAGCAATGCGTCTACATACTGTGGGAGTAGAACCCACAGCTTTCTGCATCGAAAGGAAGTATCCTGCCTGTTATGCTACTAACAGTGTAAGCAGACTTCGCATAAGCAGCACTAAACTTCTCTTCCACTGGAGCTCTCAGCTCCTTGTAAAATCCACTCTACACTCAACTGTATCTCTCAACTTTGCAGTACAAGAAATCTGGAAAAAGCCAAAATTTATTGGGGGGGGGGGGCAAAAGCCCAAAAACTAGGGACACATTTTAAACATTGCTTGTATAATCTTGGAAAGTTGATAGAATAAAGTGTTATGTTACCACCATGCGTTTCCTGAAAGATAGGAAGCAAACTTAAATGGCTATCATTTAGTGAATTCAGTTCTCACCATAGCTCTCAACCTCTTAGCACAAAAAACCTGGACAAAGCAAATAATGGGGGAGTACAGCCCCCAAACAGATTCAATGAATTCATCTTAGTTGAAAGCTAAACATGAGGCAATCCAGTCATAAAAATTGCAAAAAGTACTGTTTGATAGACAAATTATGCATTTTCTGCATCTCAGAGAAATTAACGTGAAACGTAACCCAAACATGAAATATGAACTTTAAATGATATTTACGGTGCTGTAATTAAACCTTAACATTAAAGCTATACGCAGTCATGCATTTAATAAAGAATGTGTAAGTTAAGCTTTTGGACCTGTGACATGTAATCATCCATTGTTCCAGTCTGCACCTGAGACATGTAATCATCCATTGTTGCAGTCTGCACTGAAGGTGAAAAGGTCAAGCTATATTTCTTTTTTTCTCACTGTTGAAATGAATATTCAGCTGTTTTTAAATAAATTGTTTTAGTCGCACCATTTTTACCTGTTTCACTTTCTTGATAAGTAAATAGAAAGAAAGGAAACAAAGTTGGTTCATTTTTATAAGTGAAATGATTGACAAATGACAATGTTGGAACAAGAGGTCCAGACGTGTAAATAATTATTATAACTGTGAGTTCTATACTAGTTGTATATCCTAAAACATACAGAAACGAGAGAAAAGAAGATTCGCCCTGACCTCTTCTTTACAATGCCTAATGTCCATATCCAAATTCAGAATACTTTTAACTCATTCACTCCAATGGAGCTCCGGAAGCTTGCACTGTAACTTCCAATGGGCGGAGCCTAAACCGTGACGGAATCAAATTATGCCCTCACATTTCAAACCAATGTTCACATTTCTGGAATCATAGGGGTTATGAAAGAAGTATAAATGGCAAGCCCTTCAGCATAAACTAATTTTATAATTGCAGTATCCTTTAGGTTTTATAATTACTATAATCTTTAGGTTTGGATGCTGCGGTGGTGCAGCGGTAGGGTTGTTGCCTCACAGCAAGAGGTTCTCCCGTTCGATTCTCAGCTGGAGCGCCTTCTGTGTGGAGTCTGCATGTCCTTCCCGTGGTCGAGTGGTGTTCGAAAAACGTGAGTAGAATGGGCGTGCCTTCGTTGAAGGTTGGGCATCGAGCTGGCACCTTGGCACCCGTAAAAATCTACTGCCAATCATTAGCGGACTGGAGTTCCGATGTGGCGACCCCTAACCGGGAAAAGCCGAAAGAAGAACAACAACATAGTATTCTTTAGGTTCTAGGTCTTAAACTTGAATTTTATAATTCACAGTAAACAAGATAAGTATTATGTTTGCAATGTTTTGTAAACAACGTACAATATCTCAGCAACCACTAAAGTTGACCTACTGTCAGCAGCATTTTATTCATCTTGCTGAAAGCTTTCATATGAGGCTAAGGAGTTCTGTCTGTGTTATATGATTGTTGAGATATTTAGAAAAATATGAACATTGTATCTATATAAGTTAATATAATGAAAACAGCAGTTAATATATCTTTACCTGCACCAGACAGAGGTCAAATATTAGCACAGTTGAGTTGCCATTGTGTAAGCTTTAAGATGAAAACTTTTAAAACTGTGTACATGACATAGTTTTGGAATTATCTATGCAAATATGAACAAGCAATATTTGACGCTTAGAGGCATCAGTAGGAGTTAACTGCAGATGCACCTGGAGGCGTCACTCGGATGTAATGAGTTAAAAAGTGATTAAGGTGTCTTTTAAGTGATTAAGGTGTCTTTTTTTTTCCTTTTTTGTTTTTCTTTTATATACCTTTTAGCTTTCCACATCATATACATCTAGCTGTTAATAAACTTCATATACATTATTTGCAAACACTGTATGTAGGAGCAAATTCTATGAATACTAATTAATATTACAACATGATAAAATGTGCATGCATTTAAAGAGATAAATGCTGGTCATACAGGAATGTAGCCTAGTGTGCAATATAGCTTTCAAGGATTAAAAATGAAGTTTGAATCATTGGACTTCAAAGAAATCCCACTCAGTCATGCTAAGCACATACATAATACATGCATAGCACACAGAACACACACAGACACAATACATATATAGACAGAGAAAGGGAGAGAGTGTGACATAACATCAAACTGCAATATTCTTGGAAGATGATGCATCGAAAAATATACCTTGACTTTTTGACCATGCATTCACACACATTCATATATACTAACTTCAAGACTGCACAGCTGCATAGCTCTCGACCTCTTGTCACAAAAAAACTTGGACAAAGCCAATAATGGGGGAAAACAGACCCAAAAATAGGGACAAATTTCAAATATTGATCTTATAAACTTAGAAAATTGCTAGAATAAAATGTGTTGTTACCCTGTATTGTCTGAAAATCAAATACCTGTCATTATTTAGTGAATTCATTCCTCACTGATTTGCCACATAAATCCAGAAAACCACAGTTTTTATGAGGAACAGAACAAAAATATGAGGTAAAAGACTGTTTTCACAAGTGGTGGTGGGTAGGGAATTCAGGTTGTTGCTACCTGTATCCACAGTACAGGGTTTGAGCCTGAGTAACTGTAGCCACCCGGTATATTTAACTGGGGCATTTTACACAGACACACACACATCTTGCGGAAGAAAGCAAGCCATTTACACACTGTATTCAAATATTAAGTAAACGATCGCTATACTAGTAAGACGAGCCAAATTCCTTACCTGGAGCAGCTGGGAAATGCTCGCACGCTGTTTTTGTTGCTGCTGGCTGGCCAGAAAGTACTTTCAATCCCCTTGAGTCCTTGGCCATTTCCGACAGGCTGGCAAGCTGTTCACGGAGCTGACATCATCGTGCACGCCTCTGCACATGATGACGTCAGCCCAAAAAAGCTGTGGGAAAAAAAAAAGTCAGGAAATTCAGAAACTAAGGGGTGCCACTCGGGAATCGTAGCACCCCATTATTTGGATCTCAAAACCGGTAAAAACCAAGAAATCCGGTACGGTTGAGAGGTATGATCTACTATCATCACCACTTTGTTTTACCCCACTTGCTTTCAGCTTTGCATTCCAGTCTCAGTCATTTGCTGCAGTTTCTGTTCAGGATCCTCTTGTAGTGCCTTATGGTCAGCATGCCCATATTCCTTCATTTAACTCCAAGATCACTTTATACTGCAGATTACCAAATGTCTCGCTGATGGTCATACCTGTCACTCTAACTTCCAAATCTCTCGTACATATTAAACCTACTGCCTTGTAACTATCAGGAGTTTTTTTTAAATTCCCCTCTGTTTATACCATACAGTGGCTATAAAAAGGTGTACACACTCCTGTTAAATGCCGGGTTTTTGTGATATAAAAAAGAGACCACAATAAATTTCAAAACTTTTCACACCTTTAATGTGACATATAACCTGTACAATTCAATTGAAAATCAAAAAAATCTGTTAGGAGAAATAAATTAAAAAAATTGCAATACACTGGTTACATAAGTTTGCACACCCTTAAACTAGTACTTTGTATGTGTACACCCTTAAGCTAATACTTTGAAGCACCTTTTGATATAATTACAGCATTCAGTCTTCTTGGGTAGGAATCTATCAGAATGGCACATCTTGACTTGGCAATATTTGCCCACTCTTCCTTGCAAAAGCACTCCAAATCTGTCAGATTGCGAGGGCATCTCTTGTGCACAGACCTCTTCAGGTTGCACCACACATTTTCTTTTAGATTTAGGTCTGGGCTCTGGCTGGGCCATTCCAAAACTTTAATTTTCTTCTAGTGAAGCCATTCTTTTGTTGATTTGGCTGTATGCTTGGGGTCATTGTCATATTGAAAGGTGAAATTCGTCTTCATCTTCAACTTTCTAGCAGGCACCTCAAGGTTTTGGGCCAAAGGGGACTGGTATTTGGAACTGTTCATAATTCCCTCCACCTTGATTATAGACCCAGTTCCAGCTAAAGAAAAGCAACTGCCACCACCATGCTTCACCGTGGGGATGGTGTTCTTTTGGTGGTGTGAAGTGTTGTTTTTGCGCCAAACGTACCTTTTGGAATTGTGGCCAGAAAGTTCAACCTTGGTCTCATCAGACCATAACACATTTTCCCACATGCTTTTGGGAGGCTTGATGTATTGTTTTGCAAATGTTATCTGGGCTGGGATGTTTTTCTGTGTAAGAAAAGGCTTCCGTCTTGCAACACTATCCCATAGTCCAGACATATGGAGAATACGGGAAATTGTTGTCACATGTAGTACACAACCAGTACTTGCCAGAAAATCCTGCAGCTCATTCACTGTTGCTGTAGATCTCTTGGCAGCCTCCCTGACCAGTTTTCGTCTTGTCTTTTCAGCAATTTTGGAGGGACGTCCAGTTCTTTGCAACGTTACTATTGTCCCATATTTTCTCCACTTTTTGACCGTTTTCACTGTGTTCCATGGTATATCCAATGCTGTGGAAATGCTTTTGTGCCCTTCTCTTGACTGATAACCTTTCAACAATGAGATCCCTTTGATGCTTTGTAAGCTCTCTGCGAACCATGACTTTTGCTGTAGCAGGCAACTAAGTAAATGTCAGGAAAGTCCTACTAGGACAGCTGAACTTTATTTGGGGTTAATCAGTCTCTTTAATTGATGGCAGATGTGTACCCAAGAAGACTGAATGCTGTAATTAAATCAAAAGGTGCTTCAACAAAGTTTTAGTTTAAGGGTGTGCACACAAAACAAAGTATTATTTAAGGGTATGCACACTTATGCAACCAGCGTATTGTACGTTTTTTTATTTTTTATATTTTTTTTCCCCAACAGATTTGTTTGTTTTTCAGTTGAATTGTACAGGTCACGTTAAAGGTGGGAAAAGTTTTGAAATGATTTATTGTGGTCATTTTTTTTATGTCACAAAAACCTGGCATTTTAACAGGGGTGTGTATGCTTTTTATATCCACTGTGTATTTCTTTGTCAGTGATCCGACTTGTTAACCGATACCATTCTCACCTGCAGAAACTTTACTAATGTTTTGTAAACTGTATGAGATATTGCAGTTGCTGTTTAGTTATTCAACTTCCCACTCCTTTCACCAAAACACATTTTATTACTGTTTGCTCAATTTTCTTATCTTCTTTTTTAATTGTAGCTTTCATTTAAACAATTTCAGGAACATCAGACTCTTCATATTTACGTACAAATAATATCCTGTTCCATCTAACTTTGGAACCACATCCTTTTTTTACTACTTTCAAAATCATTTCAAGTTTTTCCTTACTAATTCTGCATTTGTTTTGTCTTTTTTTATTTCATAAACCCTTTTGACTTTCTTACTACTGTATCTATCTTTTTTTTTATTTCAGTTTGTACTGTTTTCATTCTGTGTTCTTGATTGTTTCACTTTTTCTTGTGTCATGTGCCAGCGTAGCTGTGATGGACTCTCTATTTTTCTTAGAAATGGGTGTGACACTCAGTTTTTCATCCCCACTGCCTGCTAACCATTTGCTATTCTTGCAATCCAAATATCCCATTTGTTTCTGGCAGGGAGAGCTGTCCTAAGCTCATTTCTTCACTGAAGTGAATTGTTCCCAGTGATGAAAGATCTAGATGAAGAAGTTCAGACAATTAAGGCTTTTCTGTTTATGGCCCTAACTTCTGTGACATGCACTTGTCATAGTGCGGAAGTGTTTCTCGCTCTCTTGCAAATGATGTAATTCCACAGATGACACCACATCTTGAAATAAATGCATCATATATGTTTCTGTGGTCTACATTGTGGGCATCAGTCTCGCACTCCCGTAGAGAGGTGAGCAAGCTAAGCCTTTGTGCTCCTCTGTACCCCGCCCCCAGCCAGCTAAAGCAGGTGCACACTAATGTCTGGCATTATTGGCTGATTAATAAAATGTGATTTACAAGGGGCAGGGGAAAAAAGGATACATCAAGGGGGTTCTGTCAATTTAAGGGACAGGTGAAAGGTATGTCTTTGTTTTAGAGTACGTGAATGCATTGATGGGGGTTGCCTATGCCAAACATGATGCGTCGGCCACCAGTGATGACAAAAGGAAAGTACTGATTAACATTAGTGGTAACACTGAATCATGTAGTGTTACTACTAATGTTGGTGTTTTACATATTTTTTTCCTCATTGTGACTAATGTATCTCTAAATTGCATTTTCCCAATTGCAGAAACTCTCTCTTTTGGCTGCATCTCTTGGTGCCTGAGGTAAGATTTTTTATGAATTCCGGAGAAAGTCTGTTACTGTGCTGTCCATTACTTCTTGCTCTTGTTTTTGTTCTTGATCGTTTTTGGCCTTTAAGATGTTTCTTGCTTCTTCCTGGTCACAAGTCAAACTAATAATGAGAAATGCATGCAGTTTTGTTTTGCATGTCTCCCGTCAGCACACTGCTCATACCTCCTTTTAGAGCATTCTCATTTTAAGAGACTGATATCCCCACAGATGACATCCTTTTAGTTGCATTGAATATTTGTGTGGCTCCACAGCCTGACACATTATCACTATTTTCTTGCACACAACCTTGTTATTCCGTACTATTAAACTAAATCAACCCAATCTTATCAGTTCCAAGTCAGTCTTCCCTGAACTCTATAGCATATTTTTCTTACTAAAATTGGATGCAGATAAATTCATTTGTACTTTGTATATAAATCCAAAATTTCCAAATCACACCATAAATTTTTATTTTTTGCTTCTAGTGATGGTTTTAACAAATGTATTTGCTAGTTGTATTCTCAGAGGAAATGTCAATAAATGCCTGTGTCTCCCAATGAGTTATTGAGGATATTTGTAGTACAAAAAATACCAGTCTTAGATCACTTATTTGTGAAATGACTGTTCAGTTTTGTTCAAGTCTTAAACATTACATACTTTCCTTACACAGTAAGGAGTTTGCTTGTCCTCTGTCACTGTGCTGTTATGATCTCTTCATGACAGTTGATTGTTGGCAGCCCTGACAGCTGACAATTTAAGGTATATCCAGATTGCTAAGATCTTAATGAGAACGTGTCTATATGGTCTCTTTCTCTAGGATCCTTGAAATTTGGAAGTTTTATTAATATTTCATGGTTGATGTGTTTTCCTGCTTAATTTCATAAGATGAAATATGATGCTTGCCTTAACTGTCAAGTTTCATTTCAGCAAAAGCTTGCCATTGTCTGAGTTCATAGGTTCATACTAGGCTATCTGCCCTAGGGCATTTATAAGCCTAGCCAGAGTGTGTTTGGCTTTCGCCACCCATTTTAAATGAATTTTGCTATGCCCTTTTTCGAGGTTAGTATACTGTACCTCTGTCTAACAGTGGCACAGAAGTGATACCCAGGGTAAACCTACGATCTCCCATCCACTCATCAAGATTCCTTTTGAAGAGAGTCAATGAGGGACTCTGCCTAACCTGGACTGGGATTTTATTCCAGAGTGAAGGGAGCCTCTGGGTTATGAATCTGTCCCTCCAGCATGTCCTATTTATTTCAGTGCTGAGGTTCAATTCTCTGAAGCGCGTAACTCGATGGGATTTGGATTTTCTGAGGTGCAGCATGTCCATTAATTCCGGGTTGGACATGGCGTCAGGCACAGATCGCCTCTGAGCAGGCGGTAAGCCACTGAGTAGAGCTGGAGTTTCTTTAACCGGGCAGCATATGGCATCTGTTTGAGCCTTTGATCCTCTTGGTGAGGTACTTTTGGGGTATTTCCAGTTGCTGCAGGTGTCTGGTAAGGTACATCCCAAAAGGGGCATTGTACTCAATTATGGGCCTGATGAGGGATGAGTAAAGAGGCACGATGACCTCCCCTGATCTAGATGTGAATCCCTTCATGATTAGGTGGGCTATATAAAATGTTTTTCTAACCACTTTGCCCACGTGGTTTTCAAATGAGAGATTGCTATCAACTTGGGTCTCCAGGTCCCTAATTACTTCGTCCGTACTTAATGGATTACCACCTATGTGGTAATTTGTGGGCACTTTGTTTTTGCCAAAGGGGATGACTATACACTTTTTGGCGTTTAGCTTGAGGCCATGGCTCTGGCACCAGTTGTCTGTTTCTATGAGGCCCTTTTGTAGGATGCTTGTGTCGGCTGGAGAGTCAATTATGGCACCTAGTTTGCAGTCCTCTGCAAACTTGGTCAGCCACAGTCCTTCCGTGTTGGCCTGTACCTCCGAGAAATATATACCGAACAAGAGAGGTCCCAGGACTGAGCCTTGTGGGACGCCACTTGTAACTGGTTTGGAGTCTGACATGGCTCCAGCAATTCTAACCATGTGGGTTCCGTCCTTGAGCCAGTTTGCAACCCATCTAGTGACATAGGGGTTTCTATTTAAGCTGGTGAGCTTATCTATAAAGCCCGAGTGGGGTATTGTATCGAAGGCTTTTGCGAGGTCCAGGTAGGCTGTGTGGACCACCTTCCCCTCGTCATTGGCCTTGATTTCTGTTTCAAAGAAATCGACCAGGTTTAAGAGGCAGGATCTCCCCTTAACAAAGCCGAACTAGGTAGGATCCAGTGTCTGTAGGTCCCCAATATCTTTATTTATAAGGTCCATGATGATCCTTTCCATAGCTTTGCAGACCAAGCTAGTCAGGCTTATGGGGCGATAGTTTCCAGGATCCGTTGAGGCACCACCTTTGTGGAGAGGGACCACTGTTGCTGTACTCCACTCTTTGGGTACATATCCTGTAGTAAGGCTGAGATTGAACAGTAGTTTTATGTTTGGGTTTAGCTCTTCTTGGAGTTTATGTAGGACGCAGCCCGGGACACCATCTGGTCCCATTGATGCTGTTTTTTTTGCTTTGGAGAGGGCGGTTCTTACCTGAGCATCTGAGATGTCAGGGGGACAGCACTCTGCTGGGATAGACATTTGCCCTTTTGGTGGGGAGGGGGGGAAAAGTTCGCGCTGAACCTGTCGGCTAGGATGTTGGCAATGTCTGTGGGTTTAGTGTATTTTCTGTCATTTTGGACTAATTCTGAGCATATCTGGGAATTCCCACCCAGGTTCCTAACATAACTAAAGAAAGCCTTGTGATTATCCTTAGTGTCCTGTGCAATTTTTCTCTCGAAACTGGCCTTAGACAATTTTATGAGTGCCCGTAGTTTTTTGCTAATACTGATCAGAGATGGCTTCCCTTTTTGGGATTTTGCTCTATCATGTAGTAGCTTCTTCATTCTATGGTATAGTTTGTTTATGGCTGGGGTCCACCAGACAGGACGCCTGCCTTTGGAGGATTGGGTCTTGGTTTTATTTGGGATTGCATGATCCATGCATTCCTGAAGGGGTTCATAGAATGCGTTTATAAAGGATTCTGCAGTCTGGGCTGTATTTTCCATAGGCCCGGGGGCTTTGAAGGATTCCACCTCAGTTTTGAGGAGTGTGAAATTTGCTTTAGAGAAGTTTTTCACTGTGGTTTTCTGGGCAGGGGGTGGGGTCGGGATGTGAATATCCAGTGAGATTAGTTTATGGTCTGATCTTACCAGTGAGGGATATACTTCTGGTCTGGAGCATAGAGCCCCCATGTTAGTGATGATCATTTCCAGTATGTTTTCCCCTCTTGTGGGAGTGGTAACAAGTTGTTCCATAGCATTTGAGTTTATAAATTCTAGGAACCTTTGGGCTAGGGTGTTGGAGCTAGAGTAATGCTCCCAGTCTATGTTTGGGTAGTTGAAGTCGCCCAATATAATGGTGTTTGGAGAGACCTTCATATTTTTCAGTGTTCTCAGGAAGGCCAAGTGGAGTTCCTGGGTTTGGGAGGGTGGTCTGTAGCAGGCTCTAAACTGGAAGGCACTTTTACCCACTGTTAGTTGCACATGGATAGTCTCTGATGCTTCGTGCTGTGCCACCAACCTGGAGGTGTGGGTATCTTTGACGAATATTGATACTCCCCCTCCTTTTGTGGTTCGGTCCAAGTTTTGGGGCCGAAAAGCATGGTATGAGGTATAACCTGGTAGTGCTGGGATGCTCTCGGGAGCCTTGAACCAGGTTTCTGTTACTGCACAGATATCTATGTTCTCCATGCTAAGGAGAGTTTTGAGTGCATGCATCTTGAGGTTTAGACTTCTGGCGTTGAGTAGCATTACTCTTAGTTTCTTATCCTTTGTGATACCTATGGAGGTGGGTTTGTCTTTTGAGCCTTGCCTAAAAAAGGCACTATGAGGGTGGCAAGAGCCTTTGCCAATATCCGAAAGCCCAGGGGTGACAGGTGCAAGCCATCCCTAGCGAAGCATCGTGGCTTGTCGAGCATGTCATTCCAGGCGGACAGGCATTGGATCCCCTTTGAATGACACCAATACTTAAGCCAATTGTTGAAATTGATCATCTTGTCTTCATATTGTGGCAGAGAGCTCCTCTATGTCTCTCTTCATGTAGTCCAGGGAGGTACGTCTCAGGTCATTCACACCAGCATGGACAATGACTGAGTCATATTTGTACTTGCCTTGGAGTGACCTGAGTGCTTGTGTTATGTGGCGGATCCTAGCGCCCGACAGGCAGCTCACCATGACCTTCTCCTTGTTCAGCCTGGTAAGCGGGACGTCAGTGTGCCTGACGATAGAGTCGCCTATTACAAGTGTATCAGGTGTGTTGTTTAGCCTTAAGGGCTGTGACTGTCACCATTCCCACAAGAGGAGACAATATACTAGACCTGATCATCAGAAACATGGGGACAAAATGCTCCACACCGGAAGTACATCCCTCTTTGGTAAGATCAGACCATAAATTAATCTCACTGGAAATCCACATCCGCCCCACCCCTGCACAAAAGACCACAGTGAAGAACTTCTCAAAAGCAAACTTCACACTTCTTAAGACTGAAGTGGTATCTTTCAAGGCCCCTGGGCCAGTGGAAACCACAACCCACACTGCTGAATCCCTTGCAAATGCCTTCTATGGGCACCTTCAAGAATGCATGGATCATGCAATCCCAAATAAAACCAAGACCCACTCCCCCAAAGGCAGGCGCCCGGTCTGGTGGACCCCAGCCATAAACAAACTTTACAACAGAAGGAGGAAGCTACTACATGACAGAGCAAAATCCCTAAAAGGAAAGGCATTTCTGATCAGTACTAGCAAAAAACTACGATCACTCATAAAATCATCCAAGGCCAACTTTGAGAGAAAATGACACTAAAGACAATCACAAGGCCTTCTTTAGCTATGTTAGAAACCTGGGTGGAAACTCCCAGATATGCTCAGAGTTAGTCCAAAATGACACAAAATACACTGAACCCACTGACATTGCCAACATTCTGGCAGACAGGTTCAGTGCAAATGTCTCCTCCCCAAAAGGAGAAATAACTATCCCAGCAGAGTGTAGCCTCCTAACATCTCAGATGCCCAGGTGAGAGCCGCCTCTCTAAAGCTAAAACACAGCATCAATGGGACCGGATGGTGTCCCGGCTGTGTGCTACATGAACTCCAAGAGGAACTAAACCCACACATAAGGCTGCTGTTTAATCTTAGCCTTACCACAGGATGCACTCGTGCAAAGAGTGGCGTATGGCAACAGTGGTCCCACTTCACAAAGGCGGTGCTTCTCACGGACCCTGAAATTACCGCCCATAAGCCTGACGAGCCTGGTCTGCAAAGCTATGGAGAGGATCATTATGGAACTCATAAACAAAGACATTGGGGACCTACAGACATTGGATCCTACCCAATTTGGCTTTGTCAAGGGCAGATCCTGCCTTCTGAACTTGGTCGACTTTTTGAAACAGTCACTAAGGCCATTGATGAGGGTAAGGCAGTTCACACAGCCTACCTTGACCTTACAAAGCCTTTGACACAATACCCCACTCGGCATCATAGACAAACTCACCAGCTTAAATGTAAACCCATATGTCACAAGATGGGTTGCAAACTGGCTCAAGGACAGAACCCACAGGGTCAGAGTTGCTGGAGCTATGTCAGACTCTAAGCCAGTCACAAGCTGTCCCACAGGGCTCAGTCCTGGGACCCCTCTTGTTCGGCATTTATTTTTCCGAGGTACAGGCAAACATAGGAGGATTGTGGCTGACAAAGTTCGCAGATGACTGCAAACTGGGTGCCGTAATTGATACTCCAGCGGACACAAACATCCTTCAGAGAGGCCTCATAGAAATGGATAATTGGTGCCAGAGCCATGGCCTTAAGCTAAACGCCAAAAAATGTATAGTCATACCCTTTGGGAAAAACAAGGTACTGACAAATTACCACATAGGCGGTAATCCATTAAGTATGGAAGAGGTAATTAGGGACCCAGGTTGACAGTAACCTCTCATTTGACACTCACATTGCCAAAGTGGTTAGGAAGACCTTCTATATTGCCCACTTTATCATGAAGGGTTTCACATCTAGATCAAGAGAGGTCATTGTGCCCCTGTACTCTTCTCTTATCAGGCCAATGATTGAGTACAATGCCCCATTTGGGATGTATCTCACCTGACACCTGCAGCAGTTGGAAAGACCCCAAAGTTCCTCACCAAGAGGATAAAGGGTCTTAAACATATGTCATATGCTGCCCGACTGAAAAACTCCAGCTCTATTCAGTGACACCGCCTACTCAGAGGTGATCTGTGCCTGCGTGACAAGGCCATGTCCAATCCTGAATTAATGGACATGCTCCACCTCAGAAAATCCAAATCCATCAGAGCCACGAGAACAAGTGACTTAAACCTCAACACAGAAATAAATAGAACGTGCTGGAGGGACCGATTCATAACCCAGAGGCTCCCTACACTCTGGAACAGAATCCCAGTCCATGTTAGGCAGAGCCCCTCACTGACTCTATTCAAGAGAAATCTCGACGAGTGGATGGGAAATCGTAGGTTTACCCCGGGGGTCATCTCTTTGTCACTACTAGACAGAGGCATAGTAAACTAAACCCTAAAAGGGCGTAGTATTCTCATCCTAAGGGGTGGTGTAAGCCACATACACTCTGGCTAGGCTTATAAATGCCCTAGGGCAGATAGCCTAGTACGAACCTATGAACCTATGAACACTGGCTTTGTGAGCTATGTGTTACACGTGTTTTGTTTTGGGGTAGCGGTTGCTTGGGTGTCTGCTTTGGAGGTCTCTGCTGCTTAGGCAGATTTTTATTTAGAGCCTCCGAGTATGATTTTGTGTGTTTATGTGTTTGGTTTGCTGTCGTGGTAGGACTATATGAGACTGGAATTGTAGTGAGTGTGGTTTCCTTCTCCTGACTGGTTACACCAGTACTGAGTTGAGAGAGCTTAGCCTCCAGTTTGGCTATATGGTTGCATCTCTCACATGTGTTGGAATTTGTTGGGAGGAGGAGAGGGTTGTCTGTGTACATGAGGCAGTGGTAACATTGCCTCAAGATTCCCAGATTCACCAGCTGGACCGGAGAGGAGATTGACAACTGACCTTTGGACATGCTAGAATAGTATTGGGAATTCCTTTATAATTGAAAAAAAGGGCCAATGGGGAACAAAGGTACTCAAGGGGAGTTTGTGAGGGTGTAGTGCTTTTAATTTTTTAGTGCTGACTTATATAATTGCTTTAGTGAGCAAGTGCCAGGCTTTAGAGTAGGAATAGGGTGTTTATTATGAGAACTAGATCAGTTCTAAGGGAAAAAGTGAAGAGCAGACTTTGTGGAGCCGAGAATGGTTTAAACCCAATTAAGCGGAGCTGCCCGATGCTGCGCTATGCGCAAATCGTCAGCCAAAGCGGGTTTTATACAGGGGGACTTGAAAGAGCTAGAAATTGGCCCAAAACGGCCAATAGACTACCAGATTCTTGTGATAGGAACACTCCTCCAGGGATAGATAGGCTGCTCTAAGCTCCCCACTGCCACTGGTGAACAAAGAAGCCTCCCTTTATCCAAGAAAGGAAATGGGCAACACAGGAACTTTCCAGAATACAGCAAAGCCTGTATTTGGACTACTCTAGGTCAGGAAAGACGGGAAACCAGGATAATTTTTTTGTTTTTTTTTCTTTTTTGCAACAAACAGCAGGAAAATGCAATAAATATGTAACACAGGCTAGCGCACTTGAGTGTGTGCATCTTGTTACTTGTCTTCCTCTCTTCTGTTAAGGATTTTATGCATTTGTTGTGGTGTGCTGTGCTATCTGCTTTTCATATATGATGATAAGACATTGCCTGTCCTGAATAATTTTGAACTACAGCTTGAAGGATGAGTCTGGCGATAATTAGGTTACATACTGCTAACAGTTAGTTAGTAGGTGTGGTTTAGTCTCCTCTCCCTTTTTGGTGCGAGCTTAATAACTGAAGTCTTGCTTGTGCGATCAGCATATGTGTGCTAAACGAGAAAGGTCACATGATATTTCTAATGACTTTGTTATAGTATTTGATAGTATTTGTCTGTTATTGTAGGAGAGAAAGATGCATATTAAAACATACAATTTGTTGCTTAAATTATTTTACTTTTGCAGTCTTTTCAGTAAGACACACCGGATAAAAGCAGTTCTCTCTGGTGTTCTGTTAATTTACTTTCACCCATTCAGTCTGTTCCTGTGTATAAATAAGTTTTATTTCATTTTTCACTTGTGTTAGAAACTTTAGTGAAAGGAGACGTGAGAACAGTTTCTAGTGTGCAAGGCTTTGAGTGACTGAATGCTACACGTTTGAGTCTAATACTGAAATAATGTGTCATTTGATGGAAAAAAACAGAAAATGCTGCAGACGTTATTTCCTTCACTTTGGATAGCAATGATACTTTACTCAAAAAAGAGGGAAAAGCCTTGGAAAATGGAATTAAAATTTTCTAGTTACAGTAATACTCAGAATAAATCTGTTTAGAACAGGTTACCAGCTTCACATATGTGGGAGGAGTGGTTGAGTGGAAAGGATGTATTGAATGAGGAGGTCAAAGCTAGATTCATTGGGGCTGCAGACAACTGGCAGAATGTGTCAAGGGTAGTGTGACAGAAGAATGCCAAAATGCTGAAAAGTAAGGTCTACAAAACAGTGGTGTGACCAGTACTTGTGTGTGGTTCAGAAAACCAGGTAGGCAAGATGGAATGAAGTGCCTGAGATGGGATGCACACTGTAGGACAGAAAAATAAATGGTATCAGAGCAGAAAGAAGCTCCATTTGCAGAGAATGTAAAATAAAACTGTTTGTAGTGGTTTGGGTAGATGTGCATGTGACGCCCGTACCCTGGCCCAGCAATCAAGGAGCCTCAATCCTCGCCACTAACACCAGTGAGGGGTGTCTCATATAGGAGGAAAGGATAACAAATACACACAGTAAAGTGCAATTTCCCTTAAGAGCACACAGAGATCACAGTCAGTCCGGGGCTGGTCACTCCCTTACTCTCCAGGTCTTCAATAAGACTCCCCACTGGCACAGATATAGGGTCTAGATCTCAACCTAGTGGGCAAGCTGAAACCTCCAGCACCCTCTCTGTCCAACCAGTGCTTCGTGTCCCTGCCCAAGTAGCTGATACACACACACACACACACACACACACACACACACACACACACACACACACACACACACACACACTTTTTGAGAAGAGTTTATACAACCACACAGACAATCCTTGGGGAGGCTGGCACAGCTTCTCCAGCTGTGCCCCCTTTTCCCAGACTATGTGGTAGTACCAGCTGCCACCACCCACTGGTATTTATCAGCTACTCAAAGTCCCTTAAAATGGTGTCCAATTTATTATTGTGCAATATTGTTATCCAATTGGTAGTATAGCCCAGGGCTAAAGCTATAGGAGTGGCTTTGAACAATTCTACCAAAGGCATGCAAGTACTCTAAAGAGCTTAAATTATCTCTACAAAAACAGCCACAGTTGAAAGGGTTTAAAAATATTCAATAACAAATGGTCAAAACACAAGACAATGCTTTCTACTACACAATGCTAGTCAAGAGTTCAGAGAGTGCAGAGAAATACTTAAAATAATTCAGTAGTACAGTTCTGACATCACAGAAATACACTTAGTCTAATCTGTCTAGTTTCTAGCTATTTCTAAGCGAAAACACAAGTCTAAGATAAACTTGCATATAGAGCAAGACAGTGCTGATGAGTTGGGTGGTCAAGATAAAAATGCTTAATGCTCTCTGATTCTCCCTGTTTTTAAAATCACATTCCTGGTTCACATTACATCATTCTTAACACTTCCCTGGGTTCCCAGGCTAACAGAAACTACATTTACATTCTTTACCTCTGGGCAGAAACCAGAGCAATAAAGAACATTTATGCATGCAAATTCTGGCCTTAAAACAATAGGCAAGGAAGCTTCACTCTAGACTTACTGGCTCCGAGTTTTAACATCAGAGGGTCACAACATGCTTTACTTGGTCAGTAGAGTGCACTGTTGTTACATTTTTTCCAGTTCCACGTGTAATACTGTTTTTACCATTTAAAGCCTGTGGGTTACATTAATATTTACAGATGACCAAATTATCTCCAAAATTCGATCTGGCTAGGTTGGCAGCCTTCACCTATCTTCACATATCCCCCCACCCGGAGAACTCAAGCTAGTTTTTCAAGTGACCCTTGAGAAATGCTGCTTGAGGGAGTTAGGTCTATATGAGTATACCTTACCCTGTTCCCTGTCTTGAGAGCCCATCTGCATTGGCATTGCTAATCCCACTGCAGTCCTGCATGGACATATATGCTTGAACCCCAGGCTCCATCTAAGCAGCTTGGCATTTTTCTGGCTGGCTATGTTTAACCATGTTAGGGAGTTGTGAGCTGTCATAACAGTGAATTTCCTTCCATACAGATAAGGCTGAAGTTTCTGCAGTGCCCACACTGGCTAGATATTCCTTTTCTACAGCTGCATAGCATTCCTCCCTGGGTTGGAGCCTACGACTGAGATAAACTACTTGGTGCTCTTCCCCCTCTGAAGAAATCTGGCTAAGTACAGCCCCACCCCATGGTTTGAAGCATCCACCTGCACAACAAATTATTTGCTGTAATCTGGACTACACCTGCACAACAAATTATTTGCTGTAATCTGGACTGGCTAACACAGGGTGTCCTCTCAAAGCTTTTTTAAGCTTCTGGAATGCCTGCTCACATGCTGGGGTCCACACTACCTTATCTGGCCTGTTCTTTCTTGTCAGGTCTGTGAGGGGAGCAGCTATGGTACTATAACTGGGGACAAACATTCTGTAGTACCCTGCTTTCCCTACAAATGCCCTCACCTGCTTTTTAGTAATCGGTGCAGGCCATGCCTGAATGGCTTCCACTTTGGCAGGTTCTGGCTTTATCTTACCACTGTCCACTCTGTGTCCTAGGTAGGACCTCTGCCATACCCACCTGACATTTGCTCGGCATAGTGGTCAACCCTGCCCTCTGTATTCTGCCCAGCACCTCCCTGATGTGCTGAAGGTGCTCTGGCCAGGAACAGCTGTAGATGGCAATATCATCTAGGTAAGCAAGGGCAAAAACCCTCCTGCTCCTGCTAGGATATGATCTACCAGCCTCTAGAAAGTTGCTGAGGCATTCTTCATCCCAAAGGGCATCTTTGTGAACTCATGCAAGCCAAAAGGAGTCACAAAGGCTGACTTCTCTCTAGCACCTGCCAGTAACCCTTGGTAAGATCAGTGGTTGTAAGATACTTAGCCCCACCCAGCTGCTCTAGGGCCTCATCTGTCCTAGGCATGGGGTAAGCATCTGACTCTGTGCGACTATTTAATTTCCTGTAGTCTACACAGAACCTGGTGCTGCCATTCTTCTTTGGCACCAGCACCACTGGGGAGGCCCAGGGACTGTTGGACTCTTGACTCACCCCCTAGTTCCAACATCTCCTGTACCTCCTTCCTCAGTCTGTTTCACTCTCTCAGGCACTGTATAAGGGGCCTGCCTGATAGGCCTTTGGGGTCCTGTATCCACTTGGTGCTGCCCAGATGGGTGCACCCTGGTTTCCCAGTGAACATGTCCCCAAATTCCTGCAACACTGCTCGAATTTCTCGAACCAGGGTAGGAGATAGCTGCTGGGACATTGCTACCCTTTCCACTGAGGTGTCAGTCCGAGCCTCACTGAGGAGATCAGTCCCCAGATCTCCCTCAGACTCCTCCTGCAATCCAATGCAAATGCCAGAACAAGGGCTTCCCTATCATGGTAAGGTTTCATCATGTTAACATGGTACAGTTTGTGCCCCTGTCTTCTGTGTAGCAGTTCCACCATGTAATTAACATCACTTACCTTTTTTACCACCTTGCAGGGTCACTCCCAAGCTGCTTGCATCCTGTTGTGTCTGACAGGAATGAGGACCATTACCTGCTGCCCTACAGCATACTCTCTAACTCGTGTATTCCTGTCATACCACACCTTTTTCTGTTGTTGGACTTCTGCCAGGTTCTCCTGGGCCAAGCCCATGAGTTCCCTGAGGTTTAGGACATATGCTACAACAGACTCCTTGTAAGACTCACACTCACCTTCCCACTCATCTCAAATTAAATCTAGAGGTCCCCTCATCCTATGCACATACAGCAACTCAAAGGGTGAAAAACCTGTGGATTCCTGGGGAACCTCTGTGTAAGCAAACAGATTGGGCAAATAGTTCTCCCACTCCCTCTTAAACTGATCTGCAAATGCCTGTAGCATAGACTTGATTATAGAGTTTAACCTCTCAACAAGACCATTAATCTGGGGATGGTAGGGGGTGGTCTTCATGTGCTTCATCCCACAGGACCTCCACAGACAAGCCAGCAGGTCTGACATGAAATTGGCACCTCTGTCAGTCAGTATTTCTTTTGGGAAACCTACCCTACTGAAAATCTCCAACACCACATTTGCCACCTTCTCTGCCTCAGTGGAGGACAAAGACACTGGCTCAGGGTATTGTGTAGCATAGTCCACTACCATTAGGATATACCTCTTCCCCTGTGGAACTTGGGGTACTCGGAGGACCCACAGTATCCATAGCTACCCTCTGACATGGCTCCTCAATCACAGGCAAAGGCATCAAAGGAGCTTTCATCTTGTCTTCTGCCTTGACTACCTTTTGGCACTGCTCACAGGTCCTGCAGTACCCTGTTACATCTCTGGAAATTACAAGCCAATAGAAGTTCTGCATAATACGCCTCTTTGTACATTTTATGCCCATATGACCTGCAAAGGGAATATAATGGGCTATGGCTAGAAGCGCCATATGGTAGGCTCTAGGCACTACCAACTGCTGTACTTGCTCGCCTTCTAGCCCTCCCTCAGGGGTCCACTCTCTGTATAGTAATCCTTTGTTCCAGTATACAGATTCCCCCTTTCCTTGAGAATCAGGTGCCTCCCTAGCTGCCTGCCTCAGGCCTTGCAATGTAGGGTCTGAGAGCTGATCCTGTTTCAACTCTCTCTCCATGTAACCCTTCCCAGCTCCCCTTCCACAGGAAGTCTGGCATCCTCTGACAGTGGTGCCTCACTGTCAGCCTGGGTACTACTACTCACCTCTACCTTTGCAGTTACTCTGTCCAAGCGACCATCAGTACCTCCAAGCAACTGTGGCTCACCTTCAGTCTCACTGCTACAGGGTAGCTCCCTCCCTGAAGTAGCCACCTCACCAGTCCTGGCTGCAAGTATGCAGTCTGTCTGGGTCTCACCCAGGCTACCAGACTTACCTGCTTGTCTCCAAGCCCGACTGTGTGTAACTGCACAAGCACAGGGTACTGCATTATCAAAATAATTCCCTATCAGGACATCTGCAGGTATATCCTCAAACACACCTACTTGCTGGTTTCCTTTTCTACCTTCCCAGTCAAGGTGAACCCTAGCCAAAGGTATTTGGAATGGGATCCTCCTAAAGCCCTGACTGGAGTAGACTGGCCAGGCAAGTAGTGCTTCTCTGTAACCATTGGAGGCTTTACAATGGTTATATCCGAGGCTGATGTTCTTCATGTTTCACTGTTGCAGTCATCACATTTGGGTTATCTGCTTGCAGCAGCCCTCAGTTGGCCTGATTATCAAAGTCTTGGGTCCTGCATCGGTTGCTGTCTCATCTTCCATGATGTCAGGTAGTCAGGGGTATAAAGCATGCAGCTGATGCCATTACATCAGTCTTTCTTGCCGTGCAGTTCCCGAAGCAGAAGCAGTTTGTAAGTGCCGGTCGGCCGACTCCTGAAATTTTCATTTTCGAGTTTCAGATCTAAAGTCTTCAACTAAGCTAAGTACCCCGTTGGGGAATCTTTTTCTTGCTCTAAACTGATGTTAGTAAAAGTTAAACAATTTGTATTTCTTGTGGAAAGCAAATACCTCATAAAGATTTTCATTTGTACTGCATTCCTTGCTTAGGCCCAGACCACGACGTACCTCGCTGTTGGTTTTGTGCCTTATTCAAACCTCGTACTATTCGTTGTCTGTTCATTTATGCATCTAAATATTTTGGTACTCGTTTCAATTATCCAGAAATGGCTTCGATAAGCCACCCGACTACCGACATTCCAAAAAAACGCAAAGATAAAGATAGAGACAGACCATATAGGTCCAAAGCTGCCGACGATGCTTTTCCTAAGCTAGACGCCAATTCGCTGGTACTCAGTGTGGCGCTTTTGCAGCCCCTGATACCTGCTACTTCAGATTCGCAGGCCTCTACTGAGACCCATTCAGAGTCCGGTATGCAGCGAGATGCTTCAACTGTGGAACCTGCGGATGTCTCTACCTTGGATGGGTCCAGAGCCGCTGTGCAGGCACCGGCTTCTGAGGGTGTATTCAGGCCTACTGACTTGCATATTAAATGGAAGCCATCTTCTTCTTCAAGGCCTTAAACTCGATCCATGCCTAGAAAACCGATGCACAGACCGCATGGTCAGACCCCTATGCCTAAAAAACAAATTATAAGAATGGCTGAAGACCTTATTACTCTAATCAGGGGAAGCCACCCTTCCCCCTCTAAGAGACCTAGGACTAGTTTTCCTTCTGATTCTTGTGATCAGGATTCTGAAATTTCTGTTTTCTCTAATGATCAGGATTTGCTCTTATCTACCTATGAGGATTCTGATGCAGAGAACTCCATTCCCTCTGCTTCCCCTCCAGAGGATTTCTCTTCTGGTGAAACCTTGCCTACTGTTAGGGAGCATTTTCACTGGGAAAGCCAGGATTACTCTGACTACGAAAAGAGGCTTAGGGAATTCTTACTCCTGCCTCAACACAGGCCTTTAGCTATCCCTCCTGTACTGGACATTGTAGATGATGCCTTCTCGGAATCTAGCCTGGCCCCTGACTCTTTACCTCCTGCTCCCAGAAAACCTGATAGGTATTACAGGGTACCTGACTCTCACAAGTTCCTCTTTAAAAATCCTTCTGCGTTTCCTTAGACCATTTCATAGGGGCCCAAGGGCATTAAGGTTACTACTGCCAAAAATCCTACCCCCTCTGATAGAGATTCCAGGGCACTGGATAGATGGGGTAAGAAGGTATACACTTCTTCAACCTTGGCCATTAGGGCCTTAAACTGCCAGTTTCATATGTTAAAGTATCAGCAGGATGTTATTGGTCTGCTTAAACAGAAAATGATGTTGATTCCTGACTGTGCTGAAAATAAAGATTTACAGGATTTAATGCATTCTGCTGATCAAGTTGGAAAACATACTTTGCAATGTGATTCTGATTTATTGGAGGCATCTTGCAGGGCTGCTGTCACTGGGTCTGTACTGAGAAGGCATGCTTGGCAAAGGAGCAATCTCTGCCAGATCATGTTAAAGCTAAATTACTGGATGCTCCCTTAAACCAAGACCGCCTGTTTGGCAACAAAGCAGAGGAAGTACTTAAAAAAGATGGAGGAAAAAGCTAAATCTATGCAAACTGTTAAAAGTCCTGCAAGTACAGCCTCCCAGGTTTAGTAGGCACTGGCCCTCTAAGAAATGGTCCTTTCCTGCCTCTTCCAGACTTTCTCAGTCCAAACCCAGAACCAACAGAACACCCAGGATTCAGTCCCAAGGTACTCACAGGCCTAAGCAGTGGGGAGCTCCCACTTCCATAACAGGGAGTAGTAAGACTCCCCCTGTGGTAAACTGTCTCAATGATTTAACTTTAAACCTTCTAAGCCCTGCTCAACTAACTGACTGTTCCTTTAGGGGGAAAGATTGCCCTGCATGCAAAAAATTGGGAACTCATTACCCAGGACAAATGGGTTTTAAATATAGTTTCCCAAGGATACAGATTCCACTTCCACTCCTTACCAACCCCAAATGGTTGGCCAGACCTACCCCTAAATCAGTGGGCAGAGGCTCAAAAGCAAGTTCTCTCTCTTTTTAAGCATCAGGGCTATTCAACTTGTCCCAGAAGAAGAATGGGGACAAGGTTTCTACCCAGAAAAGACAATTCCTGGTGTCCTGTCCTGGACCTGTCTGTCCTAAACACATTTTTGGTAATCCCAAAATTCAAGATGCTAACTCTTCATCAGCTGCTTCCCATGCTAGGCAAAGATGCCTGGTTGGCAACACTGGATTTAAAGGAAGCCTACCTGCACATCCCAATAAGGGAATCCTGCAGAAGATACCTACACTTCAGTGCAGGCTACATGCACTATCAGTTCTCTGCACTGCCCTTTGGCTTTTCTACTACGCCCAGGGTATTCACAAAGTGCCTGGCTACAGTCATTGCATTTTGCAGGCAAAGAAATATTCAGATATACCCATACCTGGACGATTGTCTAATTCAGGCAGAAAGCCAGGACATACTATTAAATCATCTGGCATTTATAAAGAAATTGCTAACTTCTCTGGGGTACACCGTAAATGAAAAGAAATCACATCTTGTACCCTGCCAACAAATTGTATTCCTGGGAGCAAGCTTGAATACAACTTCCCAGATGGCTTACCTCACGCCAGAGAAACAAGTTCATTTGACAGCCTACTTCAAACTACTGGCCCCAAAGACCCAGCTATCTGCAAGGAAAATACTGCAAGCCTTGGGGTTCATGGCCTCTTGCATACTACTAATTCCATATGCAAGACTGCATATGAGGAAACTACAATGGAAACTACAATGGTGTCAACATTCTCCGGATCTAGAATCAATGATTCCTGTCATACCTTGTCTGCAGATAGAGTTCCTTTGGTGGGCAGAGGCCTGCCACCAAAACAAGGGACTGCCATTCACTCTACCCCCTGCTGCCCAAGCCCTAACAGACGCATCAGACTATGCATGGGGGGCTCACTTGGCAGTGCAGTGCATTCAGGGCAAATTGAACCCAAGTCAAATGCACCTGCATATCAATCAAAAAGAAATGTTAGCTGTACAGAATGCTCTGACAGCCTTCAAGGACCACATTCTTCCAGGACAAGTATTGATAGACGGACAACACCACTGTTATGTAGTACATAAACAAGCAGGGGGAACCCACTCATACCCTGTCTGCAGACCAGCTATGGCTCTGTGGAACGCAGCCTTGAGCTACCAAGTGCACCTACTGGCTCAATTCCTGCTAGGAAAGCTAAATACACTGGCAGACGACCTAAGCAGAAATCTCATGGACCCACATGAGTGGAAACTGGAACCAAAGATCTTCAACTTGTTGAGAAACAAATGGGAGAGCCCATAGATAGACCTGTTTGCCTCCCTCCAGAACTTCCAACTGGACAAATTCTGCACAAGGACTCCCCACAAACAAGCTTGGAAAGTGAATGCCCTGTCCTTCAGTTTATGCCTTTCCCCCTCTGCCTCTCCTCTCCAAGGTACTACTAAAGATCAAACAGGACAAACCAAGGACAATACTGATTGCACCAGACTGGCCACGTCAACATTGGTACCCCCTCTTGTGCAGTGCGTCACTGCTGGCACCATGGCACCTGCCTCAGACCCCTGCCCTGCTGTCCCAGCAGGAAGGCCAGATTCTGCATCCACAGCTTCAAACTCTGAACCTGGCAGCCTGGCTAATTACCTTATCTCTCCGTTACCGTCCTTCAGTAAGCAAGTGATGCATGTCATTCTGGAGGCAAGGAGGCCTAGTACTAGAAAATCCTATGCTGAAAAATGGAAAAGATTCTGCTCCTGGAGCCAAACTCGGGGGATGGGCACAGCAGCGCCCAATTTACCTCATATTCTTCAATACTTAACTTAGATGCTTCACAAGAGCCTTTCCTTTTCCTCCATCAAAATTCAGGCCTCGGCCATTTCAGCTCATTACAATACAGAACCACCCCTCTTTTTTCATCCACTGCTGAAGCAATTCCTCAGAGGGGCTAAAAATTTAAGCCAATCCAGGAGAGCCCCTACTCAAGCCTTTGACCTTTAATTTTGTATTGGAAAAGCACACTCTACCCCCCTTTGAGCCAGCTGCAAATGCAGAGTTGAAATTCCTTTCTTGGAAAATAGCCTTCCTTCTAGCCATCACTTCAACAAAAAGGGTGTCTGAATTACAGGCCGGCCCTCATGACAGTGGAACCTTTCATCATCTTTCATGCAGACAGGGTGTCCCTCAGGACCAATCCCTCCTTCATGCCCAAGGTGGTATCCAGTGTGGCCTTTAATCGGTCCATTCATTTGCCAACCTTCTTTACTAATCCACAGAACAACTTAGATTTTACTTGGATAGGACTAAGCGTCACAGGAAATCTGAACAGCTGCTGGTTGCATTTGCTGCAGGGGCAGAGGGGAAGGCCATTTCAAAGCAAACCATTTCTAAGTGGATAGGCCATTGCATTCATTTCTGCTATAAGCACCATGGAAAACCTACCCCACAGGGGTTAAGACCACATTCAACCAGGGCTGCATCTACCTCTACAGCCTTTCTCAGAGGCGTCCCTACCAGGGACATCCCAGAAGCTACCTGGACTTCTGTACATAACATCACCAAGCATTACCACTTGCCAATTTTTTTCTAAATCCAGAGCTGGCTTTGCCCCTCACAGTTAGACGTTGCCCATTCGAGTTTCAGTTAGGGCGTGTGGCGACATGCGTGAATGGGTGTTCCTTCGTTGAAGGTTGTGCGTTAGGCCCAGCAAGCCAGCATGTAAAAATCTACTGCCAATCATTAGCGGACCGGAGTTCCACTGTGGTGACCCCTAACTGGGAAAAGCCGAAAGACACAACAACAACCAGAGCTGACTTTGCCACTGCAGTCTTGCAGGGCCTTATAGCTAGTCCTAATGCTATCTAATTACCTCTTCCAATCCTTAGCTTTGGGAAACTACCCAAATGTGATGACTGCAACAGTGAAACGCGAAGAACATAGTATAGTTGTGTACACTTACCAAAAATGTAGATGTTAGAGTGTATTCACTGTTGCAGTCCTGGTTACCCTCCCTCCAGCCCCCTGACTTCTATTGACTATACCTCCATTCTTGTTTACTATGCTTAAAGCTTTTTGGTGTATTTGCTTTTTTGTTGGAGGTGTAACCTTGTATATAATTGCTTCCCATTATGGGGGCACCTGACATCTGGGGCAAGAAAAACTGATGTAATGGTGTCTGCTGCATGCTTTATACCCCTGACTTCCTGATGTCATGGAAGATGAGACAGCAACTGACAAAGGACCCAAGACTTTGATAATCACGCCGACTAAGCAGGTAACCCAAATGTGATGACTGCAGCAGTGAATACTCTTAACATCTACATTTATGGTAAGTGTACACAACTCTACTTTCTCTCTTGGCAATGGGCTCTTTGCCATTCACTACAATAGGATATAACCTCTGGTGGTAGTTTGGTAGCCTTGTTGTCCCAAGACAACCTACTATTGGCATTTTGTCTTTCCCACTTGCTGGCTCCCTCACCTTTTGTTCCCCACCTTGCCTCCGTGGACACCTGTATGCCACATGGCCCCACTGGTTGCATTCAAAACATTTAACCCTAGCTCCTGGACGTGTACCTGGACTAGTGGCTTCCCCTGCTACTGGCATATTCTGTTGGGGCAGCCTGTGCTGCCCACCATGTGTTCCTTTAGACCCATGAGCAGTACTGGGGGTCCCTTTCCTGTGCAGAGCTGACCCTGCTTGCCAGGTATAGGTCTCCCTTCTTCCCCAACTCATCTGAAGTAGCACATGGTCTATCAGCTAACCAGATCCTCATGTCCTCAGGCAAAGTGCTAAGGGCTTGTTCCCTCACCAAAAGATCTGCCAGCCCTTCAAAAGTGGTGACCTGACATCCACTCACCCACCTATGGAAATAAGTGCTCAGTTCAGCAACATATTTACACACACTTTCATTTGTCTTGCGTCTATGCTCACAAAACTTTTTCCTATACGTTTCAGGTGTTAGCTTAAACAATTCCTAACCAGTGATTTTTAACAGCAGTATAATCAAAACATGCGAAGTCAGACATTTTTCACAAGACGGCTACAGCTTTACCATGGAGTAAGGGGGTCAGGAACCATACTCAGAGCCTTTGGTCAACAATATACTGTTTGCATACCCTCTCAAACATATGAATGAAACTATCAAAATTATCCTACTCTTTAAACTGAAATTTACTGACCTTTTGTGCTTCTGGGGTCCAGTTACTCCCTTCCCCATTACCTCCATGACTCTGGCGAAGTCAGCATTTCCCTCTCATGCCTCCTCTGCCGCTCCTTTTCCTTGGCTTCTATCTCCAAACGGCTGGCATTCAACTCAAATTTCTTTAGCTCCAGCTGGATTTTAAGTCCTCTGCAGAAAGGTTGAGCTGTCCATTCTCCGAGGGTATCATATCTCCACTGCCAGTCTGATTGTCCTCCTGGTTGCTGTTTTCTGATGCAGCTGTAACTAAGGCTGCAATCAGGTCTGCCTTAGTCAGGTTTCCATGCATCAGTCCCCTAGCCTGGCACATCTCATCCATCTGGCTCTTTGTCAGCTTTCCATACTCTTCTGTTGACATGTTGCCTGCTCACCCTGACTAACTAAGCTAACAAAAGAAATAAAATAATTGTGATCTGAACTCTGAGTATTCACTGCATGGCTGATTTAGAGTACAAAACACCTTAAGAGCTCACTGTACACATGCTACAGGAATTCATCTGCCCACACCACTACAAGCCCGTTAGTATTTGCCAACCAATTAATATGTGGTGTGGATATCCCACCACTGCCAAACAATTAATATGTGATGCCCGTGCCCTGGTCCAGCAATCAAGGAGCCTCAATCCTCACCACTAACACCAGTGAGGGGCATCTCGTATAGGAGGAAATGATAAATACACACAGTAAAGTGCAATTTCCCTTAAGAGCACACTGAGATCACAGTCAGTCTGGGGCTGGTTGCTTCCTTGCTGTCCAGGTCCCCAATAAGACTCCCCACTGGCACAGCTATAGGGTCCAGATCTCAGCTTAGTGGGCAAGCTAAAACCTCTAGCACCCTCTCTGTCCAATCAGTGCTTCGTGTCCTTGCCCAAGTAGCGCGCACACACACACACACACACACACACACACACACACACACACACACATTTTGAGAAGAGTTTATACAACCACACAGACACTCCTGTGGAAGGTTGGCACAGGTTCTCCAGCTGTGCCCCTTTTTCCCAGACTATACGATAGTACCAGCTGCCACCACCTACTAATATTTATCAGCTACTCAAAGGTCCTTAAAATGGTGTCCAATTATTACTGTGCAATATTATTGTCCAATTGGTAGTATAGCCCAGGGCTAAAGCTATAGGAGTGGCTTTGTACAATTGTACCAAAGGCATGCAAGTACTCTAAAGAGCTTAAATTATCTCTACAAAAACAGCCACAGTTGAAAGGGTTTAAAAATATTTAATGACAAATAGTCAAAACACAATATTTTCTACTACACAGTGCTAGTCAAGAGTTCAGAGATCACAGAGAAATACTTAAAATAATTCAGTAGTGCAGTTCTGACATTTCAGAAAAAACACTTAGTCTAATATTTCTAGTTTCTAGCTATTTCTAAAGAAACACAAGTCTAAGATAAGCTTACATATAGAGCAAGACGGTGATGATGATTTGGATGGTCAAGACAAAAATGCTTGATGCTCCCTGATTCTCTCTGTTTTTAAAATCACATTCCTGGTTCCCATTACATCATTCTTCACACTTCCCTGGGTTCCCAGGCTAACAGAACTTGCATTTACATTCTTCACCTCTGGGCAGAGACCAGAGCAATAAAGGACATTTATGCATGCAAATTGTGGCCATTAATTCTGGCCTTAAAACAATAGGCAGGACGCCTCGCTCTAGACTTACTGGCGAGTTTTAACATTACAGGGTCACAACATGCTTTACTTGGTCAGTAGAGTGCACCGTTGTTACATTTTTTCCATTTCCACATGTAACACTGTTTTTACCATTTAAGACAACAAGCCTGTGGTTTACATTAATATTTATAGATGACAGAATTTTGGAGATAATTCTATCTGGCTACGCTGGCAGCCTTCACCTATCTTCTCCCAATCTTCACAGTGCAGAAAAGCAAAAGATTGATCTGGGAGAGACTTGAAGAAGGTAAGAGGAAATGAGCACTTCCAGCAAAAAAGATGGAAGGGATTGTGTGAGGGAAGATCTACGATAGTAAGGCCTGAGGGTTTACTGTTAGCTACGGTCAGAAGCATTTTCAGATCCAAAGAGTTGCATGTATAGAGTGGAACTGTTAGTAGTGTCTAGATCTGAGGATTTCATGAATGTGTTTTAAATTCAGTTGTAGACGTACAACAAAGCCTTGCAGAGTATGTTCTACAAGTCATACAAGGCATCATTGAGGTTGTTGGAAATGTTACTTTATCAAGTGAATACCAAAATTTCTCTATTAATATATAAAAGATACAGTCAGAGTTTTCATTTCGTGTTCTTCAGACATCATGTATACCTGAACATTTTTTATAGTAACAAACCAATAACCTCTCAATCATTAAATGCAGCTACTGTGCATTCAGTGTCTTGAATGGCTAACTTTCAAGAAGGGTTTCATACTAATTTAATTCAAGCTAGGGTATTTTTACAGTTGTGTGATATGCGGTATGGGCTTGTAACTCGTTCATTGCTACTGTCAAATGTTTAATTGCAAAGGAATGGGCTCTCTGAGGTTTGATTCTGACCACTGCAACCAGTTAATATACAAAAGACAACTGGGCTTATAGGTATGCGGTAAACGTGCACTGCTAATTTGGGTAATTGGCAGTACTTGTAAGCTTTACATTGCACAGCTGTAGATTAAAGTTATAATTACCATCTTCTCAGAACTTCACCAACTTCACACAGATTCCAGTGGGTTTCTTTGTAGTCTTGCAGTAATTGAAAGTTGAGCACAGTTATGTTGCACACACATGTGCATAAGCATGCATTCACTCACATTATTTCTCAGTATCAACATTCCCTTTCATGTCGTTTTAGGTTCATAGGTAGGTACTAGGCTATTGGCCTAGGGCCTATATAAGCCTAGCCAAACTGTACACTGGCTTTAGGGTAGGCTGTCACCAGCCAAGTTACACTGGCAAACCAAGAACACAGATTTTTGTTTGAATTCGTATAGAAGTAGGTTTGTGCAGTGGCTTTTTGAAGGATCTGGCAGTTGCCACTTTTGGCTGTGAGCTGTAACTCCTGTGGTACAGGCTTTGATTTTTGTTGGTCCTTATTTGCCTGCTCTGTGAACTTGAGCAAGTCATTTGTCAAGAAAATGTGTAGGTACAACCAACAAGGATTTTGGTCTAGGCTTTCAGTGGTCCCCTGCACTGCAAGCCTAATAACCACCTATGAAATACCCACAGTTAGTCTTGCACCATCTCAACAAACATACCCTTGAGCTAATTGGTAACTAGCCACAGGCACAAACAGTTAATTCAGCAGTAAAATGTTTTGCTTAGAATGGAAAAAAGAGCATTATACCTAAAGTGAATTTGCAAACAGAATTATCCTTGCACAAGGAATATAAAAATTAAACATTTTGAACAGCTAGATGTGTTATGCCATAACATTTTTTTCTCTAAATCTTATTGTGTCTCCAGCTTCCAAGGTCAAAAATAAAAATTCAGAGACTGTAAAGGCAGTAGCTCAGTCTCCAAATATCCTCAAAAAAAAAAAAAAAAAATCCAGCAACTGCCTAGCAGCAAAATAAGAAGCTGCCTCAAATTTCTAGCTAGTCCCAAGTTGTACACATCCTAAACAGGATATTTTATGGTTGTTTCATTGTTATGGTTTTGAAATATGCATTCTCGTTTGCACAGTTTTACATATTGGAGGGGTGTTTTACCAAGTCCAAGTAAAGTAATCGCCTTTGACCTAACTAAATTTCAGCAAGCAGCATTAGATTTTGTTCACGTTTGGGAGACAAGATTTTGTTTCACTTTTAAACTGTGTTACATTTTCACAGTGGCAAATGCAATTGTATACAGTTTTACACATTTTCTTTGGCATTCCATTTCACTAATAGGCAGTATTTCCCTAATGGGCAGTGTTTAACCTTTTTAAAATTTGCTACAACTTTAATACGTTTTTGCAAAAGGAACTGTAACATCTCAGTTTTCTTACAATATTTAAAAATTGTCTATAGTGGTGGTTGAGGTTTGGTAGAATTTAATAGATTTTCCTTTATCTGCAGAAGTATGACTTGAAAGTGAAAAATGTAGACTGAGCAAGGAGCAACCCACAGCAAATCTCACAAGAGATACTTGGCTAGGCTTAAAGTGGCCCACACAGGCAGATAGCCTAGTACTAATCTATGAATCTGTTAACATATAACCAAAGACAGAAAGAATAATCTGGAGATGGACTTGCATTGATTTAGAAATGTGGTTACTAAAAGAAGCTGACCAGAAGGGAAAAAAAAGAGACTAACAGTAAGGGATATTCAGCTATATTTTTCCCTTCAAGGGATGGACAAGGATGTATCCAAGGTTGAATGCATGTATGTATTAACAGTGGATGTTAATTTATGTCTAGGATGCCACATTTTCACTGGAATCTTTGGAAGAACTGCTTCAAGCATACAGTGAATATACAATACAAATAACTTTTAAAAAGTTGTGTAATTACATCTGGGGACAGGTTAAGGTGCAAAAAAAAAAAGAGAGAGATGGAATGCAGTTGTCAAGGAATGTTGATTTTCATATAGAGCAAGTAGTGCAACGTTTTGCTGTAGTGTTTTCTGCAAACATTTCTGTAGTGTTTTCTGCCTAAAATAGCTTCCCACACTCTCTCCCTATTGGCATTTTGTCTTTATACCTGCTGGTCTTGCAGTTCCCCGCCCCTACTCTAAATTTGATTTTGGACACTCCTCCCAGTCTAGTGTCATTAGCTCATGCTACCTAATACAGAGAGAACATCTGAGAAGGCCAACCCTTTTAGTTTTTCCTTCTGTTCCTCCTTTCTCCCTTTCTTAATAAAAAAAAAAAAATGCCTGAATCTCCTTGTGTTCTGACACAGAGTATATTTTAGTGCATTTATTAAAACTGTATTTGCCTTAATATTGCTACAACTCAAGTGCTCTAGGTTGCACTGCATCTGAATAGTTTGTGTTGTTTTAGCTGCTTTTCTGTATCTATAGACTTGTCTGTATATGTAGACTAGCTATTTATTCTACTGTATTTCTGCCTCTTAAATAATTTTCAGTTGTGAACTTGCCTTGCTTCGTTTAAAAAGTCTTAAATTGCATTTACTGTTTAGGGGCTACACACTCAAGTGTGCTAGCCTTTTTTGTGTTTATTTACTGTATTACTGCATTGTTTAGCCTATTTTAACAAAAAAAAAAAAAAACCCCAGAAAAATACTGTCATGTTTGCTCATTTCCCGGCTTTCCTATCTATTATAGTCCAGATCCCAGGCTTTGCTGGTTTCAGGACTTTATTTTCTGTGTTCAGAGCTATCCAGACCTTGCTGTTGTAGAGGGAACTCCTACTGCTTACCAGTGGGAGTGGTGAGCATTGTACTGCCTAGCTAACACTGGAGGAGTGGTTTTCAGCTCTGAAATTGTAATTTTATTAGCCATTTTGGGCTGATTTCTATCTTTCAACTTTCTGGCTTAAAAATGCGTGTGTTTATGCGTTTTTCGCATCATGCAGCACCGCAGGGCTACATAAACTGTACCAGGAGCCAGAAAGTCTGCTCTTCAAATTTTCCCTTAAAACTAGCTGGTTTCTCCAGTAGTAGCACTAAAATCTAAACCCCTGTGACTAGCACTTGCTCTAGAACCTGCTGGAAAGCACTAGGAAGCCTTAAACTGATACAAGCACTCTACTTTCCTTGTTAATTAGGAGAAATTTATCGTAGGCACTAAGCCTATAATTGCAAAGTACTTTGCAAAGGTAAGGGAAAACAGCGCTTGTACTTTAAAAAAAAAAAAACTCCTTAACAGGCATGTCTAAGGGTCGTCTTCCGATGATTTCTCCTGTCCACGTGGAATCTGGGCATACTGGAACAATGCAGCAACTGCCTCATGTACACAGACAACCCTCTCCTCCTACCACTCAACACTACAACCTGCGAGAGATGCACTTACATAGGTAAACTGGAAGCAAAGCTCTCTCCAGCCATAATTGTGCTAGACAGTAAAGAGGAGAAGGTTAACACCTGCACTACACCTCAAGCAACACATAGCCTTTCAAAACCCACACCATCAACACCCACACATAGCAGTACTAAACCCACATATGTGGAGGCCCTTAACATTAACCTGCCCAAGCAACAAGGACCTCCGAAGCTGAAATGCAAACACCAGTCACAATCAAAGTGACACATAACTCCAACAACAGCCCCTAAGGCAAGACAACGTATGCAACACTTAGTCATAGGTGACTCTATAGGCAGGCACGCTGATGTCCCACTCACCAGGCTGAACAAGGAGAAAATTAAAGTCAGCTGCCTGACAGGTGCCAGGATCTGCCACATAACGCATGCACTCAAATCACTCCACAACAAGTACAAATACGATTCTGTCATTGTCCATGTTGGAGTGAATGATTTGAAATGCACCTCCCTGGACTACATGAAAAGAGACATGGAAGAGCTCTCGGATCATGTGGCCCAGGCAGGTATGACCCTAGCTTGGAGTAGCATTCTGCCTTCGCCCCGAATGATACCACAATATAAGGAAAAAATGATTGACTTCAACAATTGGCTAAGCTTCTGGTGTCATTCAAAGGGGAACCAGTATCTGTCTGCCTGAGACGACATGATCGACAAACCACGATGCTTTGCCAGAGATGGTCTGCACCCGTCGCCCCTGGGATTCCGGTTACTGCTAAAGCTCTTGCCACCCCTATAGTGCCTTTTTTAGGCAAGGTTCAAAGGACAAAACCACCACCATAACAGATACAAGCATGCAAAATCTGAAGGTAATGCTACTCAATGCTAGAAGTCTAAACCTCAAAATGTACTCTCTCTCGAGGCACTCCTAAAATGGAGAACATCGATATCTGTGCAGTAAGTGAGACCTGGTTCAAAGTTCCAGAGAGCACCCCTGCAGTACCAGGCCACAACTCTTGCCACACTTTTCATCCACCAAACCAAGACCGAAACACTAAAGGTGGAGGAGTGTCCATATTCTCCAAGGATATTCACACTTCCAGGCTAGTTGCCCAACACAGTGCATCTGAAATTCTCCAGGTGCAGTTAACACTAGGTAAGACAGCAGTCCAAATTGTAGCTTGCTACAGATCCCCCACCATGCCCCAAGATTCTTACTACACCTTTTTAAACATACTGGAAAATATTAAGATAGAACCAAACACCCTAATACTGGGTGATTTCAGCTACCCTGCCATTAACTGGTAAAACTACTCTGGTACCAACACCTTTTCCCAACGGTTCTTGGAATTCATAAATTCCAATGCCCTGGATCAGCTAAACCATTGTCCCACCAGGGGCTCCAGTTTCCTAGACCTGGTCATTACCAACATGGGAGATAGGTGTTCCACACCAGTGGTCACCCCCTCATTGGTCAGGTCTGACCATAAACTAATCACCCTTGACATCCACATCCCACCCCACCCCCAGTAAGGAAACCTCAGTAAAAAGCTTCTCCAAAACCAACTTCATTCTACTCAAGTCAGAAGTGACCAACTTCATGACACCCATGCAAACGGGAGCTGAAAATTCAATGCTGAATCCTACACTAAGGCACTGCACAAGCACATCCACTCGTGCATGAATTGTGTCATCCCAAATAGAACCAAGACACTTTCCTCCAAAAATAAAAGCCAATCTGGTGGTCCCCTGCCATAAACAAACTATACAACATAAGGAAGAAACTGTTGCAGAAAAGAGGAAAATCCCAGGATGCAAAAAACTCCCTTACCAGCCTCAGTAAGAAGCTGAGATCCTTCATAAAATCCTCCAAAGCTAGTTACGAAAATAAAATTGCCAAAGATTCCAAAGACAACCACAAAGCATTCTATAGTTATGTCAAGAATCTAAATGGCAATGCTCAGATATGCTGTGAGCTACAACAGAATAGCATTAAATATACTGATCCCAAGGATATTGCCAGTATCCTGGCAAATTGATTCAGTGCCAACTTCTCCCCCCTCTCACCCCCTAAAGGGCCCATCTCAATACCAAAAGATTGCCAAATTCCAGTAATCATGGCCACACAGGTGGAAACCGCACTCTCCAAAGCTAAGAATACAGCATCCATGGGATCCGATGACATCCCGGGCTGTGTACTACATGAACAACAAAATGAACAGGCACCTCACCTAAGTGTCATGTTTAATCATAGTCTCATCTCAGGCTTTTTGCCCACTGACTGACGCACAGCTGCAGTTATCCCACTCCACAAGGGAGGGATCCACCTTGGATCCCAGGAACTACCGTCCCATCAGTCTGATGAGCCTGATCTGCAAGGGCATGGAACACATTATCATGGAACTTATAAACAAAAACACTGGCAACCTTCAAACACTGGACTCTGCCCAGTTTGGGTTTGTGAAGTGCCGATCTTGTCTCCTGAACTTGATTGACTTCTTCAAATTAGTCTCCAGTGCTGTGGACAAGGGTAAGGCTGTCCACACAGCCTATCTGGACCTTGCCAAGGCCTTTATCACCATCCCCCACTCTGGAATCGTAGGTAAACTTGCTAAGCTGGGCATAAATCCCTACGTCACTCGATAGATTGCCAACTGGCTTACTGACAGAACCCAGACTGTAAAAGTAGCCGACTTCAAATCCAGCTCCAGACAAGTGACAAGTGGAGTACCTCAGGGTTCAGTCCTGGGACAGCTCTTGTTTGGCATCTACTTCTCTGAAGTACAGACCAACACCAAGTGTCTCTGGCTAACAAAGTTCACAGATGACTGCAAACTGAGAGCCATTATTGAATCCCCAAATGATGTGGATATTCTACAAAAGGGCCTTACAGAAACAGATGCTTGGTGCCAGAGCCATGGGCTCAAGCTTAATGCCAAGAAATGTATAGTTATTCCCTTTGGGAAAAAACATGTACCCATGAATTACCACATAGGTGGCAGTACACTAAACACTAAAAGTGTGATGAGAGACTTGGGGACACATGTGGACAGTGATCTCACCTTCGATAACCACAGTGCCAGAACAGTCAGGAAATTCTTCTATGTGGCATACCTCATCACTAAGGGCCTTTCATCCAGAAAAAAAGGTGGTCATTGTCCCACTGTACTCATCCCTCATTAGACCCATTATAGAGTACAACGCCCAGTTTGGTATGTACCTCACAGGACATCTGCAACAGCTGGAAAGGCCGCAGAAATACCTCCTTAAAAGAATCACAGGCCTAAAGCAGATGCCCTATGCTGACCGTCTAAAAAAAAATCCAGCTATACTGTGTGACATATCGTCTACTCGGAGGCGATCTCTGCTTAACATACAAGGTCATGTCAAACCCTGAGCTGCTGGACATGCTCCACTTAAAGAAATCCCAATCCCTCAGAGCCACATGCTCCAGGGATCTAAACCTTATCGCAATGAACAAAACATGCTGGAGGGATAGGTCCTGACCCAGAGACTCCACATACTCTGGAATAGACTGCCCATACATGTCAAGCAGAGCGCCTCCTTGGCTTTCTTCAAAAGGAACCTTGATGATTGGATGGGAGATGGGAAATTCACCCCGGGGATCACGTCAGTTGCCCTGCTAGACAGGGGTCCAGGGAAGTAAATATTGTGGGAAGAAATATCCAGGGAATTGTTATGGTTAGGCTTGTATAGGCCCTAGGGCCAATAGCCTAGTATGAGCCTATGTATGTAGTGCATAACTGCAGAAGAAATCCAAGGTAAGAAATTGTAGTACACCATGTACCAGACTGTCCATAGAGTTGAGTGGGCACAAATTTATTTCTGTTTTAAGGAAGATGCGTATCTTACAAGTTCACAATAAGTTCCTTTTTTTTTTTAAATATTTTTATTGAAATGTTTATATACAAGAACAGCTACATTAATGTAAATTTATATGCAAGTGTCTACATATTTTTTAATGTATACAAGTATCTACATCATTTTTTATGTATGTTTCTGATATTTGTTAAATAGCCATAAACTGATCACAGAACATAGGTTAGTATTTCTCTTTTAATGATTTCAGTTTTATCCAGTATAATTGTTTTTCATCTTAACTGTAGATGATCATGACACACAACAGTAAATGTAATGCGATCCTATCTCGCCTACATTCATAACTGATGGGCTCGGAGATGAGAATCGGCTCCGACTCGGCCGATACACTAGCACGAAGTCTCTCATTGGCTGGGCCAACCTCTTATCCCGGGATGCACCACGCCCAAACCCGCAGATCTTGTTTTCCACTCCTAGAGTTAACAACATGGTCTCGACTTGGCTGTGGCTAAGTACCCTTCTATTTTGGCCTTTTTGGTAGTTTTTTTGCAGTTAGCTTAAATTTTATACCCAAACAGCTATTTTAATAGCTATCTTGTTGTTTAGTACCCTTGTGATTGACTGTGTTTGTTTTTTAGATTGCTGTGGTGATTCCTTCTGTTTGGCGGGCTAGGCCCATTTAAGTTAGAAGGCCTTTGCCCTATTTCTTGTCGACGAGCGTTTAAGTTAGAGCTTTTCCCTCCCTTCCCTCCTTGTGTGTTGAGTGTGTTTAGAGTGTTAGTATGTCTGGCAAAGAAAAGGAACATAAGCCATCGGGCTTTAAAAAATGTACAAAATGCAGTTACAAGATGTCATTGACAGATGGCCACGCCATCTGTGTTTATTGTCTAGGGGCTAAACACTTGCAAGAATCTTGCAGTGTTTGCCATGCTTTCTCCTCTCGTGTCCTACAGGAGAGAAAAAATAAGCTTATCCTGAAGAGTTTGATCAAGCCAGCCTTCTAGGAAGATTTGTCTTCTTCTCCCACCTCAAAATCGAAGGAAAATAAGTCTTTGGTTCCGACAAGTCTCGGAGCCGCCTGCAAAAAGAGCTAAATCTTTGTCTTCATCCTCGGCTCCACTGGTCTTGGAGTCTCGGGATGAGAGATCAGGTACTCTGTCCCCTTCCTCGGCTCCACTGGTCTCTGAGCCGCATGATAGAGGATCTAAATCTGGGTCTCCTTCCTCGGCTCCATTGGTCTTGGAGCCGCAGGAGAGTGTTTCTGCTCTGGGGTCGGTTTCGTCGGCTCCTGAACCGTCGGCGTCGAAAGGGGTCTCGGTTCTGGTCGAGTCTGCTTCGGCTCCGATTCTTTTGGAGCAGATTCGGAGCAGGCCTCCTAGCTTTGTCTCGGAGCCAATAGAAAAAGTTTCTCGGCCCCCTTCTGTTTCCTCCAGGTCCTCCAGGCTATCGGATTCGGATTTAGATAGGGTGGTCCAGAGGCTCCTCCAGTCACCTGTCTTATCTAAATTATTTTCGGCTCTAGCCGAGTCGGCTCCGGAGCCAGCCCTTTCGATACCGTTTCTTCCTCCTCCAACAACGTTGGTGTCGTCGGAGCCGGAGTTCGTAGAGTCGGGTGAAGTCCTTGAGTCGGTTCCGAGATCCACTGCTAGTCTGTCGGCACCGACTTCGGCTCCAACCGTTTCTGTTCCTTCCAGAGGTTTCGGTTCTCGGGTGTCCTCAGCCAGGCCCGAAGGGGATTCGTCGGGCTTCTGGTTCCATCCCGAGTCTCCCACTAGGCGCCTCGGCTAGGGGAACCCCGACCCCGGTCATGGTCTCGGAGACGGGCCTTTCTTCAGATTCTGGTGGGCCTGCCCTCGAGGCTATGAGGAGCGTGCTGGCCAAGTCTCTAGTGACTTCACCTGAATCTGCGACTCCTTCCCTAGACACGGCGACTAGAGCTTCTGGTGCCCCCCTGTCTTCGGACAGCGCGGCTCCTAGGCCTGAGGATTCCTCCTTGTGTGGTCCCCTGTTTTCCGAGGGGCCTTCAGAGTCCATGCCTGAAGAGCCCCCCAGGAAAAAGTTATGCAAGAGGAAGCACATAGACTCCTCAGATGAGTCTGTCACCTCAGACACCGACCTTGATGATGCGGAAGGGTCCCCTAAGTCGTCCTCTGACGATGTCTCATTCTCCGATATCCTGGAGATCTTGAGACAGAGGGGCGACTGGCCATCCAAAACCCCTTCCGCGGAGGAGTTGGTCTTCCTCAAGGCCTTCGGAGCCCAACCCTCCGCCTCCTGGGTGTCTCCACCCTTGATGAGTTACTGGACCTTATTTGTCGAAGGGTGTGGGAACACCCTGATTCTGTGGAGCCAGTTCCTTCTCGCCCCAACAAGTTTTTATCCACACCCCCTGGCAAGGAGTTTCTAACCAAGGGAGTTCCGGTTGATGCTATGGTGGTGGCGTCTGCCACCCAGCAGGATGTAGCAGAGGCATCTACTTCTATCCATCCTCCTAACAAGGAGTCCAGGAGCATGGATAGGTACGGGAAGCATACCCTGACTTCAGCGACCTTTACTCTGTGGTCACTGAATTATTTGTGTCACTTTACGAGGCTCCAAAGGGATCTCATAAAGGAGTTGGGAGATACCCTGTCGGGTAACGTGCCTGAGGCGTTGACGCATTCTGTCATCGCCCAGCTGTCTACCCTTTCGTCGATTGTTAACTCGTCCATGAGGCTCATATCGTATGCAGCCGAAGGGGCGAGTAGGGCAGCGAGTTTGGGCGTAGCCCTTAGGAGGCAAGCCTGGATGCACTTGTGTCACTTTGCGGAGGCGTTCAAGTCTTCCTTCACAGACGCTCCATTCGATGGGTCCTCTCTCTTTGGACCCAAGGTGAAAGACACACTCACTAGATGTGAGCAGGAGGGTAAGACTTTGTCTGTCATTGGGGTCCGTTTTTCGCTTCCCTCTAGACCTTATCCCAAGGCTCAGAGGGGAGGAAAGATGTGGTTCAGAAAGTCCCAAAAGTCTTTCCCTGCCTATCAGAGTGACCCCCCTTCCAGAGGCAGGGGGGGGGGGGTTATTCTGGAAGACGTCACCCTAGAGGCGGTGGAGGCCCCCGCAACTCAGGAGACCGCGAATCCTTTTGTGGTTCCTCCTTCCAGCGTCCCTGAGGGACTGCCCGACTGTGCGTCTCCAGAGCCAGTCGGGGGTCGATTCTCTGAGCATCCAAGGGCCTGGGGTTCCATCACTCAGGATCAGTGGGTGCTTCGTATCATCGCCGGAGGTTACACCATCCCCTTTATCCATCCCCCTCCACAGTCAAGGAAAATCCCAGACGTGCCACCCAGTCAACGGGATCAAGCAGCTATAGAGGTCGCAAAGCTGCTCGGAAAGGGAGTCATCCAGCCGGTCCTCGCAGACCAGACCGGATTAGGAACTTACTCAAGGTTATTTTTGGTGCCGAAAAGAACAGGGGACTTGAGACCCATTCTGGATCTCAGCCACCTAAACCGCTTCGTAAAGAAGTCCATGTTACGGATGGTCACGTTGCAATCCATTTTCCCATTGCTGGAAAAAGGAGTATGGATGTGCTCCATCGATCTCAAGGACGCCTATTATCACATCAAGATAAACAGAGCATCCAGGATCCATTTACACTTCCGCTTAGGAGCCAGTCACTTCCAGTTCCGTGCCCTGCCCTTTGGTCTCACCACAGCCCCCAGGGTGTTTACCAAATGTCTGGCAGTGGTGATGGCTCACCTGAGACATCTGGGATTCCAGGTGTTTCCGTATCTAGACGACTGGCTCCTCACCGCCCCCACCAGGCATCTTCTTACTCTAGCCGTGAGTGCTACCATCGAGTTGGGACATCTATTAGGAATTACATTCAACTGGGAAAAGTCTGTATTGCTGCCATCACAGCGTGTTGCCTTTATAGGCGCAGAGCTAGACTCTGTAGAGATGCGAGCATTCCTTCCAACAGAGAGGATAAAGATACTACAGGACCAAGTCCTAGCCTTACTGCCCCGACGGAAAGCCCCAGCCAGGATGGTCCTTCAGCTTTTGGGATCGATGGCGGCCTCCATTCTTCTGGTCCCTCTGGCAAGATTGCACATGCGAATTCTTCAATGGCTCCTGTCAACGCAGTGGTCATACCAAGAACTGCCATTGTCCTACCCGATTCTCATCACGGAAACGTGCCGGCGAGATCTTCGTTGGTGGCTCCTCTCCTCCAACCTGAACCAGGGGAGATTCTTCTGCCCCCCTCCCCCATTGCCACAGTGACCATGGACGCCTCCCAGATAGGGTGGGGGGGCATTATCTGGGCAGGACAGTTCAAGGCACGTGGCAAGATCATGAAACCCACTTGCATATCAATGTTCTGGAAATGAGGGCAGTGCTTCTAGCGTTGCAGGCACTTCACAGCTCTCCTCCCAAGGGTACCATCGCAATCTTCTCAGACAATATCGCGGTGGTATGGTACCTGAACAAGCAGGGAGGAACCAGGTCTTATCCTCTTTGCAGAGAAGCCATGAGAGTGTGGAATTGGGCGATCGCTTCCCAGTGATTTCTAGTGGCAACGCACATTCCGGGGAAGTCCAGTGTGATAGCAGACAGGCTGAGCAGAGTTTTTCTGGTGCCTCACGAGTGGTCCCTGAACGACCAAGTAGCGGCTCGGATCTTTTCCAAGTGGGGTTTTCCCTGCTGCGACCTTTTCGCCACTTTTCTCCAGCCCCTGGAATGCGAAGTGCAGCAATTTCTTCTCCCTGATTTCCCCCCCAGGGGGAGTCACCCAGGGATGCTCTAGTCCACAATTGGCTCTCCGGTCTGCTCTACGCCTTCCCCTCCGGTCCCTCTACTGCCAAAGGTGATTCAGAAGGCGATCTGTTTGGGAAGCAGTATGATTTTGATCGCACCACACTGGCCCCACCAAATTTGGTTTCCCTTCCTTCGGAAGTATGCAGTGGAGGGTCCTTGGATTCTGGACCCAGTTCCAGACCTCCTGACTCTTCAGTCGGGTCAGGCTGCTCCACTTCCGGCCTTAGTCAGACAGCATATCCTTTCGCCTGAGGTGGTCCGGATTCTGTCTTCTTCCCACAGAGCTTCCACTAAGGAGATATATTCTAATAAATGGAAAAGGTTTGCCATTTGGGCCCAGCGGCACAACCTTGACCCTCTGACAGCCCCGGTGTCGGCAGTATTAGATTTTTTGGCATCTTTGTTTAGACAGGGTTCCGCTGTCTCCACGCTTAAAGTCCAATTGGCAGCGATTTCTAATTATCATGTTGCTTTTGAGTCTTCACTCATGAGTCATAAGTTGTGTAAGGCCTTTCTCAAGGGAGCTTGGTTGCTTCGCCCCCCGGTGTCGCAACCTGTTTTGCCATGGGATTTGGATGTGGTTCTAGGAGCCTTGACATCTCATCCCTTCGAGCTGGCGGCCACTTGTGAGCAAAAATTCCTATCTTGGAAGACTGCCTTCTTGGTAGCTATTACTTCAGCCAGAAGGGTTTCGGAGCTTCAAGCCATTTCTGTCAAGCCTCCTTATCTGATCTTTCACAAGGATAGAGTATCTCTAAGATTAAATCCGTCATTTCTTCCTAAGGTTTCTTCTGCTCTTTGTCTGCAACAATCTATAGAGCTACCAGTTTTCTTTCTGAAATTTTCCAGCAAGGCAGAATACAGACTTCATCAGTTGGATGTGCATAGACAACTGAGGTTTTACTTAGATAGGACACAGCAGCAGAGGAAATCAGACCAGTTGTTTGTGGCCTTTGCGGATAACAGGATTGGCAAAGCAGTAACTAAGACCACTATCGCTAGGTGGATTAGGGATTGTGTTTAATTTATTTATGCATCAACAGGAAGGGACCTTCCATTTCCAGTTAGAGCGCATTCTACTAGGGCTATGGCAACTTCAGTGGCCTTCCACGCCAGACTGTCTGTGGTTGAGATATGTGCAGCAGCCAGTTGGGCTTCTCCACATACATTTATTTCTCATTACAAACTGGACGTGGCGTCTAGGGGTCGGGCGTCCTTTGGTTCCACAGTGCTCAGGAGTGTTTTCCAGTGAGCCTCCCAGGGTCTAGGTGCTAGGGACGCTGTCCCATCAGTTATGAATGTAGGCAAGATAGGATCGCATTACATCTTTTAGTTATGTACTTACCATAACGATAGATGTATGTGATCCATCTCGCCTACATTCTACTCCCGCCTCCTTCCCCCTACCTGTTGGATCTGGAGGAAACACTGTTGTGTAGTTTCACGGAAGGTATTATTATTTTTTTTTTCTTTCTTCTCTCCGTTCCATGTGTCACCTTGTCGGATTGGTACATGTGGATGAGTTGTTGTGGGGCAAACAAGATCTGGGGGTTTGGGCGTGGTACATCCTGGGATATGGGGTTGGCCCAGCCAATGAGAGACTTCGTGCTAGTGTATCAGCCGAGTCGGAGCCGATTCTCGGCTTGAGCCCATCAGTTATGAATGTAGGCGAGATGGATCACATACATCTATCGTTATGGTAAGTACATAACTAAAAGTTCTTCTTCTTTCGGCTGCTCCCGTTAGGGGTCGCCACAGCAGATCAACTGTTTCCATTTCTTCCTGTCCTCTGCATCTTGCTCTGTCACACCAGCCACCTGCATGTCCTCTCTCACCACATCCATAAACCTTATCGTAGGCCTCCCTCTTTTCCTGTTACCTGGCAGCTTCATCCTTAGCATCTTTTTCCCAATATACTCTGCATCCCTCCTCAGCACATGTCCAAACCAGTGTAATCTTGCCTCTCTGGCTTTGTCTCCAAACCTTCCAACCTGGTCTGACCCGCTAATATACTTATTCCTAATCCTGTCCATCCTCATCACACTCAATGCAAACCTTAACATCTTCAACTCTGCCAAGTCAAGCTCTGACTCCTGCCTTTTTGTTAATGCCACTGTCTCCAACCCATATAACATAGCTGGTCTCACTACCCTCTTGTAGACCTTCCCTTTCCCTCTTACTGGTACTTGTCTGTCACAAATCACTCCTGACTCTCTTCTTCACCTCTCTTCCACACTCACCATTGCTCTGAACTGTTGATCCCAAGTACTTAAACTCATCCACCTTCACCACCTCTACTCCCTGCATCCTCACCATTCCTCTGTCCTCCCTCTCATTCACACACATATATTCTGTCTTAGTCCTGCCGACCTTCATTCCTCTTCTCTCTAGAGCATATCTCTACCTGTTCCTTACTCTCACTACAAATCACAATGTCATCTGCAAACATCATAGTCCACGGGGACTCCTGTCTGATCTCGTCTGTCAACCTGTCCATCACCATTGCAAATAAGAAAGGGCTCAGAGCTGATCCTTGATGTAATCCCACCTCCACCTTAAACTCATCCGTCACTCCCACCGCAGACCTCACCGCTGTCACACTACCCTCGTACATATCCTGTACCACTCTTACTTCTCTGATACTCCTGACTTCCTCGTACAATACCACAACTCCTCTCTAGGCACCCTGTCATATGCTTTCTCTAAATCCACAAAGACACAATCCAGCTCTCTCAGAGCAAACATCGCATCTATAGTGCTCTTTCCTGGCATGAAACCATACTGCTGATCACTAATCATCACCTCCCTTCTTAACGTAGCTTCCACTACTCTTTCCCATAACTTCATGCTGTGACTGATCAGTTTAATCCCTCTGTAGTTACTACAGCTCTGCACATCACCCTTATTCTTAAAACTCAGTACCAAAACACTTTTTCTTCATTCCTCAGGCATCCTTTCACTTTCCAAGATTTCATTAAACAATCTAGTTAAAAACTCCACTGCCATTTCACCCAACACCTCCATGCTTCTACAGGTATGTCATCTGGACCAACAGCCTTTCCATTCTTCATCCTCTTCATAGCTATCCTTACTTCCTCCTTGCTAATCCACAGCACTTCATGATTCACTATCTGCACATCATCCAACCTTCTCTCCCTCTCATTCATCAACCCCTCAAAGTACTCTTTCCATCTGCTCAACACACTCTCCTCGCTTGTGAGTATATTTCCCTCATTATCCCGCATCACCCTTACCTACTGCACATCTTTACTAGCTCGGACCCTCTGTCTAGCCAGTCAGTACAGGTCTTTCTCTCCCTCCTTAGTGTCCAACCTTTATACAACCTTATCCTTAGCCTTCGCCACCTCTTTGCCATGCACCTCATCTCCTTATACTCTTGTCTACTTTCTTCATCTCTTTGACAGTCCCACTTCTTCGCCAACCTCTTTTATGTCTATGGTGTTACGCTCCTTTTTGTTTTCTTTGAACTTCAGACTGGACATCAGTTCAAAATAGGTTATTGATTTTTGTTTATACTTATTAATGATGAAACAATGTTACCTGTTAACAGTATACCATTAGCAAATAACTTATTTTTTGGCAGTATATTGATAAAATTAAATCATACTATATTACATTTCATGTAATTGACTAGGTGCTCGATACCCAAAAGCAAATAAGGTTGTTTCTTGTAACAGGTACAAGCATGCAAAATCTGAAGGTAATGCTAACCTCAAGTCTGTAAACCTCAAAATGAGAGCTCCCGAGGCAGCTCCAGGTTACAAGAACATCGATATTCCTGGTAACGGAGAAACCTCACCTGCAACCAGAGATAGCAAACCAATATACACTTACAACTTCTTACCACCACCACCGGCCACCAAAAGGTGGAGAATGTGTCTGAGTGGAGGAGTGTCAATATTCACCAAGGATATTCACACCACCAGGGGAGTTGGCCACCAATGTGTCTGAAATACTTCAAGTGCAACACCATAATCTAAGACTGCTGCACTGGAAAATATAGCTTGCTACAGATCCCCACCATACCCCAAGATTCTCACTATACTGGGTCTAACATACTGGAAAATATTAAGATGGGAAACAAACACCCTTAATACTGGGTGATTCATACTACCCAAACATGTAATCGGGAAACCACCATGTCCCAACACCTTTATAGTAAACGGTTAGACCTTGGCATAAATTCCCATGCCCTGACCAAACTATCCCATAGTCCCACACCGGCCCAATATCCTAGACCTGGAAATCAACTGCATATGGAAATCAACATCCCATACCTATCCCACCCACCCTCCGACCTGTAACACCATAAAACACCTCACTTTCCAACCCCATGCCCACCCCAACCCAAGTCAAGAAACCACATAAAAACTTACACTTCGGACTTCACAGTTCACCTACCTTGAGCAACAAACTTACAAACAGGCATATGCGATGCTGACATCATGCATGAATCGAGCCATCACAAATAATACTGTACGAAAGCAATCCCAAAATGGATGCCAACTCCATCCCATCCCCCTCCAAAATGCAACTTTACAACAAAAGAAGCTAATCTGATGGTTAAACAAATAAATAAAAAAAAAAACAAGAAACTTTTACTAGCTTCAAAGAAAAGAGGAAAACTGGTGATGCAAAAAACAAGAAGAGACTAGTTAAAATAAAAAAAACTGAGATGCCTCATAAAAAAACAAAAAGTTAGTTAACAGAATCCAATTAGCAAAGACCAAGCTCAGATCTAACATGAGCTTAAATTACTATGTCAAGAATCACATACTGGCAGCTAGGATATAAATCGGAGCTAAACAGAATGGCATTAAATGTACCTCACCAAAGGATACCCCCAATATCCTGCCAGATTCACCGGAAGGATAATACCAATTTCCTCCTCACCCCTATTGCCAAATTCTCAGTGACTCTCTGCCCAATTCCATACACCATCAGACAAGATGACAAACGACTCTCTAAATACAAGACCACATACACCATGGCTGGCACCTACATCAAGTGCCGGTACTACATGAACACCATATGTTCACCTCACCACCTCAGTGCTGTTTAGGCATAGCCTCACCTCAGGTTGGCCTAATCAAGGATAATGGCTTATCCCCACAGTTACCACCCCCTCACCGTCCCATCCACTCCCCAACAAGAAACTACTGGCCCTGGGAGTCTGGAATCTTATAAAACAAGGCCATGGAGCGATTCTCATGGCACTTACTGGACCCCACCCAGTTTGGGTTTGGTGAAGGCTTGTCCACCTCCCTTGACCTGATTGACTTCTTTCGGTGTCTCCTCGGTTTGATTGACTTCTTTGAAGGGGTCTCCAGACCCATGGACACCTGTAAGCCTTCCAGCCATCCACTAGACCATCAAGTGGATTTGACACCATCCTAGACATCTTAAATCATAGATAAACCCACTAAGTCACCCAATGGGCCCTTATGTCACTTACACACAGCTAAAGTCACCACAAAAAGTTGGCAGCCAGTAAAAGTAGCCCCACACACCAGCTCGGGACAACTCCAGGGGCAGCTCAGGGGCCGCTCCACTTCTCAAAGTACAGGTCAACACATCTAGACTTTGATAACACAGTTTGTAGACAACTGCACTTTGGGATTGCTAATTGAAGATGTGGAATAACTGGGAGCCATTATTGACAAAAAATGATGCCTTTACTCTACAAAAGGGCCTTACAGAAACAACAGGCCAACTCAATGCCAGCCATGGGCTCATTATTATGCCAAGAAAAAAAAAAAATCCATGAATTAACACATTATGTATCAGTAATGCAACCAAGTGTCAACAAGAAAGATACTAAGGGAACTAAGTGACTTAGGACTTAGGGACAAGCCACCACATGCGATAACCACAAAGCAACTATCGCCACAATAGTCAGGAATCATTCTATGTGGCATTCTGAATCATGAAGAAAAAATCATTGTGAAAAAGGATATTGTCCCACTGTACATTCCTCCATAGATAGCCCCATTTGATTTGTATGTCCATTTGGTATGTACCTCTCAAGACATCTGTAAACAACTGGAAAGGCCAAAAAGAATCCAGGCCTAAAGCAGATGCCAAAAAGCGAGAGCCTTAAAAACTCCTGCCTATAAAATCTCAGAGCCGCCTACTCAGAGGTGATCTTACTCAGAGGTGATCTCTGTCAAGGAGCTGTTGGACATGCTACACTGCTAGTTGGACTAAAATCCTAGAAAGAAACAGCCACCCTCAGAGCTACATTCATCACAATAAATAAAACATGCTGGAGGGAATAGGATCCTGACCCAAGAGACTCAGGTTCCTCTGGAATAGATTGCAATACTTGTCAAGCAGAGTGCCTCTTTGGACCCTCTCAAGAGAGAGACCTCTTTGATGATGATGGGAGAAAGGAAATTCACCCTAGGGACACGCCGTTTGCCCTGCTGTGACAGGGGTCACAGAAATAGTATAATGTGGGAAGAAATAGCCAGGGAATTGTTATGGCTAGGCTTGTATAGGCCCTAGGGCTGATAGCCTAGTACCAACCTATGAACCTTGTCTTTATTATTTTTAAATTTATATAGACTGAGAAATAAGATCCTAGTTTACCATATTGGAATGAATTTTTATATATAATTATAAAACATGAAATTACTGGGAAATGTGTAGGTGCTTAAGTTAAATAAGACCAGTTTACTGAGTCAAAGGCTTTATCCAGGCTAATTGTATATCTTGCTTATTTGTTATTGTTATAATCAGTTAAAGTAATAACTCTTTTGTTGTTGTCCTGTGTTTGCCTATTTAATATAAAGCCAGTTTGGTCTCCTCTGTTAATGTAGGTAGTATATATTTTAATCTGTTAGAAAGGATTGACATAATGTTGTAATCGGAATACATGCATTTAGTTGAATACACCCACTCCGAACGTTACGTTTTCTGAACCTAAATGCCGAATATCACAATGGCGAACGGTCGGAATGTTGAGCATAACACCAAATTCTACATTTACGACCGCTCAACCACCAGAACAAGCGCTACCATGGGTCAAGAAGGGGGGGCGGGGTATTTGCCTGGCTGGCATTCGGTGTTTATGGTTCAGTATTTGAATGTTCGACATTGTGCAAACCTGGGTCACTTCCTTCGACATTTAGAAAGGCGGACAACTAACGTTCCATAAAATGCATGTATTCTGTTGTAATCGGCATTCAGTAATGAAATTTGTCTGTAAGAAGAGCATAGAGCTGCTTCTTTATCCTGCTTTAATAAAGGAGAAAGTATTGTGCATTTCCATGAAGACATGGAGAATGTAGTTTCAATTTCTGTTAATATTCTCTGTAAAAGAGGACATTGAGAGGTAATATTTCATATAATGAAGAAATGAGGTCATAATTACCTGGGACTTTATTTTCCTTCAAAGTTACTCCTTTATTTATGCTATAGATTTTTTTCTACTTCTCTTATTTGCTCCCAAATAATTGTTTTTGTGTATTGTTTTAAAATGTATCAATTACTTTTTTTTTTATTTTTGTGCTACTATTTTGTGCATTCATTTTCTCATAGTGTTTCTTTAAAACTATCCAGAGTTTCTTCTGCATCCTGATTATTTCCTATTACTACCAGTATTTCTGTCATCATGCTGTTGCTTAACTATCCTTTATTCACTCTTCCAGTGAGGAATGCTTCTTTACAAGTAAATATGTAATTCTGGATGTATTTTATGACATTAAATGAAAATTCTCTTAAGTAGGTGTAGATAAATCTAGTAGATTCACTGTACTTTAGTTCTGTGCTCCACTGCCACATGGGAAGCTCTACTCTCCTGTTGTGTGTTGAAAGTCAGAGGCTTATTGCACTACATATTTTTTTATCTTGAGCTTTTAAAACCTTTGTTATGTTTAAAGAAGTGAGGTAGCTGGAGCTTGAGTAAAATGTTAAGAGCACAAAATCACCATAATCATGAATGCAGCTTGAAAAAGTTGTGTTATGTCAAATCTGAGCAGCTGACAATATGTATTCTCAATGCATACATTTTAATTCCTCATGACAATGAATAATTTTGGGCTGAAGTCCAGAAAGGGTTTTGTTATTTTATTTTTTGTAGTATTTGTTAATGGATAGACAAAGTTAAAACAAACTAGCTCATTCTGTTAATGTTTCATTTTCATGTGTCAATGTTTTGCTTTTGTTAGAATAGTCTTCCATCCATGTTTCTCTGCTTGTTTATTTAGGCATGTATGGCTTTAGTCCTTTTCTTCCTGAAGATTGCTAAGAAGGCATGTGATTTGACACCCTGGGAGATCTTAACGGGAAGTGATACACCAATATTGGTTCCCATGTCCACAGTTGGGGTCTCTCCCTGTCTCTGGTCATTTGAGGCCTTGTAGACTAGGCAGAGGTCACCCTTAGGAGTCTATGTGAGACTGAAAGGAGAGAGGGTGGCTTAAGTTGTTTAGAACAGGATGTGGAATTCAAGCCCTGGATTTTCTAGGTGAGGAGACTTTAGAGTCTTTCCATTTGGGTAATGTGTTTAGTCAGTTACATACTGAAGGAGGCATTGTATTCTGTTATAGGTCTAAAAAGGTAGGAGTAAAGAGGAAGTACCATTTGGTACTCAACCGAGTTTGGTAGAAAGACTTTTGTGTTGACAGTCTATTTTAAGTGGTGGTCAAATTAGACTTCATTTTCATGTGTGCTCAGATCTCCATTGGCTATATCAGATTTTTTTTGAGGTGTTTTTTCATCTGTATAGCAGGTGAACATGTTTCTATTCTCAAAGGACACAGTACTATGCTTAGCTTGAGAGCATGGTCCTGATAGGATTTTTAGTAAACGCTAGTTTTTCCTGCAGATTCTGAGATTCTTTTTGAGAGTTTATTATAATTTCCAACTTTGCAATCATCAGCGCACTTAGTATACCTCAAACCTTTGTCACCAGCTTTAATTTTTAAAAAAAGTAAATGTCAAATAAGACTGACCCTAGTTTTGAGCCCTGGGAAATCCCACTTGTATGCCTTTTTGAAGAATTGCCTCCATCACTAATTTATGTTCGGTCTGTGAGACGTTTCCTTATCCAAAAGTTTTTCCTTTATGGGCTGTGAGTGGAATTGTCGAAGGCCTTAACCAGGTCTGGGTACATTGTGTACTGATTTTTCATCCTCATTCACTGCCTTAACAACTTGGTCCACTAGATTTAGTAGGCAGGATCAACCCTTCATAAACTAAAACTGGTTTAGGTCAAGAGTCTTCAAACTGCCTATATAATTGTTTATGAGGTCCACGGTATTACATTCCATTAACCTGTTGATAAGGCTAGTAAAGCTATTTAACAGGATCAGTAATAGTTGCGGAGAGAGATGACCACTGCTCTCATACAAGCTACATATGTAAACCCAGTTGAGAAGCTGAAGTTGAGCAGTTGGAGTGGCTTATTGGGACTCTGGCTCGTACTGACAAAAGACCCTGGCACATTGTTAGGCCCTACAAGTGTGTGTTTTTTCACATCGTGGAGGGTTTTTTTGACTTGTTCTGAGCTGATCATGGGAGCAGTAGCAAACCTTATACTTTGTGAGGAAGGCAGGGTGGGTATATGGGGAGCAGACTGAATTAAATTTGTCTGCTGATATGTTGACTATCACCTAGGGCATAGTGGGTGTTGTGCATCAGCTTGGTCCAATGCTTGTGTGTTCCTTCTGTATTTTCTAATATAGTTGAATGATTTGTCGTTGTTAGAGGTGGTGGCATTTCAGTTCATACTTAATTAAAGAAATTGGGGGGGGGGATAAAACTACCTGGGCTGAGTTCAGTTTTTGGAGCAAAGTAGTTTTGATTTAGTTTTTAAGGTAGAGTATGTTTTCCTTTTGTTAGAAAGCTTATTTTTACTGGGTCTCCATCATAGGGGTCCTGAATTTGGGGCTATGTTTGTGAGATAAATCATGATGCAAGCATTACTGTTGTCAAGTACAGGTGATGTTGGCCATGAGGTCTCTGCTTGTTGGTGGTGGTGGTGGTGGACTGGCTCTTAACTACCTCGGGCCATCAGGTAAGATGCTGTAGATTTGCCTTAAAGAAATCTTCAAAGTCAAAGAAATTTGTATGCAGTCTCTGAAGTAAGAGTTAGTAGTGAAAACAACTAACCCAAGTTCAGAATTATGTAGTGAGTGGGCTACTGCAAAGGATCATAAGGATTTTGCATTGTTGGTGTTAATGGTCGGGTCCATTTGGGCCCTTGTTATGAGAGTGCATTATCTCATCAAGCGAGTTAGTACTGAAGACATTTAGAAAGCATTGACCATATTTATTTGTACTAATGTAGGTTTTAATTTTCATAGATGGTTAATTCAGGTCCACAAGGATAGCAGTGTTTGTTTCAGTGGAGAGGGTCTCCAGCTTTTTTCGGTTGTGCTTTTTGGGCTGCTGGTGATTGAGAAGGGGTTCTGTTGTTAGCTAGGATATGGTAATGTACATTATTAATGATTATCAGGCTGGGGAGGAATTATAGGTCCTTCTCTTGTTAGTCTAGATGTGATGGAGTTTAGTGCTGGCATATCACTTTTTCTCAGTGGCAGAGATGCCCTTAGTGGAGTTTTTTAATGAGTGATAATGCATCCTTCCTGTCAGGACTTGATGCCTGTCTCTGCACTGAACCATTGTTGTGATGATAATGCAGATGTCTATTTTCCATGATCAGTTGAGCTTTTAGGTAAGGCAGTCTCTTGTTGAAATTTCTGACACTGAGTTTCATAATTTTTTGTGTTGACCTGATTTGGTTTGTCTAGTTTGGAAGGTGGTGTGGAATATCTTTGCCTAAAAAAAGACACTATTGGGGTGGATAAAAGTTTGCCCAGTATAAGATGTCCTGTGGAAAAAGGTGCAGGCTTCACAAAGTGGGTAGGACTGTCAACACTCTCCTTCCAGGCAAACACCTATTGAACCCTCTTTGAATAACATCAATATTTAATCCAATTGTTGATCTTTATTTGTTTATATCATAGCATCATTTTTTGTGAAGGTAGGATGATGTTGAAGATTTGTTTCAAAACCAACCTCAGATCCATATTCAGGGAACTCCAATGTAGCTCTATAGAATCCAGGAATGTATGTCTTAAGTTGTTTACACCTACATGAAGAACAATAAAGTTATATATTGAGGTGTAGGAACTTGAGTGCCCTGGCAGCAAAGCGGCAGCTGACCATCTCCCTCACCTTGCGTATCTTGGTGAGAAGTTCCATCTCTGGTTCTTCTGGAATCGCCTATGACTTTGACATTTCTGCTGCTGTTTTTCAGCCTGAATAGCCTTAAGGGCTCAGTTGTGCCAATGCGGTGATCCTCCTTTGCACTGAGTGTTTTGTATGATGTTGTTTGAGCAGATGTTTTGAGTGCCTTTGAGTTAATGGGTGTTTTGTATGGCAGAGTTATGCCTCTGAAGCCGTTTAGGCTTTGGAAAGTGTTTAAATACCTATATGTAGAAAAGCTTTTCTATTTGGTGTGTGTGACATGGTTGTGAGTGGTGGATGTGGGTACTGACAGTCTGTTGAAGGTGGTCTGCATATTTTGATAAGAAATTTACTTCTAGTTTTATTAAGTTTTTATGCCTCTCATAAGTAGATTCAGTGTAGGGTAAGATCAGGTAGTTGTCAGTAAGCCCAAGGCAGTTATTTCACTGTCTGAAGGTAACCTGTCCTGATAAGCTGGATACAGAAGTTAAGGGCAGACTGTGGTCCCTTGCTAACAGTAGAGTTCACAGTAGACAAACAAGTGTAAATTAAACTAGGTAACAAGTTTATCCTGTACTGCAGTTTTTATGTTTTACCTAATAGGCACTAATGTACTGGCACAGCGGTTCTTTAGAAGTTGACTAAATAATACTCTTGGGGGCTTGAGTATAAAATGAGGGTATTTAACAGAGTGGTTGTGCTGCGGTAGCATTGTCGCCTCACAGTAAGACTATGTCCGGTTTGATTCTCAGCTACAGCGTCTTCTGCATAGAGACCTGCATGAATGGGTGTACCTTCGTTGAAGGTTGTGCGTCAGGGCTGGTAACTCGGCACGTAAAAATCAACTACCAATCATTAGCAGACCGGAGTTCCGCTGTGGCGACCCCTAACCTGGAAAAGCCGAAAGACACAAACAATGCTGATTTGTCCTTCTCTTATGAGTTGCAAGATAATGGGTTTTATATTCTAACGTGGTGTGCTTCCTAACAAGACTTGGCAAGTTGTGAGGATTTTAATTTAATAGCCTGGTAGAGAGCCAGTATTCTGTTGCTTAACATCATGAGTCACTGCCACAGAGTCCCTGTTTTATGCAGCAAGGCAGCCCTGATGAGAGGAGGGCATTCATATAATGAGAGTGGGAGGTAGGTTGACACAGCTTGGAGCAGCATTGCTTTCCTTCTTACAGGTCTGAGGAGGAAGAAACGGCATAGTGATAAAAGATACCCCTGGAGGAGTCTGGGGCAGGGAATCAGTACTGCTGGGGCAGGGAATCAGTACTGCTGGGGAGGGAGAGGTGCAACTTAGTATGGCAGAGTTTTCTTACCTTGTCAGTAGGAGGTGGGACATGAAGCATTATGCAGTAAGATTTCCCAGGGTTAGGCTAAGGTAGGGTAAACTAAGGTTGGGAGCGAGTACTATCTAACTGTAGCAGTAGATTTGTGTTTTATATAAGGGAACCACAGAGATTGTAGTCAGAGTTCCATTCCTATGACTTGCACCTATGCAGTGTGATTTGAAATTCAGAGCAGTCAAAACAAACCGCACAGTGGCATGAATGGAAGTTAATTTGAACAGAAGTAAAAGGTTTTGCCATCCAGTTGGCTACATGCATGCAGAACACCAACACAATTATTTCTCTGGCAAAGAAGTCATTTAATGTTTAAGCAAAAAAATAAGCTTTTAGCAGCAGCAGCAGCAGCACAGTGAATGTACCTTAGCACCAAGTGATGCACTTATCAGTTCCCTGTTGTAACAGGAATCGGAAGGTTGTCAAGTCCTATGGTTACTCTTTCAAGTGATGCAGAAGCATGATGCAGAAGCAGCAGTGCTGTTGTGCATCTTAGTTCAGCTTGAACAAACTGTGGCCTACAGAATGCATTAGGCGTAATTGCTGCTGAATGAAGTGTTTGGGATGAAAATAGATTCTTCTGATCAGGAGTGTAGGTTCCTTCCTGGAAAAGATTGTATTTTTCTGTGCAAGTGAGAGCTCATCACCTATCTCTTGTGGTAGAGGTTTAATAATCTTGCTCATGAGGAAGGATAGTGGGAATGAGATAGTAATAGGTGCCATTTTGGCAGTACTGCAGACATGGTCTCAGACTGTGGTGGTAAAGTAAGGGCTTAGTTATAGGATGAAGTTGTCTGCATACCAACATATTGGAATTAGCCCTTGGAAACCAAAAAGAACAAAATTGCATTTTTTGAGGATAGTGCACTTCACACCTAGATCCCTGTGCTTCCTAAATCTTAGCCCATTGTTAAATTTGTAGGGAGATAAAGGAGAACTTTTGATCTGCTGCAGTCTCGGAAAAAATGCTGACTGTGAATTAACATTTTTCAGAACTCTTCAATGAAGTTACGGGCAATAGTGTTATGTCAGCCCTGCGGGCCTAGGTGCATACTACAGGCAAAGACCTTTGCTAAAGTGAGAACGTCAGTGGTATCTTGGCAATTAGAAGTGAGATTTGCTCCTTTTATGTAGCAGTAGTCTATATGTAGACAGACACTAGCAGCAGCATATTCTGATGGTGCTCTGTGTTACAGCAGAAATGGAGGTCTGTATGGACAGTGTATGCATGCATCTCATTTCCACTGACTTTTCACCTGCTGGTAAAGCTCTTTGCTGAAAAGCAAAGATGACTTGTTCCCTCTTGGTGGCTTGGAAAAGTATAGTTTAAGTTTTGCCAGTCCCGAGTCTGATGGATATTGTTCTGGAATGGCTCGATCTGATGACCTGGTTTCTCTGGTAATGCCAGATAGTTAATCAAAGGAAATATGAGGAGATTGAGGAAACCAGGGCCACACATCAGACCAATTGAAAACAAGTTTTCCATTTAGATCAAGAGAGGTCCCCTTTTCCCAGCACTCTGTCCATGCCAGACTTTGCTTTTAGAATTGAACTTGTGAGAATCTGGCTTTGTAGCAGAAAATTAAAAAACTTGAAATTGTAGAATGTTGTAACATACTGAAGAAAATGAAAATACAGTGGCAAAAAAAAGTTTGGTTGAAAAGGTAAAAGTTCAGTTTAGACATGTAAGGAAAAGGAATGCCTGCCAGAAATAATCACTGTATATATTGTATATCAAGTTTTATCCTAACCATAGGCCTCCATTTGTAATTTTAAAAAGACTTGTTTAAAACCGTTACAAGAACAGTATTTTGAGTTTGTGACCTAATGAAACCTCTGTATCATATGATGACAGGATCGGGCATTGCTTGTTTCCCTTGCTCCTTGCTTAGTCATCTTTACCCTTTGCATTACCACACAGTAGTTCAGTTATTGTTTGGTCATATGCCTTCATTACATGTGGTTAACCACTGTCTGCTGCATACTTCTGAAAGTCCGTAAGCTTTAAATGCTGTCTGATGCAGCTTTCGTTGTGTGGAAAGAGAATAAAGAGGTTCCTTTTCTTGGTCTTAAATAAGCATATTTATATCGATTTATGTACTTACTGAACTTTCAGTGCTGTTTTATAGCGTGCTGTTTCATGTTGCAGTCTCCTCATTTGAGAGGACAGATTGAAGCAACAGACCACATAAGGTGATGTTTACTGTATATAGGAGAAGGGGGCAGCCAACATAGTCTGCTGAATGGGTGTTCAAACCTAAGGAAGGACTGGAGCTCTCATTTTTAAACTGCCATTGTGAAGGAGGAGGAGAAGACAGTACTCCCATGGCCTTCCTTGCTGTCTTCAGGCACCATAAGATTTGAAGCACCATTTTTATTATAAGTACAGAATAATTTAATTCTTGTAAAAATGTTTGGAAGGCAATTGGAACTTGCAGCTGAGCATGTTTACAGTTAACAAAAACATTGAATGCTTGATTGGAATATGATACAGCTACCTATGTTGCCCCCCCCCCCAAAAAAAAAAAAAAAAAAGTTGCTGCCAGATTATTTATTTGCGTGTGATGCAAAGTCTGGTACAGTGGTAACATGCACTGTGTTAATTGTACCCAACTTATTTTCAGTCCAGTTGTATGAATTTCTTGTAATCCGTTAGGAGTGAACGTGAAGTTATAATACGAGTCTTGAAGCAGAATGTCCTCTAAAGTTGGACATCTTGCTGTCTTTTTAATGTATAGTCAGTCCTGTAGGGAAGGTTGGTAGCATTTCTAGAGGATGGCAAAATAGCCATCAAAGTAGGGGAAGTTACCGCCATAGAGACACCACTCATCAGTGGTGTCTCCTAGACTTATGTGCTGGGACCTGTCCTGTTTGGCATCTACTTTTCTGATGAAAAAGCCAATACCAAAGGGTTCTGGCTGACAAAGTTTGCAGATGACTGCAAGCAAAGAGCAGTCATTGAATCCCCTAAAGACTTGTCTATCCTGCAGGAAGGTTTGTCTCAAAAAAATAACTGGTGTCAAAATCGTGGACTGAAAGTAAATGCCAAAACATGCATTACTATATTCTTTGGGAAGTCGACTACCCCAGAACATTACGACATTGATAATATGGCCTTAAGAATTGTCCCAGTTGTTCGGGATTTGGGACCTTATGTGGACAGTGGCCTACCTTTTGACCAACGTGTGTCTTGCTGTAAGAAAGTCCTTCTGTGTTGCACAGCTTACAAAGAAAGGGATTGTATCTAGATCTAGGAATGCCATTGTTCCCCTTTACTCCGCCCTCATTAAGCCATTCATTGTAGTCATTGAATATAATGTCTCCTTTGGCATGTATTTGTCCAGTCACATGCAACAACTGGAACACCCACAGAAATACCTTACTAAATGGATACAAGGCCCAGGTATGTCCTACGTGGACCATCTCTCAGCTCTGTCACTGTACTGTGTATCCTGCAGACTGCTAAGAGGTGATCTGGGTCTGGCATACAAGGCATTCTTTGACCCATTACTGATGGATTTACTGCACATCGGCAAGTCAAGTGGCATCACAAATACTTGGTCGAGGGATCTAAACCTCTTCTGCAACATCAACTGAATGGTTTGGAGGGACAGGTATATCTCACAAAGTACTGCTGCGGTACAACGGGCTCCCTGTCCACATAAAGCAAAACTCATCCCAGTCCATATTCAGCACAATTTAATTTTTGGATGAGAAACAGAAAATGTAATCCCGGACTGCCCCTGTACAACTAACGGATAGTGGCCGCTCCTAAATTTATTTATTTATTATTATTTATTTGACATTTGTTGACCGGGTTAGTCCGACTGGGTAAAAACCCTTTCTCAGCGGAGGCCAGTGAGGAAAGCTCCACAATTAGTACAAACAATAAGTATACAAGTTCTATCAAATAACTCCACGATTAGTACAAGCACATAGTATGCAAGTTCAATTATATAACTAGTATAACAAATGAAGTGTACACACGAATAGTATAAACAGATCCTACATGGAAACATTTGTGCATCAAAACTTATTTACAGGTGTAAACATCAGCAGTTTGAGTGGCATAATAGCAAACGCAAGAGTCTGACAGTCGAGACAAAGCCAGGCTATACTCATTTGTACATCCGAAGTTATGAACAGGCATATACCAGTACACTTTGGATGATACTTTAGCAGATATGAGAGCCTGACAGTATCAGAAGTTGTAGAGAGAGCTCAAAATAAGAGGAGAGTTCACACAGTGTTAAGAAAGGAGGAATGTGTGACTAAGTGTGTAGAGAACAGTGTAGAAGATGCCGTTATGGTGAATCTAGTAGGAGTAGAGGGTGGAAGTTCTTACAGGGCAATAGGTAGACATGAGAGAGAGATGAAGAGGATAGAAGACAGGAACAAAATAATGGAGTTAGGGGCCTGTTAGGGTGGGTGGGTACAGTGACAGAGCCAAGTATTGAAAAGGAAGTTTTTGAGAGCAGTCTTAGAACTCTGAGGGTGAGTAATGTTTCTGATGTGTAGTGGAAGTTTATCCCAGGCTTGGGCAGGAGAGTAGCTATACAGGTTTTTCCCAGTTTTGCTTTTAGGTTTTAAATTGAGGAGGTTTTGTTCACAACTACGGAGAGATATGAGAGGGGTATAGTAGGAGACGAGAGAGGCCAGGTCAAGGCAAGAGGAGGGTTGGTACAGAATGGAATGTATGATCAGAAGCTGAGAGGGGAGATGTTGATGGGGGAATTCTAGCCAGTTTAGGCTTTTGAGAGCAAGGCAGTAGTGGGATTGGTAGGTTTGACCTTGCAGCAAATCTAGCAGTTTTGTTGTAAGTAGATTCTAGTTTAGACAGGAGAGAAAATTGTAGGTTTGTGAGGATTTGAGACCCATAGAAGAGGCTTGGAAGGAGGTTAGCATGGGCTAGAGAGATTTTGGAAGTAGTGATGAGAATTTTTTTATTACGGTACAGAATTCTAAGTTTTTGGTGAATTTTTTTATGTTATAGGCGATGAATGATAAATGGTTTATCCCATGCATGGATCCACTTAAATTATCTATGGTATGATCCCAGTTATTCTCATTGGGTGTAATGTATAATTATCGACCATGGGATGATGGGTAAGCCCAGTCTATAACCAAATGGGATAGGTTATTTCAAGAACAAGAAGGGAAAAATTGCAAGGCTTAAAATGTCTCGCAAGGGCAACTAGGCTAGTAATTAGCCACAGGTTCATAGGTATCTTCAGAGCAGTAAACAGTGTGGGTTCACAGCCAGAAGAAGCTGTCAGTAAAACTTGATTCAGTTTTATGACTTGTTACAGGTGAACTTAACAAAGGAGTACCAGTAAACATAGTTTTCTTGGACTTTGACAAAGTGTTTGGTTTGGCCTCGCATAGAAAACTGATGGAAGACTAGAGAGGCTGGAAGTACAGAAACTAGATACCTGTGTGGGTGAATGGAAAGACTTGGACGACTGTGGTGAGATAAACCAATTAAGAAAGTGACTAACCACATGAAGTCTTTCCCTAGATCAAGTACTTTTCAGTCTGCTTGTCTTAGGCATAACTAAGGAAATATGGAAACAAGATCAGGGATAAGTACAACAGCAGAGGATAGGGAGTGGGTTCTAATGAAGGATGTGGAAAGATGGAAAGGTAGAAGTTGAGGTCCAGTTCAAACAAATCCTAAGTGTTGCACTAAGGCCACAGCAACAATGGTGTAAAATATCAGCTTGGTGGAGTGTAACTGATTGATTGCAACAGACCTGTAAAACAATCTTGGGAGATGGCTTCATTAACTGGAAACACAGGGGTGTAGAGAGAGGGCATTGAGAGCAGCAAACAGAATGCCGTTGTATCCTCATCGAGATAAATTCCAGAGGTAGAGATAATGCTCCTTCTCTTTAGGGTCTTGGTCAAATCACACATTGAATAGTATGTGCTGTACTGGAGGCCATATAAGGAAAACATTAGGTCACCGAATGGAATCCAGAGAAAAGCTAGCAAAGATATGTGACCAGAAGCTAGAAGGGCTGAAGCTCTTCTCAGCTGAGATCACAAGTGACTGGGTGGCATGATATATTGATGCAAAAGCTCATGTCGGGGAGATGATTTGAAGGAGTCATTCTGAATAGGAAGAGGGGGACAAACAGGCAGCAGATTACATTACTAACTAGCTTTCAGAAAGTACTCTTATCCTGGAGAGGGTTGTGGAGCCCTGCAACAGACCATCAGAATGGGTGGTGGAAAGGGAATCCTTAGTGACACGGAAGGAGGGCATGGGAAAGGTGGAAGACTAAAGTTAATGCAGGGATGGAGATGAGTAATGTTAAGGCACGTAAAAGGCTACACTAGATAAGCTTATTGTTTCCTTTTGCCATTAATCAATTGCAATAAAATGTTTTTTTTTTTCCTTGTCAGTTTTGCTGTGCACTTGCTTACTATTAAGCCTTCCCAATTTAGTTTCCCGAACCTTGAGGAGGGCCATTATTGTATCCATTAGGGCTGCTTGCATTCTCTACAGCATCCAGGCAATGAGGATATTTACTGGTCTAACCCCTTTCTGAACAGCAGGATGTATGACTAGCATCAGCCCTGGTGTCACAGTGACCCCCATGCAAGTGCACACTCCTTTGCAGTTGTTTGATGAAGACTATGGCCAGTCAGTGTCTTTGCAGTTGTTTGATGAAGGCTATGGCCAGTCAGTGTCTTGATGAGCCACATGCATCCCCCTCCCCCAGGTTGCTGGCCTGCCTCCTTCCCTTGAAGTCTGGCATTTGGCACAGAGGATTAAGGCTGTGAGACGTAGTTCGTGAGCTACGGGGTTTAATTTCCTCACTTTTCATTTTCCTACTGTGCGACCTTGAGCAAGTCAAATAACTAGACATTGCTGCTGGGTCACTCCTAAAAATGGACTGTCTAATAGGCCTAAGTGGTTAACAAATGGATATTTTTATTATTAAGGAATGCTACAACCTGCAGTTGATTTTACCCCCCTCCACCAAGAAGGGCACACCCATCCTCAATTTTGGCTCCATAAAATGTCTAAACTACTAATTGAGATTGGGTCTCCTTAACTAAAATTAGGGATTTATTCTCTACACCAGTTGGCTGGCTGGTAAATGTAAAATAGTGTTGAAACCTGATGACCATTGTGTAGTTAATACTGGGTTGTAGTGTTTGAACTTTGTGACCATTCGATAATTTGTTTATATTTTAAAAAACAGAGGTGCATACTATTTGCAAATTTATTCCACAAATATAATGCTACATTGCTTTTTAACCTCATAATAAAAGAAATTCCTACAGTATAAATTGTGCAGTGTCATAAGAAACAAGCTTTGAGTGAGAGGATTTGGGCATTTTAAACTCTGGTAGTAGGACCTGACTTTAAAAAGTGAATTGGCATTGGAGTAGGCTGGATCATCAAATTTAACTCTGTATCCAGTGTATGTTGTGCATGTACACATCCAAGCTCTTTTATTAAGGGGTGCCTTCTTATGAAAGTCCTGGAACATGGCTAGGACTATCAAGCTGAGGGCTGTACATTTAGTTTTTTTCTTTTTTTTTGCCTTCCTGATGGATAAGGGGGTTGCTTTGAAGGCTGCTTTAGTGCAGTTGTCAGCAGCAGACAGGTGAAGTGACACTTTGTGTTTATGCACAAAATTATTCAAAAGAGTATTCAGCCTTCTTGGAAGGATGAGGTACTCAAGGGGATGTTTGTACTGTTTGTTAGATTTTTCTCTGCTTACATGTGGAGATCATCTTAAAGGGCCTTCTGCATTTGAGCCTGAATGGTGAGCAGTCGTGGGTTGCTCATAATTTCATTTACTTTTTCATTCGTTTATCCTTTGAATGGGTTAGTTCCAGTAGGACAGTAGCCTCTCTTTGAGGTATCCTGAGGTGGCATTTATACTATGGGTTAAATTTGGTTAGGGCATCTGGGAACTTCCCCTACTCATCACTGTTGGGAGAGGGAACCATTTTGGAGGAGCACTTCCTGTTTCCATTCCAGGCACAGAGGCAGGCTGGAAAAACAGGGAGGTATATGGAGAAAGGAGATGATGGAATAGTGAAAGAAGTGAAGGAGAAAGCAAATATTGAGACTGGAGAATGTGTGCCGGATTCAAAGAAACCTGTTTGATGGAAATGAGTCAGCAAATGATGGCTCTATAATTGCAACCCTCAAGTCTGCTGGGGTTGCAGGATGATTTACTTAAAGAAGTGGTAGTGCAGAGTGAGCCAGAAAATGAATGAGATGTTTCCTGGGGGACATCATGTAGAAAATAGAAAAGAAGGATGCAGAGACAATCCTGAAGAGGAGTGGGGAGATGGAAAAGAAAACATATGTAGAGAAGGTAAAAGGCAAAAGTGGAGTAGCAGAAAAAAAGGCAAAAGAAAATGAAAAGCAGAAGTACGTGGTAAGGATTCAAAGTAAATAAGACAAAGAAATGGACAGGTATGAAATGTGGGATAATTTAATAGCCTTTGTGGGTGTAAAAGCATATGAGGTCGTTCGGCTTTTCCTGGTTAGGGGTCGCCACAGCTGAACTCCAGTCCACTAATGATTGGCAGTGGATTTTTCCGGTGCTGAGTTGCCAGCCGAAGCCCAACCTTCAAAGAAGGCACACCCATTCATGCACGCATCTACCTGCATGTCTTTAGATGTCACTCGACCACGGGGAGGACATGCAGACTCCACACAGAAGGCGTTCCAGCCGAGAATCGAATAGGAGAACCTCTTGCTGTGAGGCGACAATGCAAATTGCTGCACCACCATTTATTCTTCTTAACAGAGACATTTTGCGACAACTATTTTTTCAATGGAAAATTCATGGAGAATGTGAAAAAAAAAAAGAAATAATGTAACCCATGGAATCTTTTGTGATGAAAACTTTAACAGGGAAACAAAAAAGATGATTTGTGTACAGATGTTCTTCATCTCACATTGCTGCAGTCCTTACACTTGGGTAGTCCGCTGTCCTCGGTCGGCCCGAATATCAAAGTATTAGGCTGACGTCGGTCAAGGCGCATAAAACTGACATCAGGACGTCAGGGTACATATGCGCATGACCGACGTCATATTCTCAGTCTTTTTTGCAGCATGGTCCGATGCAGAAGCAGCGTTGCAAGTGCCGTTCGGCGTTCTGAAATTTTTCGAATTCGGAGTTTCAGACCGAGTCAAAGTTGGCTAAGTACCCGTTGGGAATATTTTAGTTTTTTCTTGCCTCAGTGGTTTACCGGATGTCAGAAAAAGTGAATAACTGTATTTCTTGTGGGAAACAGATACCGCATAGAGATTATCATACTTTGTGTATTCCTTGTTTAGGGCCTGAGCACGACGTTGTGGGTTGTCGCTTTTGTGCTAGATTCAATAAGCGCACTATTAAGAGAAGATTAGATTGTGCCAGGTTAGTCTTCGGGAAGCGGTGCAATTATAATATGCCGTCGGATGCTCTGACGTCCACTTCTTCGAAGAAGCACAAGGATAAAGCAGCTAAGCCCAGGCAAGACGAGTCGTCCGTACCGGACGCCGGTTCTTTACAGGTGTCGGTGGAGCCGGTGGTTCCACCGGAGGTTTCTGTGGAGTCCCAGGGGGAGACCTTGTTATTGCAGGATGTGGCCTCTCAGGAGGCAGGTCAGGCTGAAGGGGCTTCTCAGGTTACTGTACTCCCCTCCCTCCCTAGGGTGGTTAGGCCATCTCCTTCTGTTTCCAAGGCTTCTCCCAGAGGCAGGCCAGGTTTAGCTTCAGTTGGTGTCACTCCTAGTTCTTCAGGATCTGTGCCCAAGAAGCATATGCTTAATATGGCAGAAGATTTGATTACTTTGATTAGAGGTTCTTTGCCCCCCTCCTGATAAGAGACCTAGGGTGGAACCTGAGTTGGGGAGTTTTGAGCAGGCTTCAGATGTTTCTGAGTCTTCGGCTGAAGACTTGCAGGAGTATTCTCCTTATTCTGATTCTGATGTGGATGATTCTACTCCTTCTGCTTTGTGTTTGCAGAGGCTTCTCTTAATCCTGATTCTTTGCCTCCTGCTCCTGTTAAACCGGATAGGTATTATAGGGTGCCTGAAGCTCATAAGTATCTTTTTAAGAGTCCTAGGGCGGACCCAGAAACTGTTAGTCAGGGGCCTAAGGGTGTTAAGGCTTCTGTTGTTAAAAATCCGGTTCCTCCAGATAAAGAGGCCAGGGCTTTAGATAGATGGGGAAAGAAAGTCTATACTTCTTCCACCCTAGCTATGAGGGCTTTGAATTGCCAGTTTCACATGTTGAAATACCAAAACTATCTACTTTCTCAATTGAAGTCTAAGGTAGATGCTCTGGCGGAAGGTATTGAGTGTAAAGAGTTGCAAGATTTGGTACATGTCTCTGAACAGGTGGGTAAGCATTCTTTGCAATGTGGTTTTGATGCTGTACAGGCCTCCTCTAGGGTGGCTGCCACTGGGTCAGTTCTTCGCAGGCACGCCTGGCTGAGGGATCAGAATTTATCTGACCATGTTAAGACAAGGATTTTAGATGCTCCTTTACAATCTGATGTGTTGTTTGGTTCACCTGTTGAAGCAGTCATAAAGAAAATGGAAGACAAAGCTAAGTCTATGCAGACTGTTAAAGATTTTTTGCAGGTTCAGCCTCCGAAGTTTAGCAGAAATTGGCCTACCAAGGGGTGGACTTATCCTTCTTATGATTCCCAGTCTAGGGGTAGGTCTAGACGTGGTAGGGGCAGAGCTCAGGGCTCTTTCAGGCCTAGAACAGGAGTTCACCTGCACAGTCTTGGTGAGGGCAGGGGTCAGTCCTTTGTAAACAGACCCAATGACCTACCTTTTCAGCTGCCAGAGCCTTCTCGTCTGGCAGCACCTTTGGGAGGAAGGTTGGCACTTTTCAAGGAAAATTGGAGTTTAATTACCCAAGACAGATGGGTATTGGATATCATACACCAAGGTTACAGGTTTTATTTCCATACCTTGCCTCCTTTCAAAGGCATGCCAGACGTTCCTCCTCAGCAAAGAATAGAGACTCACAAACAGATTTCTCTGCTGCTCCAAATAGGAGCCATACAACCAGTCCCTCTGTCAGAAGTGGGCCTAGGATTTTATTCTCGCCTGTTCCTAGTACCAAAGAAGGGGAACACGTGGAGACCAATTTTGGATTTATCTATCCTCAACACTTATCTGGACATTCCCAAGTTCAAAATGTTGACGTTACAACAGCTTTTACCTCTGCTGGGCAAAGATCACTGGATGGTGACTCTGGATCTCAAGGAGGCTTACCTTCATGTTCCTATCAGGCTAAGTTGCAGGAAGTATCTGCGTTTTCGGGCTGGGACTTCTCATTATCAGTTCTCTGCATTGCCCTTTGGCTTATCTACTGCGCCCAGAGTGTTCACGAAGGTTCTGGCTCCAGTGATAGCTTTCTTCAGGCTACGAGGAATACAGATCTACCCTTATTTGGATGATTGCCTGATTCTGGCTCAAGGAAAGGACAAACTTCTTCATCATCTACACTATGTGATAGCAGTGCTAAGATGCCTGGGGTATTCTGTGAACGAAATGAAGTCCAGTCTAGTACCCTCTCAGGACATGTGCTTTCTGGGTGTGAGACTGAATACAGCATCCCAGATGGCCTTTTTGACCCCGGACAAACAAAGAATCTTTCTCTTTACTTCCATCAATTGTCTCATCAGTCCAGGCTGACTGCAAGGACAGTCCTTCAAGCCTTGGGGTTCATGGCATCTTGTATTCTGGTGCTTCCCAATGCCAAACTGCATATGAGGAAGCTACAATGGTATCTCAAAATGTATGGACACAGCACTGCCAAGATATGGACACTGTCATTCAGATAATACCTTGCATTCAAAAGGAATTTTTGTGGTGGGCTCAGGAATGTCACCTAAACAAGGGACTCTCTGTGACCCGGCCAGAGGAGTCAGATTCTAACGACAGATGCCTCAGACAAAGCTTGGGAGCTCATCTAAATGGAAAGTGGATACAAGACACGTGGCCTGCCAGACTTCTACATCTACATATCAACTTGAAGGAGATGTTAGCAGTCCAATTTGCATTAATAGCTTTCAAGGATTTACTTCTTCCAGGGCAGGTGTTGATTCTAACAGACAACACAACTGTCATGTGGTACATCAACAAGCAAGGGGAACACATTCTTATCCTCTGTGCAGACAAGCAATGATTTTGTGGGAGACTGCTCTCAGTTTACAGCTACATCTTCAGGCAAGGTTTCTGCCGAGCACAGAACTCCTTAGCAGATATGTTGAGCAGACAAATAATGGATCCCCACGAGTGGAAATTGGATTCTCATGTTTTTCAGAAATTGACAGTGTCATGGGGAACTCCAGACATAGATCTGTTCGCTTCTCCACTAAACTACCAGCTGCCAAAGTTTTGCACAAAAAGTTTTCATCCCACAGCTTGGAAAGTGGATGCTCTTTCATTCAATTGGAGCAATCTTCATGTGTATGCCTTTCCACCTCTGCCTCTCCTCCCAAAGGTACTTCTGAAGGTCAGACAGGACAAGCCAAAGATGATTTTAATAGCTCCAGATTGGCCTCGACAGCACTGGTACCCACTACTGAGAAGTCATGGCCTTTACCTTCGATTCCACACCTGCTGTCCCAGGAGAACAGTCGTTTACTCAATGTCAAACTTCACTCTCTTCACCTGACAGCCTGGCATATTCTGTTTTAAACCCTGGAGGGTCTCAGCTTCCACAACAAGTTTTGAATGTTATTTTGGAGGCCAGAAGGCCTAGTACAAGGAAAGTGTACGCAGATAAATGGAAGAGATTTTTATTTTGGAGTGCAGCAAAAGCATTTGATGTTTCTAAGCCTAATTTAAGTGTGGCTCTTCAATATCTTACTGAGTTACTGGACAAAGGTTTGTCCTTCTCTTCTATTAAGATTCATGCTGCAGCAATTTCTGCTCACTATGACTGTGACCCACCATTGTTTTCTCATCCTTTGTTTAAGCAATTCCTTAGAGGGGCAAAGAATATAAGACCTCCACGGAGAGCTCCTACTCCTGTTTGGGATCTCAATTTTGTGTTGGAGAAACTCACTCTACAACCTTTTGAGCCTGCAGCTACTGCTGAGTTGAAATATTTATCATGGAAGACTGCCTTTTTGTTGGCCATTACCTCTGCGAGAAGGGTTTCTGAATTACAGGCCCTTATGGCAGTTGAGCCTTTCTTAATTTTCCATAAGGATAGGGTATCTTTGCGTACTAATCCATCCTTTATGCCTAAAGTGGTTTCTAGTGTGGCTTTAAACCAGACTATTCATTTGCCTACCTTTTATGCGAACCCCCAAAATAAAGGGGAAAAGATTTTGCACACTTTGGATATACACAGGCAGTTGCGCTATTATTTGAGCAGAACTAAAGGGTTCAGGCAGTCTCAGCAGTTATTTGTTTCTTTTGCTTTGAGTTCTCAGGGCAAGCCTGTGTCAAAACAAACTATTTCTAAGTGGATTGGGTTGTGTATTGCTTTCTGTTATTCCCATCATGGTAAGGAGATTCCAGCTGGGATTAGGCCTTATTCCACTAGGGCTACTGCCACTTCTACAGCCTTTCTAAGGGGGGTAGCAACTAAAGATATTTTGGAGGCAGCTACTTGGAGTTCAGTGCATACTTTCTCTAAGCATTATCACCTTCCACTTTACTCTAAATCTAGGGCTGGTTTTGCCACTGCAATTTTACAGGGCATTTTGGCAGCTCCTACTGCTTTTTAGTTGTGCCATCCTCCCTTACCTCTGCTTTGGGATTCTACCCAAGTGTAAGGACTGCAGCAATGTGAGATGAAGAACATAGTACAGTTTTGTACCTACCATAAATGTAGATGTTTGAAGATCCACATTGCTGCAGTCCAATTTACCCTCCCTCCTTCCCCTCTGTAGTTAGAGGCGGTTGTGTGGTGTGGGTTGTACATATTGTAAATATTGTATATATTGCACATATAGTTAGTGCACAGGTGTTTGGTTGTTTTTTGTTGTCTTTTGGTTTTGACCTTTCTGTTTAGGGTCTTCTGACATCTGGGGCAAGAAAAGACTGAGGATATGACGTCGGTCATGCGCATATGTACCCTGACGTCCTGATGTCAGTTTTATGCGCCTTGACCGACGTCAGCCTAATACTTTGATATTCGGGCCGACCGAGGACAGCGGACTACCCAAGTGTAAGGACTGCAGAATTTAAGATGGACCAATAGAGGACAAGGTAATCGTAGAGAGTATTAGAGTAAGTAGTGCTTATGGTTTAATAGTGCTAACTTGTAGGATTACTTAATTGGACCATTGAAGGGCCTTAGAATGAGAATATGGTGTTTAAATTGAGAGATAGAGCAGTTCTAAGGGAAAAAGTGAAGCACAGACTTTGTGGAGCCAGGAATAGTTTAAACCCAATTAGGTGGCGCTGCCCGTTGTTGCGCTATGCTCAAAAACGCGCAAAACCGCGCAAAAGAGGGTTTTAAGAGAGGAAGATGAAGGAGTTTTGGAATTGACCCAAAATGGCCTATAAAACTACATTTTCAAGTCAGTAACCATTCACACAGGGGCAGGCAGGCTGCTCAATGTTTTTCACTGCCACTGATCAACAGAGAGACTTTCCTTTAGCCCAAGCAAAAAATGGCCTCACAGAAACTTACAAACAGTTCAAGAACAGCAAGCCTGTAACTGAACTTTTTTAAATCTCAGAAAAGTGGGAAAAAAGTAAGATTTTTTTTGTTTTTATGTTTTTTCAGAGATAGCAGAGGTTAGCAAGTATCAACAAGTTATAACAGTGCAGTAAATGACCCCACACAAGAGTGCTAGGCCAAAGACAGATAAAATGCAAGTTTTGAGGAAAAAACGATTTTAAAAATAAGTGCAAACAGGAAATTCAGTAAACAGCTCTAGGTTGTGCTCTAAATACAGTTACTAATGCAGAAATCAAATTTAACAAGCCAGAAAATGTTCAAAATAGGCGCCTATGCAGAAAAACTTAGCAAATAAACAGAGGAAAAATACTTAAAGTCTCAAAAGTGGCTCCTTTCTTCTCTCAGCGTTTTCTCCTCTTGGTGGGTGCTTCACCAACAGCCAACAAGCCTGAAAAGAAGATAGTTAGAAGATAGGAAGATAGTTGCACAGAAAAATTGTTTACAATCTGCTTGTTTATTAATAGAGTGTACAAATTTTAATTTCTAAAGTCTGTCAGTTTTACACAGGCAGGAATACTTAAACATTTTGCATTGAACGTGTATAGTAATGTGTGTGTGCATGCATAAATGTGTGTGTGTGTGTGTATGCGAGTACAAACTAGGAATTCCATATAATGTAACAATATAGGGTACCTTGCACTTCACATTTCCCTTGTTTCTACTGTCTTGGAGAACAGCTTAAAAAGGGAGGAGAATAAGTGAGAACTATAAAGATGAAGCTGTTCACACATTTATCAGACTAAGCAAAGGGGGGTGAGGGATACTGCATAGAAAAAGCTCTGTGAAAAGGTAGGAGGACAGAAGTTGTTGAAATAAGTATTAGTGTTCTTTATAGGAGAATTTCTGAGGCATGTACATTTGGCTCCCTTTTCTTGGAAGCATGCTGTTTTTTTTTCTCTGAATTTGTTGGCTGAAGGAGGAGAATAGACGGAAGGCATGGCCGAAGGCAGGAAGAGAGGAGAAAGGCTAGGACTGTGGTAGTGAGGGTCAGAACTTTGAATGTTGGCAGTATGACTGGTACAGGGAGAGAGCTAGCCGATATGATGGACAGAAGAAAGGTTGGTATATTGTGTGTGCAAGAGACCAGATGGAAGGGGCATAAGCCTAGGTGTATCGGAGGTGGGTTCAAATTATTTTATCATGGTGTGGATGGGAGGAGAAATGGCGTAGGAGTTATCCTGAAGGAACAGTATGCTGAGAGTGAAAGTGAGGGTGATGGATGTGTGATGTTTATGAAGCTGGAAATTGATGGTGTAATGATAAGGTTGTTAGTGCATATGCTGCACAAGTTGGGTGTGCGATGGATGAGAGAGAACTTTTGGAGTGATTTGGATGAAGTGATGATGACTGTACCCAAGGGTGAGAGAGTGGTGATTGGAGCAGATTTCAGTGGGCATGTTGGTGAAGGGAACAGAGGGGATGAGGAAGTGATGGGTAGGTATGGTGTTAAACAAATGCAGAAGGTCAGATGGTAGTGGATTTTGCAAAAAGGATGGACATGGGTGTGGTGATTATGTATTTTAACAAGCGGGAGGAGCATAGGGTGACATACAAGAGTGGAGGAAGATGCACATAGGTGGATTATATCTCATGTAGGAGGGCCAGTTTGAAGGAGATGGAGACTGTGAAGTGGTGACTGGGGAAAGTGTAGTTAGGCAGCATAGGATGGTGTGGTGACTGGGGAAAGTGTAGTTGGGCAGCATAGGATGGTGGTGTGTAGGATGATGATGGTGATCAAGAAGAGGAGGAGTGTGAGGGCAGCACCAAGGATCAATTGGTGGAAATTGAAAAAGGGTAATTGTGAGGTGGAGTTCAGGGATGAGTTAAGACAGGCACTGGGTGGCAGTGAAGAGTTGCCAAATAGCTGGGTAACTACAGCAGAGCTAGTAAGGGAGACTGCTAGAAAGGTGCTTGGTATGACATCTGGACAGAGGAAGGACAACTAGGAGACATAGTGGTGGAATGAGGAAGTACAGGAGAGTATACAGAGAAAGAGGTTGGCAAAGAAGAAGTAGGATTGTCAGAGAGATGAAGAAAGTAGACAGGAGTGTAAGGAGATGAGGTGCATGGCAGAGAGTGGTGGCGAAGGCCAAGGATAAGGCATATGAAGAGTTGTATGAAAGGTTGGACACTAAGGAGGGAGAAAAGGACCTGTACTGATAGGCTAGACAGAGGGACCGAGCTAGGAAAGATGTGCAGCTGGTAAGGGTGAGAAAGGATAATGAGGGAAACATACTCACAAGCGAGGAGAGTGTGTTGAGGAGATGGAAAGATTACTTTTGAGGAGTTGATGAATGAAGAGAATGAGAGGGAGAGAAGGTTGGATAATGTGGGGATAGTGAATCATGAAGTACAATGTATTGGCAAGGAGGAAGTAAGGATAGCTATGAAGAGGATAAAGAATGGAAAGGCTGTTGGTCCAGATGACATACCTGGGGAAGCATGGAGGTGTTTAGGTGAAATGGCAGTGGAGTTTTTAACCAGATTGTTTAATGAAATCTTGGAAAGTGAGAGGATGCCTGAGGAATGGAGAAAGTATTTTGGTACCGATTTTTAAGAATAAGGGTGATGTGCTGAGCTGTAGTAACTACAGGGGGATTAAATTGATCAGTCACAGCATGAAGTTATGGGAAAGAGTAGTGGAAGCTAGGTTAAGAAGGGACGTGATGATTAGTGATCAGCAGTATGGTTTCATGCCGGGAAAGAGCACTTTGATCTGAGAGTGTTGCTGGAGAAGTACAGAGAAGGTCAGAAGGAGTTGCATTGTGCTTTTGTAGACTTGGAGAAAGCATATGACAGGATGCCTAAGAGAGGAGTTGTGGTATTGTATGAGGAAGTCGGGAGTGTCAGAGAAGTATGTAATAGTGGTACAGGATATGTACGAGGGTAGTGTGACAGTGGTAAGGTCTGTAGCTGGAGTGACAGATGCGTTTAAGGTGGAGGTGGGGTTACATCAAGGATCAGCTCTGAGCCCTTTCGTATTTGCAATGGTGATGGACAGGTTGACAGACTAGATCATACAGGAGTCCCCGTGGACTATGATGTTTGCAGATGACATTGTGATCTGTAGTGAGAGTAGGGAACAGGTGGAAGAGTCCCTGGAGAGATGGAGATATGCTCTAGAGAGAAGAGGAATGAAGATCAGCCGGACTAAGACAGAATATATGTGTGAATGAGAGGGAGGATAGAGGAATGGTGCGGATGCAATTAGTAGAGGTGGCGAAGGTGGACGAGTTTAAATACTTGGGATCAGTAGTTCAGAGTAATGGTGAGTGTGGAAGAGAGGTGAAGAAGAGAGTACAGGCACGGTGGAGTGGGTGGAGAAGTGTCAGGAGTGATTTGTAACAGACTAGTACCAGTAAGAGTGAAAGGGAAGGTCTACAAGTGGGTAGTGAGACTAGCTATGTTACATGGGTTGAAGACAGTGGCATTGACAAAAAGGCAGGAGTCAGAGCTTGACGTGGCCGAGATGAAGATGTTAAGATTTGCACTGGGTGTGATGAGGATGGACAGGATTAGGAATAAGTATATTAGAGGTTCAGCTCATTTTGGAAGGTTTGGAGACAAAGCCAGAGAAGCAAGATTACGTTGGTTTGGACATGTGCTGAGGAGGAATGCTAAGTATATTGGGAAAAAGATGCTGAGGATGAAGCTACCAGGTAACAGGAAAAGAGGAAGGCCTAAGATAAGGTTTATGGATGTGGTGAGAGACGATATGCAGGTGGTTGGTGTGGCAGAGCAAGATGCAGAGGACAGGAAGAAATGGAAACAGATGATCCGCTGTGGTGACCCCTAATGGGAACAGCCGAAAGAAGATGATGATGATGATGATGTCATACTCAGAAATGTGGTATGCTTCCAAATTAAATTTTTAACAAATTAGCTAACGGTATGAGAATGTGTGGATGGTAGAAGGGAGTTTACAGGCCTGGTAGGTACAGGAGATTTGCTGGCATCTGAGTGAAGTGGATATGGAGTCATCGGTGGCTTACTGGCAGAGAACTGTCACTGTGTAAGAGTTTGTGGGTGAGGCAGAGAAGTAGATCAGCACTTTGCATCACTGGCTGCCTGTAAAGTAATCATATTCCATCTCAGCAGAGAGACTGAAGAAACTTCATATTTTGTTCGAGAGACTCTCTTCTGGAGTGAGGAATGAAGAAGCTTTGCAGTAAACAAACTGGGTATAGTATATTAGCTTTCACATGGGTGATGTGCAGTGGCGTATTTCATTGACTCGTAAGTATTTGGAGTCGATAAGTCAGGGCCGGCAACTCGGCATGTAAAAATCTACTGCTAATCATTAGTGGACCGGAGTTCCGCTGTGGCGACCCCTAACCGGGAAAAAGCCGAAAGACACAACAACACTGTAAAAGTTGGGTATTGTGGGATAAAGAGTCTGGAGAGTGGTCTTTGGTTGCTTAATTTTTTTCTAAACACCTTTATTGAATTATCAGTTGTGACATATTTACATTTATGCACAAGTAATCAAACTGTATTAAATTAACATTAACAAACGTTATACTTCACATATATTGCTATATATCATATAACCTAAACAGTATTATATAAATTATTCAGTTTCTGCCCCCTTTTTTAAACAAGAAACATATTTATTAAAACATCATTTACAACATAAGCAATCATACATTTATATAAATGAAAGCAAACCACACCGACACAATCCTAGCTGCAAGCATTTTACATCACAAACCATGCTGACGCACTCCCAGTTGCAGACATTATGCATCACTTATAATCTGCCCAGTTACTTTTCAGTCAAATATTATGTAGCTCATTTAAGTCCTGCCTTCTTTTAAACCTCATTCCTCCCCTGTATGAATTGTTCCCGCAATTCCCATTTTCTCCTAGTTTGCTCCTTCCCTTTTCTAAACATCTCAATTGCAGTTGTTTTATCTCTGTTACTATATCCTGTCCTAATGTAGTTGGTTTAGATTTTGATTTCCATTTTCTAGTAATTGTTTTTTGGCAGCCACCATAATTAGACGCAGCAAGGGCCTTACTTTGTTTAAGCAATTCTAATTCTGTATCATAGCTCAGAAAAATCATCTCCCTCGTCATGCCAATCTGCTCATCCAGCATCTTAGATAGTGCATCCTGCAGAGAAAGTCCGCAACCCACCACACTCCCTGAAAATATGTTCGCGAGTACCTCTTTCTTCACCATCACACCTACAACATTTGCTGGCTACCTGAGGAAAAATTCTCTGGAGTCTTCTTGGGGTATACAAATATTTATGTAAATATTTCCAAGCAAAAATCCTAACTTTTCTAGATTTTGTTGCATATTTGGGAGACTAATTCCTTTTTTTAATGGTAGCTTCTGTTCTACATTCTACCAAAAATTCTGCAAGAGTTTTTCTTTTGTTTAGGACCCCCCCCTATTTCTTTCTCTTTGCCTATACTCTGATATCAATCCGTCATAGGGAAGGCAATCTCTAACCTGCAGTCAAAACAAATAAATTCTTTGCCTCTTCCCATTCTATTACCTTTCCCTGTCTAGTTATTTGCTCCCAGTACCTTGGTTCCTTTGCCAGTTTTCTCCAATAAATTCCAGCCCCCTCTTGCCTGTTGTCTGTATCCCTAATTGCAGTCACTCCTATCTGAGGAATCTTGTTTCTCCATTCCCGTGTTGGCTTAGTTCTTTGAATACTTTCTTCTACTTTATGGATATAATATTCTGTATGGTTATTGATGTTCATCATGTTACACTGCTGCAGTCATCATACTTGGGTTATCCTGCCATCAGGCAGTCCCGCAGTTGGCCCGAGTTCCAAAGTCTTGGTCCAGCGTTGGTTGCTGTCGCTTCTTCCCTGACTTCAGTGCGCCAGGGGTATACAAGATGCATCCAACGCCATTTTCTTCAGTCTTTCTTGCCACGCGGTGCCCGAAGCAGAAGCAGTTCGCAAGTGCCGGTCGGCCGACTCCTGAGATTTTCAAATCGAATTTCAGACCGAAGTCTTCATAAAGCTAAGTACTCCGTTGGGGAACCTTTTTCTTGCCTCGGTCCGATGTCAGAAATGTTAACAATTGCATTTCTTGGGGGAAGCAAATTACCTCATAAGGACTTTCATTCTTATTGTATTCCTTGCCTAGGCCCAGGCCACGACATCACAGGTTGTCGGTTTTGTGCTAGGTTTAATAAACAAACTATTAAACGTCGTTTTGATTTCGCCCGACATTATTTTGGTAGGAATTTAAATTATTCCATGATGTCGGAGCAACCGACGACCGGAATGCATAAAAAAACGCAAAGATAAGGACAGGCAGCCGAGATCCAAACCGGACTCCAAGGCCTCTGCTAGGCCAGTCGCCGGTTCTCCGGTTTTCAGTGAGGTGCCTACGCAGTCCCTGACGACTGCTGATTTAGAACCCCAGGCGACATCCGATTCACAAGCAGAGATTGCTAGGCCTCCACAACCTTTACCTTTAGGCCCTTCCGACTCCCTGCCTGAAGGAGATTCCAGTGCAGTTGAAACTCCTTCAGTTGCAGAAGGTGTCTTCAGACCGACTACACTCACTATTAAATCCTATGCAAAACTGAAAACTCCTTTAAAAACTAAGAAGACTGTACAGCAGTCTCCAGTACAAGGCCCCATGCCTAAGAAACAGATGCTTAAGATGGCTGAAGACTTAATTACCCTAATCAGGGGTTCCCATCCCCCTCCTGATAAAAGGCCAAGGCAGGAGGAGGACTATGCTTCCTCTGACCAGGTTTCAATTTCAATTTCCTCAGACTCTTCTGAGGAACAGGAATATTCCTTTCCCCCTTATGAAGATTCTGATGCTGAAGAGTCTATCCCTTCTGCATCTTCCCCAGAAGACTACTCTTTTGGGGAAACCTTACATACTATGAGAGAACATTTCCACTGGGAAGGCCAGGATTACTCTGATTCTAAGAAAAGGCTCCGAGAGTTCCTTTTACTACCCCAGCACAGACCACTTGCTATTCCACCTGTGTTAGACATTGTTGATGATGTCTATTCAGAATCTAGCCTTAACCCAGATTCACTACCTCCTGCATCAGCCAAACCAGACAGATACTACAGAGTCCCTGACTCACACAAATTCCTGTATAAAAGCCCTGTTGCTGACCCAGAAACCATTTCCCAGGGTCCCAAAGGAGTTAAGGCCTCTGTTGCTAAAAATCCTGTGCCCCAAAGGAGTTAAGGCCTCTATTGCTAAAAATCCTGTGCCCTCTGAAAGTGATTCTAGAGCACTAGACAGATGGGGAAAGAAAGTATATACCTCAGCTACTCTAGCTATGAGGGCCTTAAATTGTCAGTTTCACATGCTGAAATATCAACAATATCTGATGTCTCAATTAAAACAAAAAATGCTCGCACATACAGAACAGCCAGATTACAAGGAAATGCAAGATTTGTTGCATTCAGCTGAACAAGTGGGAAAACATACTTTGCAATGTGGATTTGATTCATTGGAAGCTTCTTGTAGAGCAGCAGTGACAGGATCTGTCATACGTAGGCATGCTTGGTTAAAAGAACAAACTTTACCTGATCATGTTAAAGCAAAGTTATTGGATGCAACTTTACAGCAGGATGTTTTATTTGGTGTAAAAGCAGAAGTTTTAAAGAAAATGGAGGATAAGGCAAAATCTATGCAGATGGTCAAGGATTTTTTACAGGTTCAACTACCTCGTTTCAGCAGAAATTGGCCAACCAAAAACTGGTTCTTTCCAGCTTCTGCCAGACCACAGAGGGGCAGATACAGACGCCCAAGGGGCAGAGGCCAGCCACAAGGCTCTTACCAGCCTCGACAATGGGGTGCCACAACCCAAAAAGGAGGAGAAGACAGATCTCAAACTACCAGAAGACAAACACAATGACTTACCCCTCAGACTACCAAGCAAAACCCTCTTGGCAGCTCCCTTGGGGGGAAAACCAGCACTTTTTGCAAACAATTGGCACATCACAAAAGACAAATGGGTCCTAAATATTGTATCTCAAGGATACAGATTCCACTTTCACACTTTGCCAAGGATAAAAGGAATGCCAAACCTGCCACCAAATCAATGGGCAGAGGCTCAAAAGAAAATTTCAGCTCTCATGGACATGAGAGCCATTCAACAGGTTCCTACACAGGAGCAAGGACAATGATTTTACTCAAGACTGTTTCTAGTTCCCCGAAAGGACAAAGCCTGGAGACCCATTCTGGACCTCTCAATTCTAAACACATACCTGGAAGTACCCAAATTCAAGATGCTAACTCTACAGCAACTTCTTCCCATGCTGGGCAAGAAGGCTTGGCTAGTAACGTTGGGCCTCAAGGAGGCATACCTGCATGTCCCTATCAGACAAAATTGCAGAAGATACCTCCGATTTATTGCAGGTTCAACCCATTACCAGTTCTCTGCACTGCCCTTTGGCTTATCTACTGCACCCAGGGTCTTCACAAAATGCCTGGCACCAGTAATTGCATACTGCAGACAAAGAGGGATTCAAATATATCCATACCTGGACGACTGCCTTATTCAAGCAGAAGTCAAGGTCATTCTATTAAAGCATCTGGCGTTGTAAGTTGCCTAGGGTACACAGTAAACGAAAAGAAGTCAAAACTAGTGCCCTCACAAGACCTAATATTCCTGGGTGCCAGCTTAAATACAACGGCCCAGATGGCTTATCTCACACCAGACAAGCAAGGACAACTGACTCAATACTTCAAAATGATGGCAACAAAACCCAACTCCCTGCAAGAAAAATTCTGCAGGCCTTTGGATTCATGGCATCTTGCATACTACTAATACCATTTGCAAAACTGCATATGAGGAAATTACAGTGGTATCTGAAAAGCGTATGGACTCAACACAGCCACAGCTTGGAAACAATAATTCCACTCATTCCCTGCCTTCAACAGGAGTTTCTATGGTGGGCTGACGCATGTCACCTCAACAAGGGTCAGCCTTTTACCTTACCCACAGCCAGGCAAACTATAACAGATGCATCGGATTATGCCTGGGGAGCACACATGGTAGGACAGTGTATTAAGGGCAAATGGTCTGTAAACCAAAGGCATCTACATATCAATCAAAAAGAGATGCTAGCTGTACAAAATGTCCTGACAGCTTTCAAGGACCTCCTACATCCAGGACAACTCCTAATAAAGACGGGCAACACCACAGTGATGTGGTACATAAACAAGCAAGGGGGCACACACTCCTACCCCCTATACAGATGAGCAATGACCTTGTGGAACACAGCACTGACCTGCCAAGTTCAACTACAAACACAATTCCTGCCAGAAAAGAAAAACACACTGGCAGACGATCTAAGCAGAAACATTATAGATCCTCACGAGTGGAAACTAGATCCACAAGTATTCGCAATGATAACTCAAAAATGGGGGGAGCCCAGACATAGATCTGTTTGCTTCCCCCCAAAACTACCAACTATGGAAATTCTGCACAAGGACATACCACACACTAGCTTGGAAAGTGGACGCCCTCTCATTCAGTTGGAAAACATTGACAGTGTATGCCTTTCCTCCACTGCCTCTTCTGGCAAAGGTGCTGCTGAAAGCCAGATTAGAGAGGCCACAAATGATACTCATTGCTCCAGACTGGCCATGCCAACACTGGTATCCAATAATAAGGAACATGGCTCAAGGCCCACCATGGATTTTACCTACTATTCCTCACCTGCTCACTCAGCAAAACAATCAGATTCTACACAGCCAGCTCAAGACTTTAAATCTGGCTGCATGGCAAATTGCCTAAACAACCAGTCAACACTTCTCTCTAAAGCTGTGATGGACGTCCTTCTGGAGGCCAGGAGGCCCAGCACCAGGAAAGTCTATTCAGACAAATGGAAAAGATTCTGCGCCTGGAACCAGGCTAAAGGCCAAAATCCCCTTGTCCCAAATATTCCTCAGATTCTTCAATATTTAACTGAGATGTTGCACAAAGGACTTTCCTTCTCATCTATTAAGATCCACGCCTCAGCTATTTCAGCTCAATACAACACGGATCCTCCTATATTTTCACTTCCTTTACTAAGACAGTTCCTCAGAGGGGCTAAGAACATAAGACTGCCCCGGAGAGCACCAACACCAACTTGGGATCTCAACTTTGTTTTGGAAAAGCTTACACTTCCACCCTTCGAACCAGCTTTCACAGCTGATCTACAGTTCCTATCATGGAAAACTGCCCTGCTGCTAGCAATAACTTCAGCACGAAGAGTCTCAGAACTACAGGCCCTAATGGCAGTGGAGCCTTTCATCATTTTTCAACAAGACAGTCTCTCTTTACGAACTAACCCTTCCTTTATGCCAAAGGTGGTATCCAGTGTGGCCCTAAACCAAACCATTAATTTGCCCACCTTTTAGCCAAACCCCCAGAACAAAGGGGAAAGGCTCCTACACTCTTTGGACATTCACAGGCAATTACGTTACTACTTGGATAAAACTAAGGTTTTCAGAAAATCTGACCAGCTCTTTGTATCCTATGCTGCAGGATCTCAAGGAAAAGCTATCTCAAAACAGACCATTTCAAAATGGATAGGACATTGTATCCATTTCTGCTACACACACCATGGGAAATTTGTGCCTGGTAACATCAGGCCCCATTCCACCAGGGCTACAGCAACATCAACAGCCTTCCTCAGAGGGGTACCAACCAATGATATTTTGGAGTCTGCAGCTTGGAGTTCAGTGCACACCTTCACCAAGCACTATCACTTACCTCTATACTCTAAAACCAGAGCTGGCTTTCCCACTGCAGTTCTGCAGGGCCTACTAGTTCCACCACCCACCCTTAGCTTTGGGATTCAACCCAAGTGTGATGACTGCAGCAGTGTAACACGATGAACATAGTACAGTTTTGTACCTACCATAAATGTAGATGTTCGAGTGTTCACACTGCTGCAGTCCAGGTTACCCTCCCTCCATCCCCTCTGAACTAGCTGGACTTATCTATACCTTTCTATCCTATACAACCTCCGTGGTGTATTTGCTTGTGACTGAAGGTTTTGTTTTATTTTTATATGCATATTTTTATATAGCAATATGTATTGCCTACCTATTGGGGGCACCTGACATCTGGGGCAAGAAAGACTGAAGAAAATAACGTTGGATGCATCTTGTATACCCCTGGCATACTGACATCCGGGAAGAAGCGACAGCAACCGACGCCGGACCAAGACTTTGGAACTCGGGCCGACTGCGGGACCGCCTGATGGCAGGATAACCCAAGTGTGATGACTGCAGCAGTGTGAACACTCTAACATCTACATTTATGGTAGGTACAAAACTGTACTTTATTCTCCTTAAAATCCTGATTCCAAAATCCCAGTCTCTCCTTGTATCTTGTTTTCTCTCCATTTCAACATCATCCCTTTCCACTTTGAATTATACTTTTCCGCTTGTGCTGTGTATCAGAGCCTTAGCTCAGAAAGCTTTACAGCAATTGTTTTGAGTTGCTTGGTAAGCAACAAGGGATGATGTTCCTCATGTTTTACTGTTGCAGTGATTACATTTGGGTAATCTGCTGGCAGGCTGCCCTCAGCCGGCTTGATTAACAAAGTCTTGGGTCCTGCGTCGGTTACTGTCCCTTCTTCCATGATGTCAGGGGTATAAAACATGCAGCTAACACCATTACATCAGTCTTTCTTGCCGTGCGGTGCCCGAAGCAGAAGCAGTTCGCAAGTGCCGGTCGGCCGACTTCTGAAATTTTCATTTTCGAGTTTCAGCTCCGAAGTCTTGAACTTAAGCCAAGTACCCCGTTTGGGAAACTTTTCTTGCTCCTTACCGATGTCAGTAAAAGTTAATAATTGCATTACTTGTGGAAAGCAAGTACCTCATAAACATTTTCATTCGTACTGTATTCCTTGCCTAGGCCCTGACCACGACGTATGTTACTGTCGATTTTGTGCTTTATTTGATCAGTGCACTATCCGTCATCGTTATATTTTTGCCTCATTATTTCGATTCTCTGGTTAATTATCCAGAAATGTCGTCGATTAGCCATCCGACTACCGGGATTCTGAAAAAACGCAAAGATAAAGACAGAGACAGGTCATCGAGGTCCAAAACTGATGACGCTTCTCCTAAGCCAGTCGCCAGTTCGCCGGTACTCAGTGAGGCGCTTTCACAGCCCCTGATTACCCGCTACTTCTGATTCGCAGGCCTCTACTGAGACCCATTCGGAGTCCGGTATGCCGCGAGATACCTAACCATGGAACCCACGGATGTCTCTACCTTGGATGGGTCTGGAGCCGCTGTGCAGGCACCGGCTTCTGAGGGTGTATTCAGGCCTACAGACTTGCACATTAAAACGACACCTCCTTCATTACTAAGGCCTAAATCTTGATCCATGTCTAAAAAATTGACGCTCAGGCCCCTATGCCTAAAAAACAAATGATAAAAATGGCTGAAGATCTAATAACTCTAATCCGGGGTAGTCACCCCCCCCCCCCCCCAAGAGGCCTAGGGCTGAGCTTGCTTATGAATCTTCTGATCAGGATTCTGTTTCTTCTGACTCTTCTAATGACCTGGATTTTTCCATGCCTAATTATGAGGATTCTGATGCAGAGGATTCCATTCCCTCTGCTTGCCCACCTGAGGATTTTTCTTTTTGGGAAACTTTACATACTTTAAGGGAGCATTTCCACTGGGAAAGCCAGGAATTTTCTGAAAAAAAAGAGGCTTAGGGATTTCCTTCTACCTCATCATAGGCCTTTGGCTATACCTCCTGTACTAGACATTGTTGATGTGTTCTCAGAATCCAGTTTGGCCCCTGATTCCCTGCCTCCGACTCCTAGTAAACCTGACAAGGTAATACAGGGTTCCTGAGTCCCACAAGTTCCTTTTCAAAAATCCTGTTGCAGATCCAGAAACCATTTCTTAGGGACCAAAGGGCATTAAGGCTTCTACTGCTAAAAAGCCTACCCCTTCTGATTAGAGACTCCAGGGCGCTGGATAGATGGGGTAAAAAGGTTTATACGTCTGCAACCTTGGCAATCAGAGCTTTAAACTGCCAATTTCATATGATAAAATATCAACAGCATATTATTGGACTGCTTAAACAGAAAATTGTTGATTCCTGACTGTGTGGAAAATAATGATTTACAGGATTTCATGCATTCTGCTGAACAAGTTGGAAAACATTCTTTGCAATGAGGTTTTGATTCTTTAGAGGCCTCTTGCAGGGCTGCTGTTACTGGGTATGTGCTTAGAAGGCATGCTTGGCTTAAGGAGCAATCTTTGCGTGATCGTGTTAAAGCTAAATTTTTGGATGCTCCTTTAAGTCAGGACCGCCTGTTTGGCAGTAAGGCTGAACAAGTTCTAAAAAAGATGGAAGATAAAGCTAAATCTATGCAAACTGTTGAAGATTTCTTACAAGTGCAACCTCCAAGATTTAATAGGCACTGGCCTACTTAAGAATTGGTCCTTTCCAGCCCCTTCCAGATCCTCTCAAGCCAAACCCCAGACACAGCAAAAACCCCAGGTTTCAGTCCCAGGGGACTCTCAGAACTAAGCAGTGGGGGGCCTCCACTTCCAAATCAGGAAATAACAAGACACCCCCCTATAGTAAACAGTCCCAATGACAATTACTAAGCACTTATCTTTTAACTGTCCCTTTGGGGGGAAAGATTGCTCTTCATGCAAAGAACTGGGAACTCATAACCTAGGACAAACGGGTTTTAAATATAGTGTCCCAGGGATACAGATTTCATTTCCACATGTTGCCAACACCAAATGAGTGGACAGACCTGCCACCAAATCAGTGGGCAGAGGCTCAAATACAAGTACTTTCCCTCTTAAGCATGGGGACACTTCACCTGGTACCAGAAGAGGAAAAGGGACAAGGTTTCTATTCCAGGCTTTTTCTGCTACCCAGAAAAGACAAATCATGGCGTCCAATCCTGGACCTGTCTAGTCCCTTTTCAGGAGATTCCAAAATACAAGATTCTGACTCTTCACCTGTTACTTTCAATGCTAGGCAAAGACGCCTGGTTGGCAACTCTAGATTTAAAAGAAGCATACCTGTACATCCCAATCAGGGAATCTTGCAGAAGATACCTACGCTTCAAAGCAGGCTCCTTGCATTATCATTTCTCTGCACTGCCCTTTGGCTTGTCTACTGTGCCCAGGGTATTCACAAAGTGCCTGGCTCCAGTTATTGCATTTTGCAGGCAAAGAAATATTCAAATATACCCATACCTGGACGATTGGCTAATTCAGGCAGAAAACCAGGGCATAATTCTAAATCTGGCATTTGCAAAAAGGGTTCTAACTTGTCTGGGGTACACCATAAACAAAAAGAAATCACAACTGGTACCCTGTCAACAGATTACATTCCTGAGTGCAAGCTTGAATGCAACTGCCCAGATGGCTTTCTTCTCACCAGAGAAGCAAATTCATTTGGTAACTTACTTGAAACAAGTGGCCACAAAAACCCTGCTAGCTGCAAGACAAATACTGCATGCCTTGGGGTTCATGGCCTCCTGCATTCTTTTAATTCCATATGCAAGACTGCATATGAGGAAACTACAGTGGTATCTAAAAAGTCTATGGAGTCAACATTGTCACAGCCTGGAAACAATGATTCCTATCATACCTTGCCTACGCCTAGAGTTCCTATGGTGGGCAGAAGCCTGCCACCAAAACACAGGACTACCATTCACACCACCCCTTGCCTCCCAAACCCTAACTACAGATGCATCAGACTATGCATGGGGGGCTCACCTGGCAGGGAAGTGCATTCAGGGCAAATAGAGCCCAAATCAAATGCACCTACGTATCTATCAAAAAGAAATGCTCTTACAGCCTTCAAGGACTACATTCTTCCAGGACAAGTAATGGTAAAGACGGACAACACCACAGTTATGTGGTACATAAACAAGCAGGGGGGCACACATTCCTACCCCCTCTGCAGACTAGCCATGGCATTGTGGAACACAGCCTTGAGCTACCAAGTGCATCTACAAGTTCAATTCCTGCCAGGAAAATTGAATACACTGGCAGACGGACTAAGCAGAAACCTCATGGACCCACATGAGTGGAAACTGGAACCACGGATTTTCAACATGTTGACACGCGAATGGGGGAGCTCAGACATAGATCTATTTGCCTCCCCCCAGAACTACCAGTTGGACAAGTTTTGCATAAGAACTCCCAACAAACAAGCCTGGAAAGTGGATGCTCTGTTCTTCAGCTGGAAAAACCTATCCGTCTACGCCTTTCCCCCTCTGCCTCTGCTCTCCAAAGTTCTACTAAAAGTCAAACAGGACAAACCAAAGATGTTTTTGATTGCTCCAGACTGGCCGCGCCAACACTGGTACCCCCTCCTGCACAGTGTGTCGCAAATATCTCCATGGCACCTGCCTCAGACCCCTTCCCTGCTGTCTCAGCGGGAGAACCAAATTCTGCACCCTCAGCTTCCAACATTGAACCTTGCAGCCTGGCTAATCACTTAAATTCACCGTTATCATCCCTCCGCAAACCTGTGATGGATGTCATCTTGGAGGCGAGGAGACCTAGTACTAGAAAATCTTATGCTGACAAATGGAAAAGATTCTGTGCCTGGAACCAATCTTTAGGAATGAGCACAGCAGCACCCAATTTACCTCAGATTTTGCAATACTTAACTGAGATGCTTCACAAGAGCCTGTCTTTTTCCTCCGTTAAAATCCACGCCTCAGTTATTTCAGCTCACTATAATACAGAACCACCCCTCTTCTCTCATCCTCTGCTCAAGCAGTATCTCAGAGGGGCAAAAAATTTTAGACCACCCAGGAGAGCTCCTTCCCCTACCTGGGACCTTAACTTTGTTATGGAGAAAGTCACTCTACCTCCTTTCGAGCCAGCTGCTACTGCAGATTTAAAATTTCTGTCTTGGAAAACAGCCCTCCTTCTAGCAATCACTTCAGCTGGAAGGATCTCTGAATTACAGGCCCTTATGGCAGGTGGAGCCTTTCATCATCTTTCATGCAGACAGGGTATCTCTCAGGACCAATCCATCCTTCATGCCCAAGGTGGTTTCCAGTGTGTCTCTTAATCAGACAATTCATTTGCCAACCTTCTTCCCCAATCCACAGAACAAAGGGGAATGGATTCTGCATTACTTGGATGTGCACAGACAACTGAGATTCTACTTGGACAGGAGTAAATCTGGAAGAAAATCTGAACAATTGCTAGTAGCATTTTGCTGCAGGGGCAGTGGGGAAGGCTATTTCAAAACAAACCATTTCTAAATGGATATAAGCCATTGCATTCATTTCTGCTACAAGCACCATGGAAAACCTATCCCCCAGGGGATCAGATCTCACTCCACCAGGGCTTCATCTACTTCTGCAGCCTTTCTCAGAGGTGTTCCTACTAGGGATATCTTAGAAGCTGCTACCTGGAGTTCTGTTCATACTTTCACCAAGCACTATCATTTACCAATTTTCTCTAAATCCAGAGCTGGCTTTGTCACTGCTGTCTTGCAGGGCCTTATAGCTGGCCCTAATGCTGTATAAACTCCTCCTCCCAACCATAGCTTTGAGAATCTACCCAAATGTAATGACTGCAACAGTGAAGTCTGAAGAACATAGTACAGTTGTGTACTCTTACCATAAATGTAGATGTTAGTGTATTCACTGTTGCTGCCCTGGTTACCCTCCCTCCAGCCCCCTAGTTTTTTCTGACTATACTTCTCCTTTCCTTTACTATGCTTAAAAGCCTTTTTGGTGTATTTGCTTTTGGTTAGAGGTATACTTTTGTGTTTGTGTTTATTTGCTCCCCATTAGGGGGGCACCTGACATCTGGGGCAAGAAAAACTGATGTAATGGCGTTGGCTGCATGTTTTATACCCCTGACGACCTGACGTCATGGAAGAAGCGACAGCAACAGACGCAGGACCCATGACTTTGGTAATCAGGCCGACTGAGGGCAACCTGCCAGCAGATTACCCAAATGTAATGACTGCAACAGTGAATACACTCGAACATCTACATTTATGGTAAGTGTACACAACTGTACTTTCTTCATATTGATAACTACTGTAGTACCTAAGATATGTGGATTATACCTTACGTAGGATATAACAGCCAGACGACTTCCAGTGCTAAGGGCAACTTCCATGAGCATAAACCGTTGTCTCAAAGCTGAGATGACAAAAAGACTGGTTTGGGTGCCAAGTCCTTCATAGCTGTCTTGCTTTCAAGAAGAGCTCTCCTATGCGGGCTTTCAAGGATTGACTTGTTACTAACACTGTTCCATTGTTGCAAAGATAAATTCTGTTTTGGGGGAGGGGCTTCCGGATTACTTTTTTGCTGTTTAAGTTTTTGTGAAAATCTAACTATTTTAAGGCTACTGAAAAAGTATTTTACTGGCTGTTATGTTACTTTTATGTACTTTTAAAAACAGGAGTGCATTTTTTTACTTCTGTGGTTAAAAGTTGTTAAAACAGAGTTTCTCCACCGAGAAAGAAGTTGATTTCACTTTTTTTGGGCTGAAGAAAGTGTTTAAAGTGCTTTTGTGTGCCTTTTTTTGCCACTTTCCTGTTTTACTGGCTATAGCTGCTAACGTTTCCTGGGAAATGAGCACCATTTTTGGCTCGACCATGGAACAAAATGTTGGTCACTCAGTCGGACTTTCTTCTATATACAGAAAGAAAATATTAATGAAGATGTCTTTGCCATCACATCAGGCTTGTAGTTTTCCTCGGCCACAAGTGGGTGACACTGCTGTGTCCAAAGCTGGTTCCTAATACCAGTCATCTTTTTCCATGGATCATTCTGTTGCAGTCCATACAGCCACTGTGGACCACGGAATAACCATGACCTATGCAGCTGCTGAGGTCCCGTCAGTGGGCAAGGGAGAACCACTTTTGCCAGCTATGGGAGAAGAGGCAGGGAATGTGCCCTTGCTTAGACATAATGTTGTGCCCATTCCTGGTAAAGCTCTTTCTAGAAATACTAGGTCCGTTTGCCCCAACTTTCTTGTCAAAAGCTGACAAAAAACTAAACCTTTAATGTCTGATGTTGTCATTTTCATTCATTCCTCAACAATTGGGCTTGGATCCAATCCCCTGTTCTGACATTGGCTGTTTTTTACAGCTCGTGGAACACTGGAAGCTCTTGAGCTTCTCTCTTACCCATAATGCATTATTCTCATACCATACTTCAGATTTCGTTTGACATCTTCTCGTACGGATATGGTCTCAGTTAGCTACCAAGCTTTGTGTTATCTGTGATTAAAAAAAAAAAAAAAGGCTGAGTTAAGATATTTTTTCCTTTATTTTCCTCTTATAATAGCCCTCTCTTACCCTTCCTACAAATTTTAGTGTAACTTTTTTACCATTGTTGGTATTTTCTTGTTCTTCCCTTTCCATAACAGTAGTGGTGTTCTCTGTTACCATTGTTGGTAATTTTTTCATTTTAATCTTTATATATTAAAAAAAAAGAGAGAGAGAGAGAGAGAACTTTCCTTGTCTTTATTTTAGTGTGTAGCCATTGGATGAGCTCTACAAGTCTGTTGCTTTTTGGATACTTGTTATTGGAATGGCCGAAAAAAAAACAACTGTATTTAAAAACTGCAAGGCCTGTGGCCACAAAATACTTTTGTCAGGTGCATATTATTTGTGCGTTTATTGTCTAGGCCCAGCTTATTTGAATGTGTCCTGTGATATTTGTAAGGCCTTTTAATCCATGTGCTGTGGTGTATAGAAATTGTTATTTTGAGAAGTTTGCTCCCTTCCAGTTCTTCTCAGACAGTACCTGGAGTTCAAACCACCAAGAAAACAGATAAAGAGTTAAAGAATCATCCTTCAGATCCTTCTAGGAAGAGAAGGTGTAAAAAGAGGCACTTAGACTCCCCTGAAGAGTCTGTCATGGAATATACTGATTTTGATGAGGAGGAAGGGTCCCTAAAATTACCACCTGGTTGTCTCTTTTGGAGACATCCTAGAGATCCTAAAGAAAAGAGGTCATTGGTCTACTGACAACCCTTCCCAAGAGGAATTGGTATTCCTGGAAGCCTTTGGGTCATGCCCATCTGCCTTCTGGGTGACTCCGTCCACTGATAAGCTCATTGATTTGATCACTCGGTGGGTGTCGAAGGAACCTGACTTTTTTGAGCCGATCCCAGGAAGACCAAATAGGATTCTGGCACTGTCCAAGGATAGAGAGTTTTGGAGCAAGGGGAGTACCTGTTGATGCTATCATCATAGCTGTGGCCACAAAGAGGGAACTTGAGGAACAAAGCTCCTCTGTTCATCTTCCTAAAAGAGAGTCTAGGGCTATGGACAGATTTGGGAAGCATGTGTATGTTTCAATGACCTTTGCACTTCGATCTCTGAACTGTTTGGCACACTTTACTAGATTTCAGAGGGATTTGGTAAAAGAACTCACCAAATCCTTCTCTGGGACCGTTACTTCTGAGGCAGAAAGTTCTCTTGCCTCACAGCTGACTACCCTACAGTCCATTTCAGATTCTTTCCTGAGACTAATTTAACATACAGTTGAAGGTACCTGAAGGGCGGGGAGTTCAGGCATTTCCATTAGGAGGCATGCCTGGATGCACCTGAGTGATTTTGAGGAGCCCTTCTAGTCTTCATTCGTCAAGGCTCCTTTTGGCGGAAGTTCACTTTTTGGCCCCAAGGTTAAAGACACACTATCCAGGTATGAGCAGAAAGGTAAAATCCTGTCTTTTGTGGGTGCATGTTTCTCAACTCCTCAAAGTATCTTTTTCAGGAATCAATGGGGTCATCTAAAAATGTGTTTTAAAAAGTCTCCGGGTTCCCTCCCAAGATCCACATGGAGATAGTTCTCCCAGAGGTGGGGGGGGGGGGCTCTAATGGAAGATGCTGTGAACTCAGCAGAGGTGGCTTGCTGAGCAAAGGATCTAGTGATGCCTTCTCTGATGGATCCTACCATCCCTTCTGAAATGAGGTACAATTGTGCACCAGAGAGCCTGGCTATAGATTAAGAAAGATTCATGGGTGCAGAAGATCATTTCCAGAGGTTACATAATTCCATTTTCCCTTCCTCCTCCCTGTACAGTAAACAAAATTCCCAGTGTTCCACCCAGTCAGAGGAAAGTAGCAGCTCTATAAATAACACTGCTAGAAAAAAAAGAGGCATCCAGGAGGTCCCCTAGACCAGAAAGAGTTGGGAACTTGCTCAAGATTATTTTTATTGCCAAAGAAAACCTAGGACTGGAGACCAGTTTTGGATCTCAGCAATCTGAACAAGTTAGTTCAGCACACAAAGTTCCGAATGGTCACAGTTCAGTCCATTCTGACATTTCTGCACCAGGATGGTAGTATGGTTTCCTAAGAATAGCTGCTATGTGGTGATTAGAGTAGTTTGTTGTCACCAAATGTGCTTTGTTTTGTGAAGACAGTGTCAACTTTGATGTCTGTGTTACCTGTGATAAAGGTGCAAGGCTGTTGCTTCCCAGTGAACCGAATACTTTTTTTTTTTTTTTTTTTTTTAAAGCTTGAATCAATGGTCTCCATGTCAGGAATTACTGTGAGATATTCCGTCTTGTAGAATATGGTTATCTGCTTTAGAGTTTGTGGCTGCATAGAGTTTGCAGTTTATCAGTAAACTTTGTAAATGAGACCCTTGACATCTATTCGGATATCAGTGAATTGTATGCTAAAGAGGAGTGGACCCCATATGGAACCTTGTGAGATACAGAGTTCATATTTGATTATGTCATTATTCATATTTAAACTGGTGAGTTTATTAATAACACCAGAATGTGGGATAGTATTGTGTTTGTATATGCACTGTGCACCATCTGTACACTATTTAGTTTTACAGTTGCCTTCTCAAATAATTCCTACAGATTTAGTAGACAAGACCTTCCTTTAATAAAACCAAATTGGTTTGGGTCAAAGCGGCTGCCAGTAATGTTAAGTTCTGCGATAATACATTCCATTACTTTACAAACAGTGCTGGTAAGAATAATTGGTCTGTAGCTCCCCGGGTTTAGTGGTGGTACCATCCTTGTGTAGGAGTACCACTGTGGCAGTTTTCCAAGCCTCCAGCACAGTCACTGGAGAGGCTAAGATCAAATATGATTTTAAAAGGGAATCGGTAAGGCAGTGTTTGTCTGGTACCAACTAAGTTATGGCCTTGTATGTTGTCTGGATCTATAGAGCTGTTTTTTTGATTTTGGAGGGGGCATTTAGGACTCCGTCCTCCTGCTTTGACAGTAGAGCCACATCGTCTTATGAAAGTTTTATATTTGTTTTTCTAGGGTTAACATTGTAATAGGTCCATCCCCTGTAACTTACCCTCCACCTTCCTCACTTTCTAGTTGTTGGTGTTTGGGCTTGTAGTCCTGTTATGGTGGATGCACCTCCTTGTAGAATGTTATGCACTTGTTATAATGTTAACTTGGGAAGAATAAGTGTATTCCCAATAACATTTCTCTTCTAGTTTTCCAATCCTTGTCTGCTCTGTGCAGTATACTACAGGTCTGTAAATAGCTGTGTAATGCGTTGCAGGAAAGGAGGAGGGGGCTGAAGTAGCATGGCAATGTTTGGTGTACCAGGCTATCCTAATACCTGCTGGTTTTAATCCTGCTGTTATAGAGGGTGGAACTTTTTTTCCATATATAATTCATTGGTTAACTCATTTGTGTAACTCATTTACGTTCTTGCCAGACAAACATTACAAGCAGTATGAGCAGTTTTTCATCACTCGCATACGTATTCTGACACAAATGTAAGTAAGCCTTGGAAGCTTTAACTCAGGAACATATTAAACAAGTGATCACAGGGACAATAAGATGCCTAGCCACCTTTAAGCAGACCCTTTTCAAACATTTAATGGCGCTCAAAATACAAGAGCTGAATGTCAGAACAAGTAATGTGAATGTCGAGACTTTTGTTGAAGTGCATTAGTTTCGCTTTTACAAATTCAGAGACTAGCAAGTAATGCAGTAGGTCTTCTTTTTCTAAAACAAATTGGTAAACTGTCTCCTACACTCCTGAAATTCCAGGCACCGTAGATGTAGCACAAAAATATGTCGGCTACAGCATGGTACAACAGTTGGGATTTTACATCTGTCCGTACACATTTTTCAGTATACTATCACTGGGCCTAGAATGACCTAAAATTACATAGTACTTGTTGAGTTCAAGATGCGTGTAGTTTATCTGTGCAGTCAAGACGATAACCACTTTAGGAAGAACCAAGTGCTTCTGTGAAGTTCTTTGGTTATGAAAAGAAGTTTTCACCATCAATGACATTTAGTTTGGTGTCAAGAGTTGTACTTAATATGCCACAGGTTGGGGTCCTTAAACACTGGCAATGAGAAGGAATCTCACCTTTTGTAATGTCACTATAATGCAGAAGAAAGTGTTGCTGTGTCCTTTGTATGGAGGAATATAACAAGTACAGCTTTTTACAGGTACCTACTGAAGTGGATAAGGTCCAGAAATAATATACTTGTAGTAACCCTTTTTTGTTAAAAGCATTGAAAAGCCAGTAATATTCTTATTTTGTTTTATATTTTTTGTTAAAAGCATTGGAAAGCCACTAATATTCTTATTTTATATTTTCCTGTGATTGCATTGTTTCGGTTTACCTGGAGAGCAGTAAATTTGCTGCACATTTACATACAAGTTCAGAGGAGTTGTGAGTGCATGCATTTGTTGTTATTACAGCTGATTTAACTAATCTGAATGATTTCACCAAGTGAGCTACAGCAGTAGTTATGAAATGAGTCATGCAGCACACTTTAAGGATTGTGTGCAGTTTATACTGTGAGTGAAGGTTGTACAAATTATAGCAGTGTGGTAACACTTTTTATTAGTGGTGAATCTGGGATGTAACTACATAGCTGGCTGGTAGTGGATATAAAAATATCTACGGGTGTGCTTCTTTCTTTTGGGTTTCATTATCTAAAGCCATTTAGATGTGTAATTGAGAAGTGTGCGAGTCTGTAGGAGACATCTATACAAACACACACATATCCCTTAAATGTAAGAGGGTGTGTGATGTGAATTTTAGTCAGTAAGACCAGTAGCTATCAGACATGGTGGGGTGCATTGCACTTTACTTAAACACTTAGATCACTAGCTATTTTATAGTTACAGCAGTTTTTAAACCTAAGTTTATTAATTGTGATGCTTTCTTTGGTTTTGTCTTGCACATTGATGTGGAATATTTAAAACTGCATGTAACTGGGTGGGGGAACACTAAAATGGTACAACAAAGTGTGAAGGAGGGAAGCGGATTATTCAAATGAGTGCTGCTGCTAATAAACTTTGTATGGACCAGGACATGCAACCATTGCAATTTCAGTTGGGTTCATTATGTTGTACGTAGGATGAACTGGCACACTGCTAGCTCATGTGCATTACTTTGATTTATCATCTATGTTCAGAAGCGTTTGAGATCATATACAGGTTCAGCATTTTTTCATTTTGTTACAAGCAATTTTATCCATATATGTAAGACATAATCATATGCATTACATGGATCTCCATGATTCTGCTGCAAAAATGAGAGGAAAAACTTTGTTGTAAGCAAGGTCTTCTCGGTGAACCTTGCTGTTACAAAATTGTGAGCCTTCTGCAGGCCCAGTAGTGAGAGTGTCAAAAACAGGAACAGCTGAAAGAATCGTTAGCTCTCTTGCACTGCCTCTCAGGTGGCAGTCATGTGGGAACAGTTTCAGAAACCCAAGATCTTTAAAAGTTGCTGGCAGTCCTTGTACCGGCGTACAAGTAACACTCAAGACTAGTGCACATGTAATAGCTTTAAAAGATGCCACACCATATTTTAGGGATAGTATCACACAGGGTCATTTGAAACTGCTTTGTTTTATTTATTGGGTCCTTTATTATGAGAAGTTGTGGTTGGCAAAACTGACATCTAGTGCTTCACTGAGATAAATTTGGCATCCCTAGTTCAAGCACATAACCTGGTAAATACCTGATGATAAAATGTAAGTTAAACTGGGCCGAGCACTGATCCACTTCATCACAGGATCAGCCCAGGTGCACTGGTCAGCATAGCTGTCAACCTCTTCTCCCTAGAATCAAGGACATATCCAGAAGTAATCAGGGTCACTTCATTATTCACTTGAGAATTTGACAGAATAGGAGTGTGTAATTTAACATGCATTTTCTGAAGTAAAAGTCTATAATTGTAATTATCTTCATCATTTTTGTTATCCACCACCCTTTCTCCCCAAATCACCAGTTTTAGGAGGGGTTAGGAGAGAGAGAAAAAACAAAATTGAGCCAAAATCGGGGATGTCCCTGAAACCCATGTTCATTTGGGAAGTATGCTGGCTAGTTAAGTGACTTTCAGGGTCATGGAGCATATGCAAGTTGTAGTTCTGATCAGAAAATCTGTCACAATGCTCTGTGTGGTAGCTGTGTGAAATAGATTACTCGCACGGCTGTAGTCGCAATTTTACATGTTTGTGAAATGCCACTTTGTTAGTAAAGGCCAGCATGTAACTAGCGGACTAGCATTGATGTCTTACATGTGGTACAGTATGTCTGTAGAACACTACAAATGTATGTCCTATGACAGAGAATAATTCCTGGCAGTGAAATGATCTTAGTTGCTGTAGAGTGCTAAGCAAGTCACTGCAGGGAAGTAGGTAACTTGCATGTGCTGGATCTGGTACTTGGGCTTTGCCTTCTATTCTTGTTATAATATATTAGGCAGCAATACTTCAGCAGTCTCTGGTTATGCCTGTAGCTTGTACATATTTCCAAGTGCCCTCTCCTGCCATTTTTGGGACCTGCTTCTTTGCTGTCTTAGCTGATCTTTCTGATGTCGTGTCTAGACTTGTCACCGTGTACAGCATGCACCTACCTCTTTCTACCAGTTAATAATTACAGATATGTTTTTTTTTTTCATGACACATGCAGGATTCATTGTAAGGAATGTCTTACAGAGGAGTACATCCAGACAATGTGTAGTGTTTCCTTTTTTGATTATTAGCTTGATGGGCAACACAACCAATATATTTGTATATACAGAGAGAGAGAGAGTGAGAGAGGCATGGCTTTACCATTGTACTGACAGTTTTAATACATCACTGAGGAGATACAGTAGAATATGGTGGTGGTTTTGCCAGTTCCAACTTTACTATCAACTTTGTCAACATCCCTTGATGTAGCACTTTTAAGTAAGGGAAGTTGTTTTCTGCTTGGTAATGCATAGAGGTGCTTTGTGCACCCAGTCATTGTTTCAGTGTTTTCTTTGCTCACACCTTAATTTGAATAACTTTTATGCAAGTTCATCTATCATTTTTTGTAGGCATTGTGGATCCTGGCAGAGTAATGCATTTAAGGCTGTGTCAGGCAAAGTTAGGATCTTTTATTTGCCTGAATTCTCATTTAATGCCAAAAGATGCCAACTCCTTTCCTTCCTTTTGTTGAGGTTTGTGACAGTGGAAAAAAAAAGGGCAAGCATATGCAGCACTGTCACGTTAACAGCTGCTCAGAGTTGTTTCAATTGTTGCACAGAAGTTTTTATTTGCATTACTTTTTGGAGGAAAGGGGTGAACGGGGAGGTCCTTCCAGGTCACACTGTGGAATTGTATATATTTGGTCACTGCTAAATATTTGGTCACTGCTAAATATTTTCACACAGCTGACTGCTGGCTTGCTTCTATTCTCACAAGATGCAAGATTATTTAGCACGTTTTAGTTTTTTAACATATGACCGGCCACAATACGTTACAAGATTCAGCGCGTTCAGGACAAAACCTTTTTCCCTTCTAATACATTAATGTGGTAAAACGAGTTGGTTGATGTTTTGCTTACTGACAGCTTAGGGGAATGGACACATTTTAGGGAAGTTCATGTATAACAAAGCACATGGTCATGTGCAGCCTAGTGTGTTTAATGGAGCATGTTACAAAACTGAGTGATTCCATAGATATGCTATAGTAGCTGAAGTAATCAGTGTGTTACAATAAACTGACTGAAATCTGCCATGTAGCAGACTGCTGCCTACACAGTGACTCAACCCAACCCAGTCAGCAGTAGATAGGATTGTCTCTGATAGAACCCTGCTGTTAAAAGAACATAGTATGTAAGAAATTATCACATAGAGGCTAAAACACAGTTTTATTTATGATGTAGTATCTACCTGTGACGAATGCAAGCTACTTTCCTGCACATGGTCATATACAGTGAATACACAAGTTTCTGGTCAAAATGCATGAGTGGACAGATGCTTTTGTCATTTGTGTGGCATTACAGGAAATGTATGGGAGATGCTGCAGAGCTATTATGATTAGTTAGCACATTGTTATTTCTGGGCTGCACTACACCTGATTTGTAATACACTAAGACTATCCAACAAGTGTGCCAACCTCCACATGTATACATACCCTTTCCCTGTGAAAATAATTAGTGGTAGTGCTGTATTTTGCTCATGTATGTAGCACACGCTCTTACTTCAGCAACCAGCAGGAGTCATGTGGCTGGCACACCATAAGTTTTCATCTTGTTCCTTTCCTTCCTAAATGGTGTACAACATCTAGTACTGTTAGAAACTGTACTTCTGCAATGACAGTATAATAGTTGGCAGGAAGCTTGGATGAATTATTGATTTAAAGCACACATTTAAATAAACCAACAAAGAATGGGCGTGTTCATTGCTCCGCTGTTGCAACATTTTTTGAATACATTGCTTACATCTGTACCAGGCATTCCAATTATCCATGAGTTTCACTTGATTGTAGATATGTAAAGCTAGGCATGACAAATGTCTTTGACTTTGCTTGTTTGCTTGCAAGGATCTAAAGCCTTTAATAAACTGATGGCTTTTTGGCATATTTGAAGTTTTTGGGGGTGAACTGTCCGGGCCTCCATATGAACTCATGTTTTGCTTTTTTGCTATTCACCAAGGTCACATAGCATGAATGAATGCAGCTCATGTTGATTTTTTCCCTGCTATTGATCAGTTTGTTTTTACTTTTGTTTGCTATATAAATAATAGGAACTTTGTAATATCAAGCCATTTCTGGCTCCGGCTCCATCTGGACTACTCCATTACTGTTCAACAGTCTCCTGCAAGGCTTTAAGTAATCTCCCACAGCTTATTCTTACCACCAGTGTTGTTCACTAGTCAGCCCACTCCCCCATCCCTCCACCACAGCATCAGTATCAGTTTTTTTTAAAGTTACTGTCCCATTCCCTGTTCTTAGACACTACTGGTACAATATGATCGTGACCAGAATTCATACTATTGTTGCCCCCTTACCTCCCTTGCATTTTGGATTCTGTGCAGATGCGCAACATATAAACACCAGAGTAACCAGTGCCTGGCACTGACAAACATCTAGTGTGTCTCTAGTGACCTGTTTATCTCCCAGTCGGGACTACGCACAACAGCTGGTTACATTAAACTTCACACAATTACAAATGTGTTACTTCTGGTCTTTAATTAGAGCATGAACGTTTACGTTAAAAATAACTTTTGTATTTTTTAGAACAGTTATGGAAGTTGTATTAATTTTATTTATATTTGTTTTCTAAATTGCCATTATCTGAGAACACTGTATAGCTCAGGGCTTATATGGGTTCATAGGTAGGCACTAGGCTTTTGGCCCTAGGGTCTATACAAGCCTAGCCAAAAAGGTACCCCGGCTTTCGCCACCCAAGAAAATTATTTTTCTATGCCCCTGTCAAGCAGAGCCACAGAAGTGATCTCCAGGATGAATTTCCTATTTCCCATCCAATCATCAAAATTTTTCTTGAAGAGTGCTAATGAGGAGCTCTGTTTGACATAGATATAGGTAAAATGTCAGTCCCAAACCCAGGACCTCATACACCATAGTCAAATCACTCAACCACTAAGCCATTTGAAACAATAGGGAAAGAGAAGTGACTGCAGGAGTTTTAGATGGAGGAAGAATAGAAGGAGAAAGTTTAAATAATTCATGTGACTGAATTTAAGATGCTGCTTCGTGTGCTGATCTCATTCCATTTATCAGCAGGAATTTGAATACGGTATATAAACTGGTATTCTTAACATTGTGTACCAGTTGTGGTCCCTGAAGTTTTGTAAATGCATGTTTCATAGTAGTTAAGAGCATCTGTTTTTGATAACCGCTTAAGAGTGTTGCACTTTGATAAGTGCCCTCTTAGAAATGACAGAAGCATTGTAAAGGGGAGTAAAAGTAATACAGTAGGCAGAGTAAAGGGGAGTAAAAGTAATACAGTAGGCAGAGTAACAGATCAGTCATAAATCACTTTCACTATTCTTGCACTTACTTGTGAAGTCAAGATATGTTAAATATGCACCGACACATTTCCAAATTGTATATATAGCTGTTGGGATGATTTATCTGTATTCTGCACCACTAATAAGAAAAGCTTAAATTAGCATTTTATAAAATCATCCTTCTAGGAGCATACATAGTATGTCTAACAGTTTTAACTTCAGTCTTGCAGTTTGCATTATACTATCATTGTGCTGATAGACGAAAACACTGTCCAAGCTGCTGTGCAGTATAATATATTCCTTGCAATGTGTGCCTGACTTAACTGTTGAATACATACCCGCATAGCCTTATGTAGTCATAAGCAAGTAAGATAACTTACTGTATTTGAAAAGCCAATTTGCACGGGTGCATGAGTCAGCGCTTTGTTTCAACTCTAAGCCCTTTTTAATGTGCAACTGTCAGAGGATACACCCAAGTGGTGTCCTTCCTTTGTGGAAGTAAGATAATCCTAAACTGAAACACACTTGGTACTCCTGTGTGAGGTTGTGGAATTTTTTTTTTTTTAAATGTGGGCTAGTCAGTGCATTTGGATGCTTGTACCCTCTGCCCTTTATCTAAGGATAAAACTTGTATTTAATGTTTGGTTTGAGGGAAATTATAGGAGACACAGTTAGGAATAAATGTAAAGTCTTAATTTGAGAAGAAAAAAACTCCAGAAAGTATTCAGTATGAATTTAATGAATAGTCCACATGTAAAAGCAATCAGTGTATTTGTTAACTTGTACTCCCTGACCTTTATCTAAGGAGCGAACTGTATTTAATTTTTGACTTGGGGGTAGATGGTAGGAGGCACAGGCAGAAAGAAGTATATGAAGCCCAAATTAAGGCAGAAAAAATAAAATCAAGCTTTGGTGGAATTTTGTTCACTCCATGTCTTATTTCTTAGAGGAAGAGCTTAAAAATAGATATGTACTCGATTAAGCTGCTACTTGCCAGCATAATAGGATGCCATGGTGATGTTAGAAATCATGTGATGTTTGATTATCTTCTTTAAAGTGCTACTGTTCTGTTTGTGTATTGCCATTGCATTTTCATAGGCAAGACATTGTGACCCAACATGACAGCAAGTTGTTTTTCTACAGTAACTTGTGCAAGCTGTAGAATGCGTTGTGTGATAAAGAAGTCATAACTGGGAAACCTAAGCTTTTTTTCCAAATTTGGTTTGTTTCATTTTGTCTGACAGATACTGACAACAGTCAGAAAGAATTGTATTAAAAAAAATCTTGGATATATTCTTAGAAGAACAAATGCTTTGCAGATTTCTTTTGGTCCAAATTAATCTCGCAAAATGTCACTTAATTGCAGGTGCCTGTGGGAAGCTGCTGACTTGAGTTTTGTAAAATAAATTAACCCTATGCCTTCTTAAATTATCATCTTGTACTGACAATACATCTAGATACTGAGGATTGCCGTAGGGTGACTTACTTGGAATCATGTCTGGTTTACCTTTAGAGATGATGTTGGAAAGCGAACATTATTTCACTTTGGGGTCACCATCCATTGGAGGAGCAACAGTCATACCTATAACTACATAGGCTCAGAGGATCATAGCAAGTTACTAGGCTACTGTTTCAGAGGCCCTTATAAGCCTAGCCAATAAATTAGTCCTTGTTACCACAAGTCAGCACCTGATACCCCTGTTCAGCAGGGACACACAGGTGGAATCCCAGGGTTGCATTTTCTATTTTCTCGCCCAGTCATCCAGGTACCTCTTAGAGGAATAATGAAGTACTCTACTTGACGTGGAGAGGGAGTCTTGCCACCCCCATAGTGCCTTTTTTAGGCAAGGCTCAAAAGACAAACCCACCGCCGTAAATAGCACAAGTAACAAAAAACTGAGGGTAATGCTACTCAATGCCAGAAGTCTAAACCTCAAAATGCATGCACTCAAAGCACTCCTCAGTATGGAGAAAATCAATATATGTGCAGTAACAGAAACCTGGTTTAAGGCTCCAGAGAGCACCCCAGCACTACCAGGCTACAACTCATACCATACATTTCAGCTACAAAACCCGGACCAAAATACAAAAGGCGGGGGAGTATCCATATTCATCAAGGATACCCACACCTCCAGGTTAGTGGCACAGCACGATGTTTCAGAGATCATCCACGTGCAACTAACAACGGGCAAAACAGCTATTCAGATTATAGCTTGCTACAGATCACCCACTATGTCCCAGGATCCCCACTCCGCATTCCTGGAAACACTGGGAAACATAAAGGTCCTACGAAACACCCTGATATTGGGTGATTTCAATTACCCAAACATTAACTGGGAGAACTACTCAAGTACAAACTCCCTTGCCCAACATTTCCTAGAATTTATAAACTCAAACACCCTGGATCCAACTGGTAAGCACCCCCACCAGAGGTGACAACATATTGGACCTGGTCATCACCAACATGGGCGACTGGTGTTCCCTCACTGGTTAGATATGACCATAAACGAATCACTCTGGATATCCACATTCCACCACCACCCCAGGTCAAAGAAATCACTGTGAAAAACTTTTCAAAAGCAAACTTCATGTTACTTAAGACCGAGGTGGGAAGTTTCAAAGCCCTCGTGCTAAAGGATAATGCTGTCCAAGCTGCAAAATCCTTTACTAATGCACTCTACAGACACCTACAAGAATGCATGGATCGTGCTATCCCAAACAAAACCAAGACTCACTCCTCCAAGAAAAGGAAACCAGTCTGGTGGACCCCTGCCATAAACAAGCTGTACAATAGAAGGAGGAATCTAGTACAGAAAAAGAGTAAAATCCCAAGAAGGGAAGACCTCCTTGATCAGTATCCACAAGAAACTTATGTTCCCTCATAAAATCATCCAAGGCTTGCTTTGAAAGAAAAATTGCCATGGACTCTAAAGATAACCACAAGGCTTTCTTTAGTTTTGTCAAGAATCTAAGTGGCAATTCTCAGATCTGAACAGAGTTGGTGCAGAATGGCACAAAATACACTGAACTGGCCGATTATAGCCAACATCCTGTCAGACAGGTTCATTGTAAACTTCACCCCAAAAGGGCCAATAACTATACCAGAAGAATGTAGTGCCCCTGAAATCACAGACACTCAGGTTAATACAGCCCTCTCCAAAGCCAAAAACACAGCATCAATGGGACCGGATGGTGTCCCAGGCTGTGTCCTACATGAGCTCAAAGACGAACTAACCCCTCACCTAAATACACTGTTTAAACTCAGCCTTTCCACAGGCTACATGCCCACAAAAACTCAGCCTTTCCACAGGCTGCATGCCCACAGAGTGGCGCACAGCAACGGTTATTCTGCTCCACAAAGGTGGAGCCACGACAGACCCCAGGAACTATCGCCCTATAGGCCTGACTAGCTTGGTCTGCAAAGCTATGGAGCACATCATCATGGATCTCATTAACAGAGACATTGGAAACCTCCAAACACTGGACCCTACCCAGTTCGGCTTTAAGAGCAGATCATGCCTCCTAAACCTGGTCGACTTCTTTGAGACAGTTACCAAGGTTATAGATGAGGGAAAGGTGGTCCACACAGCCTACCTAGACCTCGCAAAGGCCTTCGGCACCATTCCCCACTCCGGTATTATAGACAAGCTCACCAGCCTGAACATAAACCCCTACATCACGAGATGGGTTGCCAACTGGCTCATGGACAGAACCCACATGGGAAGAGTTGCGGGAGCTAGGTCTGACTCTAAACCGGCTACAAGTTTAGAAGTAACGAACACCAAAACCAAGTAAAAAATATATGGAGAGGATCACCAAAGGAACACTGCAGCAGTAAATCCAGAAAATGTATTGAAAAAAGTTAAGTGCTTTCTTCAAAATCACAAGACTTCATCAGAACCGGGTTACAAGTGACATTCCCCAGGGCTCAGTCCTAGGACCCCTCCTGTTTGGCATACATTTCTGAGAGGTACAGGCAAGCACAGGACTATGGTGGACATGTTTGCAGACAACTGCAAACTAGGGGCTATAATTGACTCTCCAGCTTACACAGACATCCTCCAAAGTGTCTCACTGAGACAGATACCTGGTGTCAAAACCATGGCCTCAAGCTAAATGCCAAAAAGTGCAAAATCATCCCCTTTGGAAAAAGCAAAGTACCCACAAACTACCACATAGGTGGTAGCCCCCTAAATACGGAAGATGCAGTAAGAGATCTGGGGACCCAAGTAGATAGTAACCGCTCCTTTGATAATCACATTGCCAAAGTGGTTAGAAAATCCTTCTGTGTGGCCCACCTAATCACAAAAGGGTTTGCATCCAGATCGAAAGAGGTCATTGGGCCCCTCTACACATCACTCATCAGACCCATCATAGAATACAATGCCCCATTTGGGATGTACCTTACAAGACACCTGCAACAACTGGAAAGACCACAGAAGTACCTCACCAAGAGGATCACTGGCCTCAAGCAGATGCCCTATGCAGCTCGACTGAAGAAACTCCAGCTGTACTCGGTTGCATACCGCCTACTCAGAGGTGATCTCTGCCTGATGTACAAGGCCATGTCCTACCCAGAATTGATGGACATGCTCCACCTAAAGAAAACCATATCCCCTCGAGCCACACGCTCCAGGGAACTAAACCTCACCACAACAATAAATAGGATGTGCTGGAGGGATAGATTCATGTCCCAGAGACTTCCCATGCTCTGGAAGGAGATTCCAATCTCATTAGGCTGAGCTCCTCACTAACCCTCTTCAAAAGAAACCTTGACAAGTGGATGGGAAACAAAGTTTACCTTGGGGATCACTTCAATGGCTCTGCTGGACAGAGGCACAGGGAACTAATCTAAGGGGGCGGCGAAAGCCAACACATTCCAGCTAGGCTTATAACTGCCTTCGGGTAGATAGCCTAGTACCTGCCTATAAACCTATGTGAGTGGAGTTTGGCTTGCAGATATGCAGCAATTTCATCAAGGTGGAGTCTGAGATTGCTCTGTATGCCAGACCTGAATCACCTCTGAGGAGTCTGTATTAGATGGAGTTAAAGGGACAGGGCTTTTAGCCTATCCATGTATGATAGATTTTTGAAGCCCTGGAGTCTCCTGGTCAGGAACCTCTGTGGTCTTGCCAACTGCTGCATGTACTTTGCAAGGTGCATGCCGAAAGGGGAGTTGTACTCAATGATGGGCCTGATAAGAGAGGAATACAGGGAGGTTATTTCTTCCAAGAAAAAATAAGTCATACCCTTACTACTGAGGTGAGCCATGTCGAAAGTTCTCCATACAATGGAAGCAACATAGTGGTCAAAAGTAAGATTGCTTTCAACTTGAGTGCCCAAGTCCCTCACAATTGTGTATGTGCTTAGGACGTTGTTATTAATGTGATAATTTGTGGAGACGTTTTTCTCCCAAATGGGGATGATGATGCATTTTTTGGCATTTAGTTTGAGGCCGTGTTTCTGGCACCAGTCATTTATCTGGGTGAGACCTTGTTGTAGTACTGTATGTCTACATCACTATGGGAGTTGATGACACCACCCAGCTTACAGTCATCTGCAGACTTGGTCATCCATAGACCTATGGTTTTGGCTTGCACCTCAGAGAAGTATATCCCAAACAGCAGGGACCCTAAGACTGATCCCTGGGGTATGCAGCTTGTTACGGGTCTACTACTTGAGGTAATTTCCCCTATTTTTACTGAGTGAGTTCTGCCAGTGAGCCAGTTGGCTACCCATCTGGTCACATATGGATTTATGCCAAGCTGGGATAGTTTATCTGTTATGCCTGAGTGGGGAATAGTGTCGAAGGTCATGGCCAGGTCAAGGTAGGTGGCATGTACTGTCTTCCCCTCATCCATGGCTTTGGTGACTGACTCAAAGAAGTATATCCAATTTAACGGGCATGATCTCCCCTTGACAAAACCAAACTGTGTGGGATCAAGCATTTGGAGATTGTCGATGTCCTTGTTAATCTGGTCCATGATGTTGCATTCCATGGCCTTGCAAATCAGGCTAGTTAGGCTGATGGGTTTATAATTGGTTGGATCGGTGGATGTTCCATTGTTGTGTATAGTGATGATGGTGACCGTCCTCCACTTGGCTGGGACGAAACTGGTACTTAGGCTTAGGTTGAATAGGGTCCCTAATGGTGCTGCGAGTTTCTGCCTGGGATGTTATCAGATTCCATGGAAGCTGTTTTTAGCCTTAGAGTGGGTGGCAATGACTTGTTCCCTAGAGGTAAGGGGTGGGGGTTAGGTGCTGGGGATATCCTGGATTACTGATTGGAACAGAGGGATGAAGTTTTCACTGAACATGTCTGCCAGCAGGTTGGCTATATCCACTGCATTTATGTACTTTGGTGTCTTTTACCATTGGTTTTGAGCAGATTTGGGTTAGATATAGATATTTTTTGGACTTTTTTGGAGAAGGCCTCTTAGTTTATAGTAGATGTGTGTAGATTGTACCTAGCTTTGAAGGACTTCACTGATACCCTTATTTGCTTGTTTAGGCCAAGGAGAGATTGCTTCCAATTGGGCACCTGTTCCTTCTTGATCCTGGACAGCAATTTTTTTTCCCTTTTATTGCAGAGTTTATTTATAGCTGATGTCCACCAGACAGGTTTACTCTTCATTGATGAGGAAGATATTGTCCTGTCAGGTATTGCCGAATCCATTTATATAAATAACCATATAGTACTTTGGTGTAGGTTTGGACATTAGTGCCAGTTCCTGCTGCTGGGGAGAAAGCTGTGAAGCTGTTTAGACTGTCCCTCAGGAGGTTTGTAGTTGGCTTTGGAGAAGTTTTTTTGTTTAACCCTAGCTTGGGGGGTCAGGGAGAGATGTGACTTAGAAGGTGACAGCTTTGTGGTCTGATCCTACCAGGGATGATGACATTGTGGAGATGCTGCAGTGGTTTCCTGTGTTGGTTAGTACCAAGTGTAAGATGTTGTCACCTCTTGTGGGGATGTCAACCAGCTGGCCCAAGGCATTGGCATTGACAAAGTTAAGGAATCTTTGAGCATTTGTGTTCTGGCTCGAGTAGCTCTTCCTTCTATGATTTTGGCCTTCAGATGTTAGCATTGCTCCTCCTAGATTTATTGATTTGCTTCATAAACCTTGACCTCTTTAATCTTTGGTCATCAATGTAGTTTTATTCAAAGCTTCATTGTTTTACTTAAAGCAGGGTGTTTGTGCTTCAAAATGAGAAAAGACAACCTTGCCATCCATTTTTATGGAATTTTCTGGATTACTGGATGGGTAATTGCAAATCTTTCTTCTGGGATATATGAGGAAAATCTGTTTAAATGTGGACTAAGTTTCTGGATGGTCTCCTAAGATTACATCTGAGTAAGAATCTGCAAACCTATAAAACTTTCTCCCTGGTACCAAAGAAGTGGCTAAAGTAGATGAGTGTTTCAGATCATAATGAACTTGTGTGTTAGACCTGATTGTCAAGAAATTCACCTTGAAGGAGGAACATTTCAGAAATAGACTCTTGCTCTCTTGTTGAATCTTGAAATGATCTTGAGACACACAACAATTATTTTATATGTATATATACTTAGGTGTGTGTGTGTGTGTGTGTGTGTGTGTGTGTGTGTGTGTGTGTGTATATATATATATATATATATATATATATATATATATATATATATATGTGTGTGTATATATGCACACACACACACACCTACATAAGTATGGGTGTGTCTATAGATGTATAGATATATATAGATATATATAGATACAGATGTGTGTGCATATTGTGTATATATATATATATATATATATATATATATATATATATATATATATAATGTATGTATACACTGTATATAATATATGTGTATGTATATAGTCTATACATGTGTTTTTGTGTGTGTGTGTATATATATATATATATATATATATATATATACAGTATGTATGTATGTATATATATACAGTACGTATGTATACACACACACACTTTTTTTTTTTTTTTTTTTTTTGCATTTGTTTAAACTCTGTTGGAAAAAAAACAGAAGTCAAAAATCCTTTTACAGCAGAGGCCCAGGGACAAAAGTTCCACATTTTACAAACATATATTTTAGATATTCAGTAGTATGCATGTACAGTCAAGCATTAAGTCATGTAGATTAGCAATTGCCCATGTAGAGGCAGCCGTTACAGTAAAAGATATTTATGCAATAGCTTATACTGAAAACATTGAGCCCTTGAAGAGTAATATTAGTAGGTAGGAATTTAGTGGGTATATACAAATACACTAATTTTATTTACATGACAGGATGTAAGCAATCAGCTAGTAGTTAGCAGGGCAGGAAGTCGAATTTAATGTGTTAAAGGGTTAAGTATCAAGTACTATTTCCTCAGTTAGTAGCACAGTAGTAGAAATAGGTTGTTAAAAGTTGGGAGAGGCAATGAAAGAACAGTTGTTTATCCTGTGGAATTCTTCTTATGATTATTCATGGAAGGCTGTCTAGATTGCTAGTGTTTGGAGAGGTACAGCTGGAATAGATTGTTACAGGTAGTTTTAATATAGATGGGACTTGAAAGAGATGAGCAGTAGCATGTCCAGTTAAAGTAAAGATTTGTATTTAATTTAGTTTTAAATGATCTTTGGTTAGTCATTTCATGGGAAAGTAGAGGAAGAGAATTCCACAGTTTGGACATGCTATGTGAATAGAGGGCTTTAGCATGTGAATTGTTGACGGAGGTAGTGGAGGTCTGGAATTTTTCAGAGGATCTGAGGGCTGGGCTGGAGAATACCAGGTAGTGAGAGGCTTAATTTCATGGATGTACATCAAAACAATAGAGGATTTTCTATGCTTGTTTCACGTGTTAAATTAAGGAAGCTGTGGAACTCGAGTCCAGTGTAGTAAGTAGTTTGACTCTGTGTTGAATTCAGGCAGACGATTTGGTGGCAAGTCTGTAAGTGTTGTATGTTAACTCTATTTTTGAGTGCTGGGTAGAGCATAGGTTAGGAAGAACAAATTCTGCATTTGAAAGAGTTGGGAGCAGTTAAGCCAAAGCCACATGATTTCTAGTATAATCACCAAAGTATTTTCTGACCCAGTATAGCTTACCAGTTTTTGTTGTGTTTTCTTTGCCACTTTCAAGATATGAATATCACGTTTAAGTTTGACATCACTAAACCTAGTAATTTAATATGGGAGGACACATCTATTGGAATGCCATTTGCTGAGATGAGAGAGAAAGTTTAGACTTTGTAATTATGCAGGGATGTGGGAAGGAATAGCATTAGTTTTGTTTTCCTGGCATTGAACACTAAGTTTAAGTCCTTAAACCCTGATTTGTTTCAAGTTCAGGGATCAATTTAGCATTGCAGAAGATAGAATAATCAGTTTTGGGAGTGTAGAGATTTGGGAGTGTAGAGATAAATCATTAATGAGTATGTTGAGTAATAAGGTCCCGAGAATGGAACCCTGTGGGTAGAAAAGAGGATGTATCTAGATGCCATTTTACACGCGACTCCTATTGGAGAGGTAGGAGTGAAATAATGTGAGACAGTATCAAATGCTTTTCAAAGATCAAGGAAGAATGATTCATATTTTTATTTATTTGACATTGTTTACTGGAAAAGTCCAACTGGAACAGCGCTCCTTTTCGGTGGAGGCCAAGGGCAAAACACTCCAGACTGATGTCTTTGGAATGTGGGAGGAAACTGGAGCACATGGGGGAAACCCACATGAACATGTGGAGGATATGCAGGCATCCCAGCTGAGAATCGAACTGGAGGAACCGTAGAACCTCTTGCTGTGAGGCAACAACGCTAAGCACTGCACCACTTCACCACCCAAGAATGACACTAGACTGTTGTTGCTATGGAGATGTATGATGTTGGTGAAAGATAAGAGAGCAGTGTCTTTGCTATGATACTGTCAGAAGCAGTGTTGTAATGATGAAATTTATTGGATAGGAGGTAATGAAGTAGTTGGGAGCGAATGAAGAATTTTGACAGTGGGGACAAGATAGCTGTGGTTCTAAACTTGAACAGGACTCTCCCACTGCCCTGAACAAGTACGGGAATGATGAGATTGTTTCCAGATGAAGGAACGTATGCTTCTTGAATGGATCTGATAATGTGAATGGTTATTGTGTAGGCTCTCTCATTAGCTGTTATTTTGAGGAGTGCTGTGGGTATGTTGTCTGTAAGAGTTATGCAGCATACCTTGGTTATTTTAGAAATAGAGCTAGGTAGAGCAGAGTAGAGGAAAGGTTAGGATTCGTGCTGTAAGTTGGAGGAGGAGGCATGATGTTTCTGGAGTTAGTATTGATAGGGGAAGTGGCAGCAAAGATAAAGTAGGAGCTAAAAACATTAGCAATGTTATAGTCAGTTTCATTTTGATAAGAATTGCATTGGGAAGGTCTGCCTGGTTTAAGAAGCTGAATTAAGCCTGACCCAGAATTTTTGTGGAGATTTTGCATGCCTGAACAAATGTTTTTTTCCTGTCTTGGATAACTTGTGCCTTAGCGAGTATGATAGGATTTGCAGAGTATAGTTTTGCAGTGTTAACAGGCTTTATCCCTTTGTTTCATAAGTACTTTAGTGGGTTTTGATAACCAAGGAGCAGGACTGAGTTTGAAGCATTTTTTTTTCTAAATTGAGTGTGCATTTAAATTTGCTAGCAATATTTGGTTAAGGTGTGTGACGGTTTCATCTGGGGGAAGTAGCAATACCTCTCCCTACCCCTTAAATACTGACCTTCTCCTCACTGACTACTATCTAAGTCATCTCTATCTATCTCTGCCACAGCTACCTATTGCTGTACCCTACTCTTTGTCCACTAGGTGGCAGTCTAACCTTAGGCTTGTGCTGCATCCTTTACCCCACTTTTCCCCTACTTTATCTCTGACTACTTTCCAATCTTCCTGCTGTACTACACTATTCTTCAGGGCTTTTCCCCCCTCTGCCCAGCTATACTTCTATCATTTTTTTCACTCTATCCCTCAACTACCAAATAGTTGCATTCACACCCTACTCACCTGTAAATACCAAGAGTGCCTCACAAAATCTGCTATACACAGATTGTCTCTGCAGAATCTTCCTTCTTCTGCTCTACCCGCTCCGTTCGCCCTGTGGGCTCACTCCGCTCCCCTACCCTACCCCCAAATTTCACCCACACCCAGTGCTCCTACATTTATACTTAACAAACCACACCCCTTCCCTTATTGATCATTAGCACTTCAGTACTGACTTTACATATTTAAATCGTACACACCCACTTTTCATACTGCTTACCATTCTACTACCCCTGAAATACTATCTAATTCCAAACAAGCTCATTATTAGGCCCTACATCATTGAAACTTTATTATGTCCTTCACTGCTAGTATGCCTTTAATTTTCAAACCAAAACGTATTTACCTGTCTCTTTTACTTCTACTACTACCTATTCTATCTGTACCCTATATTCTTACCTTATATAAAAACCTACACTATACTGAGTTCCACCATCCCTTAAATAGACATTACTACTAAGTCGATTATACTTCCAATGCTATTCTAAGATAACAGCCACCTCCACCTACCTTTTACCAAAGTTTCACAGGGCTGCCCATATTACTTACCTACAAACTAGGAAGTCATAAAATATTTTCTGTAAACTCCTGAGGTTTGCATATATTCTGAAACATCCTCCTCTACTCCATGGTGACATTCACCCTAACCCTGGACCAATCAATAATACCCCAATAAACCCCCTAAGGACCTCAAGCAAACGCCTCATTCACCCCCACTAGCACCCATAACTCTGTGCTCATAGCACATCTCAATATACAGAGCTTAAACAACAAAATTAGCCAACTACATGCCCTGCTAGACATTCATTCATTTGTTATCCTGTGTTTAACAGAGACTTGGCTCAAACCAGTAACAAAGGACAATGAAATTATTCCACCTGACTATAATATCTTAAGATTAGACTGTACAACCAAAAAGGGTGGAGGGGTAGCAGTTCTATACAAATCTAAGTTACATGTCACTTCTTTAGATGTAAATCTACCTTTTGATAGTAATGCTGAGATCCTCATCTTTAAACTACAGATCAATGCTAGTAAAGCGTTCTACATTATATGCTTCTACCTACCTCCAGGCAGTAACATTAACATCCTAGAAAATATCCTTTCCTGGCTTTCTACATCCTACCCACAAGAATCCATTCTACTTTGTGATCTTAATATAGATTGGAATTGCTGTACCTCATCCAAACCTTACAACCCATATCAACCTTTATGGATTCTCCCAAATAATTACCAGTCCAACCAGAATCCATAAACCCAGTAGCAAAGAAAGTATCTTGGACTGGATCTTGGTAAACAGCCATACTCTCTCTTATAAAGCAGGTACCCTTCCTAATGATATTAGTGACCACTCCCTTACTTACATAATCAGACAAAAAAACTTTATTCCCAACCAGACTCTCTTTAAAATTGCCCGGAACAAAAAATACTTCAATCCAGCAAGCTTTCAAGCTGAGCTTCAAGCCTGTGACTGGTCACCCACTCCGTCTTGAGCAAGCAGTAATCTATTTTAACACTAAAGTTTTACAAATCCTGGAATACCATGCCCCTACTTGCTCCATAAGAACTAGAAGTAAATTTGCTCAATGGCTCACTAAAGACACTAGGCAGAAAATCTTATTGAGAAATAAAATCTGGTCTAAATGGAGAAACAATAAAAAACCCAACAGATCATCAAAAATTTAAAGAGCTGAGAAATGCCACTAAAAGATCAATAATTATTGATAAAAAAAAAACTACTTTAAACTCCAGGAAAAACATCAACAAAAAACACAAACTTTCTGGTTAGGAATAAATAGACTTCTATACCCAGGCCATTCCAAGACACCAACCCCATCAGGTCTCTCCAGTCCCAGCCAGATTGCTGATGCTTTCAATACCTTTTTTTACTGAAACTGTTCAATCTCTAGTAAACTCTTTACCTACTGTTAGCTCAACTCTCCTATCCTCATCACCTAGAATACCCCCCCACCTTTCATTTAAAACCAGTTCCTATATCCCTTATCCACGCCTTACTCCGCAAACTTAAAACCATGTACCCCCTCAGCTGATCTCCTACCAGCTGAATACCTGTAAACTGCAGCAAAAGTACTTGCCCTATCCCATTTCCATCCTAATTAATAGAACCATTACTGAAGAATTCCATCTCTCTGGAAAATCTCTCACGTTATCTCACTTCACAAGGGTGGTAACTCAACCGAACTCTCTAACTTTCACCCCATAGCCTTACTCTCTCCTTTAGCTAAAATTATGGAAAAATGCATCCACTAGCAACTACTTGATCACCTTCTCCAAAATGACCTACTAGCTGACTGCCAGCATGGTTTTAGGCCCTGCCATAGTACCACTACTGTTCTCTTATCCTTCTCTGACTGCATTAACAAACATCGTAATAACAGCATGCTTTCATCTGCACTCTTTATTGACCTCTCTAAAGCCTTCGATATGGTTAATCATCAGACACTTCTAAACATACCCAAATTACTCTCTCTTGACACACAGGCACTAAAATGGTTAAACTCGTACTTAGAAAATAGACATTAAGCTGTCCTTTGGGACAATCACCTATCTACACCTCTCCCTATTTCCCTTGGTGTCCTTCAAGGCTCTATCCTGGGCCCGCTTCTTTTTTCCATTTTTATTAATGATCTAAATATAAACCTTCCTCAAGCTACCTGCATACAGTATGCAGATGACTCCACTCTATTTTGTGCTGCCTCATCTTCATCTGAACTCTAATCCATAACTCAAACTGTATTTAACCTAGTAGATAACTGGTTCCTTCAACGGTGTCTCTTCCTAAACGCCAAAAAAACAAAATTGTTATTTACTCCAACACTAAAATCCTCCCCAATAGACCTCACGGTTACATCTAACAATGGTACAGTAATAGCACCTGACTCAACCACCAAACTCTTGGGTGTAATAATTGACCACAACCTGAACTTTGACTCCCATATTAACTCTACTATTAAAACTGTAAACAGAAAACTCTGTACCCTTTACAGGATAAAAACTTTCCTTACCCCAGAAGCGAGAACTACCATTGCCCATACCCATCTGATCTCTACACTCCTCTATGCCTCCCCCATCTTTACTAATCTTTCCAAAAGCAACCTCAACAAATTGGCAACCTCCTTTAACAACATTGCCAGATTTGCCACTGGCTCTCCATTTCAAACTCACCATTGCCAAAATCTTAAACAGCTAGGATGGCTAGAACTGCAAAATCAGCTACAATCTCAACAACTTATTATCACCTATAAGACTTTGCATTATCCAGGTAATACTCCTATTCTATGTAGCCTCATCACCCCCTACAAAAATCTTACTACCCTTCGCTCAGCAGATAAATTACTAATATCCATTCAAAAATCTTACAACAAAACAGGTGATTCTCTTTTCTCTAATTATGTGGGGAAAACCTGGAATAGGCTTCCCAGCAAACTAACATCTCTTAACATCATTACCACTCTTCAAAAAGCAACTAAAAATATTCTTAAATGTCAATGGTTATGCCCATGTACTAATCCAGACGAACCCCCCCCCCCCCCCGTTGATCCTTTCTGCTTTTCCTTCCTCCTAACACCCTTACATTTTGATAGTAAGCCTCCTTACTTTGATGTCTAGTCTGGTCTCTTCAGGTAATGACCACAGAATACATATTTCTGTAATAATCAACTTGCTGAGACCACATAGGTTTCTACTTTGTATATATACTAACTTAATGTTTTTGTTATATTTGAGCATTTACTTTTAAAAAAACAACCTTAATGATTAGTTTGAATCTGTTCTTTTTCCTGGTCTTCTATATAATTGTCAAACCTCTCCTTTGTAAATATGTTTCTTGTCTTACTGCATTGGTTTTTTTTGTAAAACCTGTACTGATGATATTGATGATATTGATGTTTAATCTTTATTGACAATGTATATTATTTTTTATATCTCTTTTGAATTAATAGTGTAACTGGAGCTTATCTCCCCGGGCCTCTACTGAAAATGGACATGTATCCAGTTGGACTAGCCCAGTCAACAAATGTAAAATAAAATAATTAAAAATAAATAAATAATGTAAAATGTGTTAGAATAGGTGAATAGGACAATACCAGGCTATTGGCCCAGAGGCCTTTATAAGCCTAGCCAAGAATTTCACCCATGTTCCCACAAAGTCTGCACCTGTTTTCCCTGTCCAGTAGGTACACAGGTGGGATTCCAGGGGTATATTTTCTGTTTCCCATCCAGTCGTCCATGTTCCTCTTAAAGAGGGCTAGTGAGGTACACTGCTTGACATGGAGAGGAAGTCTGTTCCACAGATGGGGAAGTCGTTGGGACACAAATCTATCCCGCTAACAAGTTCTGTTAATGGCGCAGACCAGGGTGAGACCTTGCATGTGGGTTGCGTGAATAGAGTTTGACTTACGGATATGCAGCAACTTCATCAAGGCGGTCAACTCTGAGCAGTCAGTCTGTATGAGACTGAGTAGAGGGGCAGGACTTTTAGCCTATCTGTATAGGATAGGTGTTTGAAACCCTGAATTTTCCTGGTCAGGAACTTCTGTTGCTCTCTAACTGCTGCATGGGCTTGGTAGGAACTTGCCAAAGGGGGCATTGTACTCAATAATGGGTCTGATAAGGGAGCAGTACAGGGATGTTATGACCTCCTCGTTACTGGATGAAATACCCTTACTTATGAGGTGGACCATGTAGAAAGCCTTCCGTACAACTGAGGCAACATGGTGGTCAAAAGTCAGGTTGCTATCAACCTAGGTGCCCATGTCCCTCACGACTGATCACATGCTTAATGTTATTAATGTGATAATTAGTGGGGACACCATTTTCCCCAAAGGGGATAATGATGCATTTCTTGGCATTCAGTTTGATGCCATGCTTCTGGAACCAGTTATTAGTTTGGTTAAGGTCCTCTTGGAGGATGTTCACACCACTAAAGGAATTTACTACAGTGCCCGGCTTGCAGTCATCTGCAAACTTGGTCAGCCACAGACCACTGGTTTTGTCTTGCACCTCAGAAAAGTATATCCCAAACAGTAGAGGTCCCAAGACCGATCATTGGGGTACGCCACTTGTTACGGATGTACTACTAGAGATAGAACCCACTCAGTGAAAATAGGGGAAGCAATCAGTGAGCCAGTTGGCTACCCATCTGGTAACATATGGGTTAATGCCTAGCTGGTAGAGTTTATCTATTATGCCTGAGTAGGGAATAGTGTCGAAAGCTTTGTCTAGGTCAAGTTAGGTGGTCTGCACTGTCTTGCCCTCATCCATGTCTTTGGCGATTGTTTCAAAGAAGGTGACCAAGTTTAACACGCATTATCTCCTACTCTACCTACACACCTTTGGAGTCGATCTTGTTGGAGGGTACTATATTCAGGTGGAAGTAGTTATGACCATAGTACATGGAGTTTCAGCTGCTCCAGTATGCTACTGGTTACAAAGGAAAAAGTTTAGTACTGCAAACTTCTAATTGTTTGAAAACAGTAACTATTTCCTGATGCTGTATGTGCACTAATTTATGACTAGATCATAACAGCTCTTAGAGGTGCACGACAGAATTTACTTACTCACCTCTTTGATGTCAAAGAGGTGCATAACAAGGATGTCTTTTCTTCGCCTGATTAGAAGATAATTTGCATGCTGCATGTACTACAAGTTTTGTTATGCAACTGTCAGAGTTGTAGTTACAGTGGATGCTATGCATGCTCTGGCAAGTAACAACTTTAAAACGTTTAAAAAACTTTGTTCTGCCTGCCACAGAAAGGCAGACTAAACAGTTTACTAGAGTTTAAAGCTCTTAGTGCTGCCACACAGGCAGTGTTTTTTTTTTTGAGGACTAAGTGACTTAGGACTTTGAAATTAAACACTATAAATCACTTTTGACTGTTGCACTATTTTTTTCTTTTTGTAACTAGTACTACTTAAAATTAACTGAAGCTCTCTGTAATAAAAAGAATTGTGATTGAGTTTCTCGAAGGTTACTGCTTGTGTGTAGTCAACATGGATGTCAAGATTCATTCCTAAAATGCAGAGTGAAGTAAAATGTTGGGTGAATTTCTTGGCAGTCTTGTGTTAAACATGTAATAAGTAGATGATAATCCTGTTTATTGCTGTGGGCTCAAGTGTATGAAGGCCTTGTCTTAAAGAAGAAAAGGGGGAGGGGTGTTGCTTCTAACCATCTGTTATGACCACTACTTTGAGTTTTGCACTGTACAGGGGCAGAGAGGCATGCTGACAAGCACTAGCATTTAACCATGAGGTGATCATGCAGTCATACTTCTACCATTTGAGGACGCAAAGTCATTTTTATGTGCATGTGTTTTATGTTTATGCATGAGGGGAAAAAATTAACACAGTTAAGAAACTGAAGAAACAAACATTTTATCTTGATATATGCTGTGTATTACTAATATGCCTGCAGCACAGTAAGTAGGTTCCCCCTAATGGCTTCTTGGATTAGTCTTACTAAAGCAATTTTGTTTTTTGGTTACATTTTCTCTCACAGATTGCATAGTGTCCCTATATGATGCACATAAGATACTATTTCCCCGATAGTGATGATACACTTTTGCCCATCTCTTGTCTTTAAGCTATTCTGTCCTTTCACTCAGAATGTCAGTACTCAGAATAACTTCTTTCGTTATTAACCATGTGTCAATAAATTTTTATCAGCTAATGCTCACTAGTCTATCATGTTTAAACACAATGTAATAAGCCATTTCTTCAGCTATACAATAGTGCTTAAATAGCTTTTGTAAATTACAGCTTCGTTAGTGGCCGGGACTTGTGCACATCTCATATCTTGTGTGTCAGTGTTATCAAGCTTCCTGATATTCTAGATATGGTTGTTTTCTGACACTAAATAATAAAACTGTATTTTCAAACACTTTAAAGCTTTATATCCTCAGAGGGGGGAGGGAAGAAGGCATCTATGAAAAACAGCTCTTTGTAACATAGCTGTAAATTCTTGGAGACTCCATAGATTTATTGTGTGTGTGTGTGTGTGTGTGTGTGTGTGTGTGTGTGTGTGTGTGTGTGTGTGTGTCTTGCAAACCTCTTGCTCTTTGATTTGTTTTTTTTTTCTGGAATGGATGCCCAGTATGACGTAAAAGCCAGAGAGACAAGATCCTAAAGAAAGTACCTTGAGAATTCAGTTGAACCCATTTTGCTATGCACCGAGTGATCCGCATAGCATTGAAGTCTCAACATGTGAAAAACCTCTAAGCTTGCTTTATTTGTATGTTAGGGTCATTTTGCAGGGCAGAAAGTAACTCTGGCAATCTGGAAGTTTGAAATTTAGTTTATGGTGCATTTGTCATTTTTAGGGCAGCATTTAGGTCTAGGTATACCATCTATTTTTAGAAGATATAAAGTACAGTTGTGCAAATAAATCTACCATAAAAGTAGATGTTCTAATAAGTTACTGCTGCAATAACCTTAAACTAAATGGGATGTTCTGTCAAGGATCGGACTGAACAGCCAGGTTTCCAAAGCTTTACAACTCCTCCAGCACTCCCTAGTCACTAGTGACATGAGGGATACAGTGAAAACCAGTGGGTAGAACTCCATATGCTTCAGAGCTCCCTTGTTTCAGAATTTAGGGAGGCTGAAGCCCACCAAATAAAATACAAACAAATCCTACACAGTGGCAAAAAAGCAGCAGGGGGTATAAGTAGGCAGTGGCAACTGCAGTGGTGATCTATTTATCAGCTGCTGTTCTGTTAAGTTTCACTTATACAGCTGTACTATGTTCATCATAAGACAACTGCTGCATTAAACTTAAGCTAAATGTGACAAATATCAAAACTTATTGAGTAAGGGGAGGAAGCTGGATCAGATTCTTTGAAGGAATAGTCCTAGCACAACATTAAGACTCTTGTGGAATGGTCACTGAATTTTGCCTGAGAAAGTGACTTGTTATGGTGAGAATTACAAAAAGTAATAGCATGGGAGAGCCATTTAGAAATAGTCAGTTTAAAATACTGTCTGTTCTCCTTATCTTCATAAAAGAGAAACAGTTCATCAAAAGTCCTGAAGGATTTTGCTCTTCCAGTCTGAGCTGTCTATGTAAAGAAATCTTACTCCCCTATTTTAAGGCTCTAATAAATCTGTGAGATGTATAGCCTGGTATAATTTAAACCCTTAAATGACCTTAAGCATAAAGGAAGGATTTTTTCTCAAAGTAACATTATCTGTTTGGAAAACGAGACAATGATGACTCCGCATAAGAGCTTGTAATTCATATACTTATTGCTGTGACTTCTGTACCAAGGTTAACACAGTTTTCCGAGATAAGAGCTTCAAATTACTTCATGAATAGGTTAAAAAAATTACTTCATGAATAGGTTCAAAAGAAAACTATTTTTTTCTAACACAGAATTAAATCATATGCAGGTACCACATGTCTAATAAGTTTACGAATATGTAATGCCACTTTCAAAAAACTTTTCACAAGAACTCTGGTAGAAACTCGGGGGGGGGGGGTCCAGAGATAGATAACAGATGTGGCTGATGGATGAATCTTAATAGAAAAATGAGAGACCAAAACATAACTTGCACTAAAATCCTGAAGAATCACCAGAGTCTAAGACCTACAAGGATGCTAGTTCTTCGTTTAGCACCAAAACAAATCACAGCAGTAGCCTGGACTTGGGTGCTAACAGCAAACCAAAAACAAATGAAAAGCACCACCAAAAACAGGTAACGAAATGGGCAAAAGAATTAAATAGTTTATTTAGCACTTTTATCCACCTTTTAACATGGACTTTAGAATGAACTGTTCAGGTTTTAGTCTATTTGTTTTACCTGTTTATGGTGTCCCCCCTGCCCTTTATTCATTCATTTATTTATTTATTTTTTGTGCTTGGTGCTAAATAGAAAATCTTTTTCAACTTATTTTATTTATTTATTTATTTATTTTACATTTATTTTATTTTACATTTGTTAACCGGGCTAGTCCAACTGGATATATGTCCATTTTCAGTGGAGGCCCTGGGAGAAAAGCTCCAACAAACAAAAGCACACTATCATTTATAATATGAGACATTTACAAATACAGCTAAATGTACAGATAATCATCCCATTCATTACATGCAAATATTTTGCTAATAAAAATTTAGTATAAGAGAATACTTTCATTGTAGTTGACAGAAAAAAAAAGTAGGTAGCTTATACACTCTCTTAGTAGTCAACAGAAAAGTAACTGGTTTGTACAGTAATGGCAGTAAATGCTTTGAGAAATTAGGGGTAGTTGCACATATATGATTTATGGTGGTATGTTTCTTTGTCTCCATTAATACCTGATGCATGTCCCTGAAATTGTATCATCCAGCAATCAACAACAGATAATGAACTTTAGGGTGAATCAAACTTCACCTGTCCTGTGCAAGTCTGTTCTGTGAGGAAGCTTGTGGTAGTTGCCCTTGGCCTCTTTCAAAAGACTGGAGGACCACTGTTGCCTGGGACAAAAGGGATTTGCCACATTTATCTTTGGAGAGTCCTTCTGAATATTGAATGGGACCCTGGTTACCAGAGGAAAAGGTGGAAAAGCATACAGGAGCATTTCCACTAATGGGAATGTAAAGGCACCCACTTTCCAGGCCTGCTTCCAAGGGTCCTGGAGCAGAAGTTCTTTAAGTGTCTGTTTTTGACTGGAGGCAAGCAGAGCTACATGAGGAATTCCCTACAGATGTGCCAATTCCTGGAAGACCTCTGGGTGTAGTTTCCTTTTTTTAGTGTACGTCCTGGCCCTGCTCAGCTTCTCTGCCTCAATGATTTGCTTTGATGGAATGTATGTGGCCTGGAGGGATAATTTAAACTGATTCACTAGATCCTAAGCCATCATAACTAATCTACAAAGTTGTGGGATCTGCTTCCCCCCCACCTTGTTTATGTACCATATCACTGTAATGCTGTCTAATTACTAGCAGAGATCCTGGAGTCCAAAGATGGTTTAGAGATTTGAGAGCATTTATTAGAGCCATCATTTCCTTGATATGTGTTGTATCTTCTCTTGTTTCAAAGACCCTGCACTTTCATTCCCTTGGAGACAGCTTCCCAATCAAAGTCTGAGGCATCCGTCATTACAGACGGAGTGCAAGTTGTCAAGGATAAAGAAACACCTGGGTTGAGAGGCAAACTAATTCACCCACCAATTCAACCCCCTTTCAGAAACCCCCAACACTCTAATAAGAAAAGAAATAAGGTACTGGTGTTGAGTCCACTCTAATAAGAAAAGAAATAAGGTACTGGTGTTGAGTCCAAACTGACCTGACAAATCATTGAAGATTTCTTGTATAAAGTCTAGTCAAGGGGATCCTGGCAGTTGAAGAGGTCATACAACCTAGAATTCTGAGATGTTCTGCAGCAGAAGTCTGAGTCTAGTTTGAAACTGTCAGAAATTGTTCTCTGTAAATCTTTACTTTGTCTTGAAGAATAGCCATTGTCAGTGTTATATGCAGAAAACACCCTAGAAATACTATCTTGTAAGAAGGAATGAAGGACTATTTCTGTTCATCTGAAATCCTAGGCAGGGAAATAGATTTACCTCACAAGCCAGAAATTCTTGACAAGCTGTGAAGGAATCTGCAAAAATCAGGCAGTTTAAATAAGGGAGGGTGTGAAAGCCCTGCAACTTGCAGTGGACTATTACAGTAACCAAACAATTTGTAAACACTGTCAGGACTGTATACAACCCAAAGAACAGTGTAGCAAACTGGAAGCGAAAACCAGGTACAGTCTCACAAAAGTGAGTGAAATTGTTGTGGACTAGAATGTGAATGGTAAGCATCTTTTAAATCCAGTGATCCCAGAAAAGTGGAGAGAAGAATGAGGTGTAACAGGGGCTATAGAGAAAGTATTTTGAAATTTTGAACTGTGATGGAAAAGTTTACAAAAGAAAGATCTGGAATCGGTCTCAAAGAACCTTCTTTCTTGGCAACCAGATCCTTTCATCACATCGTCTGGGGAAACCGGTTCTGTCAATCCCTGAAACAGCATCTGATTCAAAACAGGAGGGACTAGGCAAGTCTAATTTTAAGGGAGTAAAGGAGTCCATTGAAACCGAAGATGGGATTTTTTCAAAACCCAACTGTCTGTAGTCATATGGTACCGCAAAGGAATCGTGGGATTGCCAAAGTGAGTTGAGAGAAATATAGTAGCTTTTTTTTTGTTTTAATTCAGTTTTGCCTGAACCTTGCTTGTATATACCTTGAAAAAAACACTGAACTGAAAGAAAAGCTATTTGTTCTTGGATAGAAAGATTGAAAATCTGCATAATCCACTGAATTAGCTTTCCTCTTTCATCAAAAATCTTGAGGATGTCTGATGAGGAAGAACCAAGTAACACCTTCTCATCTAGCATCTAAAATTTCAGTTTTAGAATCATCTGGCAAATTTTGAGTTTAAGCAAGCAAGTCTTCTCAAAACAGGGCTAATGACAGCAGCCGTAGAGGAAACATTGGTAGTGTTAGAAGTGCATTTCAAAGAATATTTGTTTCTTGGGACCTAACAAGTATTATGGAAGATGATGTTTTAGTATCTGATGAACCAGAGATCAGCAAATAAATTCCTTAAATCTTCATAGGAAGTTAACAAAAAGTTAGACCATGCCTGCCAATTAACAATTCCAAAGGCCATTGTGGCAGAATAAACTTTTATTTCTAAACCTATCTCAAATCTTTCCCAGTTTGTCAGAAGAGGTTGGAAGCTGAAAGAAGCTCCGAGGAGGCTGACATAAACAAGGAAATAACTGCAGGATCTGCCCATGGGTTTAGAAAAAGGAACTTGCAGGACTAGGGCACCTCATACAACTCAGTCAGTCATCTGTTTCTAAAAAGTTTGATATCAGTGAAAGTAAAGGCTGCTAAAAGAGGCATCCTTTAAAGCTGGCAAAACAGGAGGGCCGGGTGCAGGTTAAGGAAAATGTGCTTGTAGTACATCATATCATCTTTGAGATTTATACTTATCTATTTGTTCCCATTGAAAGAAAGTCCCTCATATTAGCAATAATAATTGAAAAAGATTGTTCATTAAGAGGCAAGTGTGAGAGCAACTTTTCTTAAAGCAGAATCTCCCTACTGCAGTGAGAGTAAAAGAGAAACAGTCCCAGTCCAAATCCTGGCCCTCAGAATCAGAATCTCACAAAGAAGAAACAGTTTTTTTAAATCATTACCCAATGACTGAAATGCTCTCAACGAGACTTTTGCCAAACCCAGCCAGTTTTTTGCCTCAGGTGAGGAAAAATTCTTTCTGTGTCTAAGACCCCTGCACAAAAGAATGCCTAGATGGGGGTGGTTCATGCTTTGTGGTAAAGGCACCTCCTTGCATATTAGCAAAGAAGTGTCCCCTGACACCTTCCCCAAAGCTGCTAGAGTGGTTCTCCCTTTTCTGACAAAGGCAACTGTGGAGCCACAGAGGATGTGCCTGACTCGAGTCCATAGTGGCATCTCAAGGAGCAACAACAGAAGAAAAATATATTAGTGGTCTGAGGAACAACATATGGCCACAGCAAAGTCGCCCATCAACAGCTGAAGAAAGAGAAAAAGGGCTTGAAGACCAAATCTTCCCTGACAAGTTTATTTTGCATCTTTGGGAAGAAGCAGTGAAATTAGCTGGACCCTGATCTTTGTCTTAGCTTCGAATGGAGCCTGTTAACAAGATAACAGAGCTAAGAAAAGTTTGTGGGACTTCAAGATGGTTGCACACTGATCAGTAGCTTAACTTTAGCTTTTCTGGTGTGAAAGCAGAAAATGAGAAACAAAGACAGTGATATTGTCAGCCTGAGTAAAATTCAGTTACTTACTAGTACATACACTGCCTGGATGCACGTTCAATTTTACTTTGACAATATTACCATCCTATTGTTCCTGGTCTTCCTTGTCTCCTGTTCTGGGATGGGTGTGGGTCACTCCTGTCCTACTTTATACTTACTAATTGCTACTTTATTAAATTTCTACTGTAATATTTTATTAATTTTTCTCTGTCTATATGTGCAACTGTTTCCTGCATTGAGAACGAAGCATTGAAATTTCGTTCAGCTACACTGCTGTGTAGTTCTGAATGACAGTAACGTTTTCTTTGATTTTGACTTTGACTAAGAGAGTGTGAAAGAAAAACAGTTGGAAAAGGAGAAAAGAACACTAACTGGGAAAAATTCTGTAGCTGTTAAGCAAAAAGTCCAAGCTCCAGTTTTGGTGTAAAACATGGCTTCCAGTAACTTACAGGAACTCAGAACTGATTAAAATAATTGAAAACACTGAAAGAGTATAATGACTTGAATAACAAAAGGCTGGAAAAATGGAAGAATCTCTAAACATATATTCGGATGAGCTGATAAAAACTGCAAAAAATCTGAGGTCAAAATAATCACTGGCTGTGAATATGAGACTGCTCAAAAAGAGATGTTTAAAAAAAATGGTAGAATTAGAGGACAGAGCACATAGGGAGAATCTGTGATTTTCTAAAGGAAGGACTGTGGTGGTGGTGCTGCGGTAGCATTGTCGCCTCACAGACGTTGCCCGTTGATTCTCAGAGCGTCTTCTGTGTGGTGACATGCGTGAATGGGCGTTCCTTCGTTGAAGGTTGTGCATTAGGCCCGGCAAGCCAGCGCGTAAAACTCTACTGCCAATCATTAGCGGACCGGAGTTCCGCTGTCGCGACCCCTAACCGGGAAAAGCCAAAAGACGCAAACCAGAGAAATTAGAAGGAACAGTCTGTATTAATTTTATGAAGGTACAAATAAGCAATTGGACTGGTATTCCACAGAGTAAACTAACTGAAAGGGCACACTGCATGTGTGCGCTCGTGTGTGTGCGTGTGCGTGTGTGTGTGTGTGTGTGTGTGTGTGTGTACGTGTGTCTGTGTGCACACGCACTCTAAATGTGGCCATAAGAAAGCAGCCAGTACTTTTTTATTAGTAAAAGTCCAAACTGACCAGCAGAAAGAGTTGACCTTGAAAAAACTGTGGCAAACTGTTAAAAGCTGGAGACAGTAGGCACTTCCCTAAGTAGCTGTTAAAAAGCGAGTAATTTAATGAACAGGTAGTAGAATTATCCAGTAGTTATTAGGAGAAAATGTAAAGTACTGTAAAAGTAATAGCTAGTGAGCAGGATAAGTGGAGGTTAAAAATAGGGTAGAAATAAAAAGAGATCTGGTTAAGAATTAATTGTTTAGTGGGGCTGACAAATGTTTAAAGTAGTTGCAATTGCAAAGTGCTAAAGAAATAAAGGAGTACCTGGGTAATGTGCATGAGTTCAGAAAGATTGCTGTTAAGCAATTTTTTGATAATAACTCCAGAGCACAAAAAACTTTTTGGAGTGACAACTTGTGCATCCAAAAGTAGAAAGGGTTGTTGCCAAACGTAGGGAGCCTATACAAGAAAAATAAGCATAGATCCAGTAGAGGTATTAGAGATATTTCAGAAATTGTATTAACATTTGTATAAAGAAGAGAAGCGGGGACATCAAGAAATAACACAAGTGGAAATATATGTGGAAGGCTTAAATATGCCAAGGTTGGCGACATATTAGGCTGAACAACTAACAGTTAAGATTGGCAGAGCTGACATAAAAATGGTGATTCATAACCAATCTTCAAGAAAATCTTCAGGAATAGATGGCATTCTGGTGGAAGAATGGAAGAAAGTGATAAACAAAACCTTGTAGATCATTAACGGTATTTTAAAAGGAGGGGAGTTGCAACATCCTGGAAAAAGCTGAGGTGGCTGTAATACCTAAAGACAGAAAAGACCCATTTGATCCAGCTTCATATATGCCTATTTTAATTTTAAATCATGATTAGGAAGTGTCTGTCTATAATGGCTAAAAGAATGGCAAAGATAATGCCAAAATTGATAGATAGGATTAGTGTGGTTTTGTGGAAGGGAGGCAAACATTTGACAACATTAATAGAACAGTAAGCTAGAGGGAAGCAGAAAGTGAGAAAATATCAATGTTATTGGTGGATATTGATGCAAAGAAAGTATTCAACAGAACAAGCTTGGATTTTCTGAGTAGGATGATGGAAGCATTTGCATTTCCTGATGCAATAATGGGGATAATTAGAAGGATGTATGTGGGATCAGAGGCAAAAATCAAAGTAGGAGGGTTCTTCTGTAAGTTGTCTGAACAGAGGAATCTGACAGGGGTGTGCTGTTTCCCCTTTATTTGCTTTTATATTTAGAACCACTGGCAAAGAAAGTAAGGGACTCAGAAATTCAAGCATATACTTATATAATTAGTATAGTCTTCATTTGCAGATATTATTTTGTATCCAATGGACCCAGAAAAAGACATCTCAGTGCTGTGGAACATTCTGAAACGGTTCTCTTTTTTTGGGGGGAATTTAAAATTTAATGAAAATAATACAAAAGCTATAGCCATAAACTGTGTACCCACACATGAATTGGTTCAGAAATAGCCGTATCTGTGGCGATGTGATAAAATTAAGCATTTAGGAGTATGGATTAAAAATTATTCAGTTATGGTAGTTAAGGATATGTGGGAAGAGACTAAACAAAAGATAATTCAAAAACTGAGAAACTGGAAGTTCTTGCCTATGGATATGGATAGCAAGATACAAGCAGTAAAAATGTCCAGTCCTTTTAGTTTTATAAACAGGTCAGGTATATTTTTATCAACCGGAGTAGATGTGGATGGTAATAAATAACGAGTTTAAGGATTTAATTTGGGATGGGAAGAGGACAAGAGTCTGTTGGGATAAGTTAAACCTCCAAGTTTAACAAAAAAGTTTAGATTACCTGATTTGATGGAATATTTTAGAGTTGAACAATTAAGGCTCCTGTACATAACACAAGTAAAAACTGCAATTCAGAGTGAATGGGGGGGAGGCTAATTTCAAGAAATAAAGAAAGAATGGGATTTTGAAGGTAGTTCCTTAAGGAGAATAACAGTCACATGTAATATGAAATTCATAAAGTAGCAGATAAAAACTAAGCCAACACGGGAATGGAGAAAAGAGGTTCTGTTGATAGGGTTGCAATTAGGGTTAAAGAGAATATTTAGGGTTAAAGAGAATAAGCAAGAGGGGGCTGGAATATACTGGAGGAAGCTGACAAAGGAATCACTGTATTGAGAATAAATAGAGAGGGAAAGGTAATGGAATGGGAAGAGGTTAAGAAGACATTTGAATTGCAGTCCAGTGATTGTCTATAGTCTCTACTTTGATATCAATCCCTGATAGGGAAGGCCAAGAGAAAGGGATGAGGGAGTCCTAAATGAAAGTGAAAAATGAAACTTGTTTGAATCTAGAATAGAAGCTGCTGTTAAAAAATGGATAATTAGAATGGCATATAAAATATTGCACGATAACTATAGGGATCAATCAGAAGAGGTCAGAAAAGCTTGGGAAGAGAGATTATATATGCATTTCACAAAGAAACAGTAAGAGGATGTATGTATGGCTCCCAAATATGCAACACAGTTTAGAAGATTTAGGATAAGCAGATGCAAAAAAAATTTTCCTCAGGTAGGTGGCAAATGTTGCAGGTGTAATAGGGAAGAAAGAGGTTCCAGGGAGCATATTTTCTGTAAGTGTAATGAGTTGTCAGACTTTAAAAATTCCCCACAGAGTACTCTGTCAGGAATACTGGGCAAGCAGATGAGTGCAACTAAGAGTGATTTTTTTTTGTTGTTGCTGGGATACAAGATTTGAATTGCCTAGAGTAGTAAGGCCTAGTTAAGTTCAATTCTGGTGGCTGTCAAAGAAGCAATTACTAGTAAAGGGAAATATAAATCTAAACCAGCTGTACTTGAACTAGTGAATATTGTAACAGAGATGAAAGAGCAGGAAGATGGATCTTTAGAAAAGGGTAGGAATAAATTGCATAGAAAAATGGAAATTGTGGGAACAGTACATGCTGAAAAATGATTTGGAGGACGAAAGGAGTTTTAAGAAAAGACCGGAATTGTGTAATGTTGCTAACAATATGTGATGTATACTGTTTGTAAAAATGTGAACTCGTTGGTATGGTTTGATTACTTTTATATAAATGTTAGCTTGCCCGTGTCACGAGTGATATTGCAATAAAGGAATGTGAAAAAAAAAAGTTTGTGATACTTCCTTATTGAAAAATAACTGATTAAAATGTTTTAGTAACAACCACTGAACACAGTTGCCCTAGGCTTTCACAACAAAGTACTGCATAAGCAGTACACTTTTCATCACAAAATAGCCAAGAGTTAACAGAAGGTTAGGGAATTTCTACAGGGACTCAGGACAAGCTTACAGCCAAAAGAATGTCTGATAAGTGGATAGCGAAGGCGAAAAGGGTCCGTCCAATTTTCTGACAGAAAAACTTTTCTGTGGGACTTGTATTTGAGCTGATAGGATGGTCTTTGGTTATTTTCTTCACAAAAAATACTGTTGTGATATTTTGTCAGCAAAATAAGTTTACTTAGGAACTCCCAAAGACCAACCTGAAATTAAAAGTCTGAGTTAAAAAGTTCAAATGTTAGAAATGCCTCCAAATAAAACATTCAGTAATTAAAAAAATGGTTAAATAAGTAAAAGGTAATCCCCACGTCTTCCCAGCTTGGAACAATTTCTAGCTGACATTCAGTCTCCAGGACCCAAAGTAGGAGACCGTCTTCAGCAGTAAAAGTTCTGAAGCATTTGGTGCTGAAGCCACTAGTTTTCTTTGCATCCCTTGTGCAGATCAGTGGGTAGGGCACATGGAAGGAGCCCTTAACCTTTGGAAACCTGTCCATTTAGCCCAGTCCTTGACAGGACATCTCATTTAGTTTAATGCCACTGCAACAGTGATCTTATAATGACCATCAATGGACTCTCCTGAATCCTAGCTCCACATGCTTTTACACATTGCAATACCCGGACATCTCTTCCCCAGCCATACTTCATTCTTTGTTCCTGTCCAGCCTACTGTAATGAAAATAGAAGCATTTGAGTGTGGCCACGGGAAAGCCTACATAGATTTGCTCATGAGATTGACTGTAGCAGTATGTCTTCAGATATCTATATCACCTAAAATCCTGCAGTGTGCTGTATATATTCTCTCAGCAAGAGTAGTGTCCTTGAGTTGCCAGACCCAATGGCTTAGGTTTGTTGCATACTTGGGTATTCTACTCTTATTAGCTGTGTGCATAGTTTGAGTTCTGTGTTGCAGTGTATTTGCCATCTCTGTGCTTTGTTTGTTCTTGAAGATTCAGCAGCAATAATCCATGTCCTATTTCAGTGTAGCTGTGTTCTACAAGTGTTTTCAAAGGTATAGTTTGGCACATTTTGACACTTTGTTCTAGTCCCTTGCAGTTTACAGCTAAGTATTTCAGTTTGTCTCCATTTTAGGAATATATAGAAGAGGAAATAGCATCTGTATTTAGAACTGATGTATTAAGATCCTTAATCATGATTGATCATGATCAACAAATTTTACAAATAAATAGACAAATAAAAATGAACATCCAACTATGCAGAGTACATTTTTAGCAGAGGCCCAGAGAGAAAAGTTCCAGCAGTGGTTATATAACACTTAAGTAGTAATTGAAAAGCAGTAATGTTAAATAGATATTACAACATTCAACACAGGTGGCATAGCATTCGTATACACTTCGATAGTCAGCTGTCTATCAGGTCCCAGAATCCAACACACAACACACGCACTCAGGGCACTCCAAATCAAGTACAAGTATGACTCTATCACTGTCCATGTGGGTGTGAATGACCTGAGAAGCACTTCCCTGGACTACATGAAAAGAGACATGGAGAAGCTCTTGGATTATGTGGCCCAGGCAGGTATGACCCTAGCCCTGAGCAGCATCCTACAATTGCCTAGAATGATACCGCAGTACAAGCAGAAAATGATTGACTTCAACAATTGACTAAGATGTTCATCGTGCATACAGCTGCAGTCATAACAGATGGGGTTCTCCTGCCGTCAGGCGGGTCCTCGGTCGGCCGAATTCCAAAGTCTAGGTCCGGCGTCGGTTGTTGTCGCTTCTTCCCTGACATCAGTGCGACAGGGGTATAAAAGAACCAGCCGACGCCATTTTCTTCAGTCTTTCTTGCCGCGCGGTGCCCGAAGCAGAAGCATTTCGCAAGTGCCGGTCGGCCAGCTCTTGAGATTACGACAAATTGGAAACCGAAGTCTTCTTAAAAGCTAAGTACCCCGTTGGGGAACCTTTTCTTGCCTCAGACCGATGTCAGACAAAGTTAATAATTGTATTTCTTGTGGGAAGCAAATACTGCATAAGGATTTCTATTCCCTCTGTATACCTTGTTTAGGCCCAGACCACGAAGTCTCGGCCTGTTGCTTTTGTGCTACATTCAACAAACGCACTATTAAGCGTCGGGCAGAGTTTGCCCAGCATTATTTTGGAAAAGCATTTAACTATACTATGTCGTCGGATACTCAGACTTCGGTTTTGTCTAAAAAACGCAAAGACAAGGACCGGCACGCGAGGTCTGTGGCCTCTACCGACATCACGCCAAAGCCGACTACACGTGGTCCGGTTCTCAGTGAGGCGCCTACGCAGCGCCTGCCTACCGACGACCTGTCTTTGACTGTGTCTCCTGTGCCCGAGGTCGCAGGCTCCTCGGCCCACACCCCGACTACAGATACCGAAGCCACTCTTGGCGTTGAAACTCAGAATGTGGACCGGTCCACCTCTACTCAGGGTGTCTTCAGACCTTCCTCTTCTTTCTCCATCAAGGCTTTCACAAAGTCTAAAGCAACTATGCACTCTAAAAGACCCACAACACAGGGCCCATCTCCAGGCCCCATGCCTAAGAAACAGATGCTTAAAATGGCTGAGGATTTAATTACTCTTATCAGAGGTTCTCAGCTCCCTCTGGACAAAAGGCCTAGAGTGGAGGAGGAGGATTCCCCCGCTTCTGATCAGGGCTCCATTATTTCAGAGCACTCTGATGATCAGGAACATTCTTACTCCCCTTTTGAAGACTCGGATGCGGAGGAGTCCATCCCTTCTGTACCCCCCCCCCCCGAGGATTACTCATTTGGGAAAACTTTGCATACCTTAAGGGAACACTTCCACTGGGAAGGCCAGGATTCTGATTCCAAGAAAAGGCTCAGGGAATTTCTCTTGCTTCCTCAGCACAGGCCTCTGGCTATATCTCCTGTCTTGGACATCCTAGATGATGTTTACTCGGAGGCCTGCCTTAACCCGGACTCTCTACCTCCAGCTCCAGTTAAGCCTGATAGGTACTACAGGGTCCCTGACTCACACCAATTCCTATACAAAAGCCATGCTGCTGACCCAGAAACCATCTCACAGGGCCCCAAGGGAGTTAAGGCCTCCATTGCTAAAAACCCTTTGCCTTCCGAGAGAGATTCCAGATCCTTAGAAAGGTGGGGAAAAAAGGTATACACCTCGGCCACCTTAACCATGAGGGCATTAAACTGTCAGTTTCATATGCTAAAATATCAACCGTTTTTGCTATCACAATTGAAAAGTAAAATGTCACAGCCTGAACAACCTGACTTGAAGGAGTTGCAGGATTTGATGCATAGTGCAGAACAAGTGGGTAAGCATACCTTACAATGTGGTTTTGATGCCCTAGAGGCCTCATGTAGAGCTGCTGTTACAGGATCAGTCATACGTAGGCATGCCTGGCTCAAGGAACAAACCCTACCTGATCATGTCAAAGCTAAATTACTAGATGCCCCTCTTCAAAAGGATGTACTATTTGGTGCTAATGCTGAGGAAGTATTAAGGAAAATGGAGGAAAAGGCTAAATCAATGCAAACAGTGAAAGAATTTCTACAGGTTCAACCCCCACAGACAGACCCCAAAGCGGCAGATACAGGCGCCCGAGGGGCAAAGGGCAATCCCAAGGATCGTATAGAGGCAGACAATGGCAAGCTCCTACACAAAGAGGTGGTGAGGACAACTCGCAATCTTTCAGAAAGCAAACACAATGACTTTCCCCTTTGCATGCCAAACAGGTCTCAAATGGCAGCCCCCTTAGGAGGAAAGCTGGCATTATTTTCAAAAAATTGGCATATTGTCATAAAGGACAAATGGATCCTGGACATTATAAACAGAGGCTACAAATTCCATTTTCACACCCTTCCAAAAATGAGAGGCATGCCAAACCTGCCACACAGTCAAAGGGCAGAGGCACAAAGGCAAATTACAGATCTCATAAACATGAAAGCTATTCAAGAGGTACCTACGCACGAACAAGGTCAAGGTTTTTATTCCAGGCTATTTCTGGTGCCAAGGAAGGGAAAAGATTGGAGACCTATTTTGGATCTATCCATCCTAAACACATTTCTACTGCACAAAATTCAAGATGCTCACTCTACAGCAGCTTCTTCCCATGCTGGGCAAGGAGTCTTGGCTGGTAACATTGGACCTCAAGGAGGCATACCTGCATGTCCCAATCAGACAAAATTGCAGAAGATACCTCAGATTTCTTGCAGGTTCAACTCATTATCAATTCTCTGCATTGCCTTTTGGCTTATCTACTGCACCCAGAGTATTCACGAAATGCCTGGCATCAGTAATTGCCTACTGCAGACTTCAAGGGATACAAATATATCCCTATTTGGACGATTGCCTGATCCAAGCGGACAGCAAGCACATTCATCTGAAACATCTGGATTATGTAATAATGTTATTGAACTCTCTGGGATACACAGTCAACAAAAAGAAATCAAGGCTAATACCCTCTCGGAAGATAATTTTCCTGGGTGCCAATTTGGACACAAACACCCAGATGGCTTACCTCATGCCAGAGAAGCAAGGGCAACTAATTCAATACTTCAGAACACTAGCAAATTGCACCAGGCTGACTGCAAGGAAAATCCTGCAGGCTCTGGGATTCATGGCATCTTGCATCTTACTAATCCCATGTGCAAAGCTGCATATGAGGAAACTACAATGGTACCTGAAAAATATATGGTCTCAGCACAGCCACAGTTTGGAAACAATAATACCACTAATTCCATGTCTGCAAAAGGAATTTCTGTGGTGGGCTCAAGCATATCAAACAAACACAGGTCTTCCATTCAGCAAGCCTCAAGCAAATCAAGTCATCACAACAGACGCCTCGGACTACGCCTGGGGGGGCGCACATGACAGATCGGTGCATTCAGGGTAGATGGTCCCAAAAAGAAAAGCACCTCCACATCAATCAAAAAGAAATACTAGCAGTAATAAATGCTATTACAGCTTTCAAGGATCTTCTACAACCAGGCCAACTACTGATAAGAACGGACAACACCACAGTTATGTGGTACATAAACAAACAGGGAGGAATACATTCTTACCCCCTATGCAGACTGGCCATGTCTCTTTGGAACATGGCCATGGACTTACAAATGGAACTACAAGCACAGTACTTGCCAGGCAAGGAAAACACGCTGGCAGACAACCTAAGCAGGAATATGACAGATCCACACGAATGGAAGTTGCATCCAAAAGTTTTTACAGAAATAATCCAAGAATGGGGAAGGCCAGACCTAGATCTCTTTGCCTCCCACAAAAACCATCAATTGACAAAATTCTGCTCAAGGATCTTCCATCCAAAGGCCTGAAGAGTGGACACTCTCTCTTTCAGTTGGACATCGATGACAGTTTATGCCTTCCCACCTCTTCCTCTGCTGCCCAAAGTTCTACTGAAGACCAGAGCAGACAGACGAAAGATGATCCTCATTGCTCCGGACTGGCCAAGGCAACACTGGTACCCACTCCTGAGGAGTCTGACGCATTCCCCACCATGGACCCTGCCTCTAATGCCTCTTTTTCTGACTCAGCACAGCTTCAAAACTCTCCACAGGTGGCTAAAAACACTCAATCTAGCTGCATGGAAGATTCCTTAGCATCACAGCAGGCCCTACTTTCCAAGGAGGTGCAGGATGTCATTTTGGAGGCCAGAAGGCCATCAACTAGAAAAGCTTACTCCGCAAAATGGAAACGTTTTTGTGTCTGGAATGAGAAAAAGGGCCAGGACCCTGGAAAACTGAATTTACCTCAAATACTACAATATTTGGCTGAACTGCTAAGCAGTGGACTTTCTTTCTCCTCCCTCAAAATCCATGCCTCAGCTATTTCTGCAGAATACAACACTGATCCACCTTTATTCTCTCACCCTCTCGTAAGACAGTTCCTCAGAGGGGCTAAGAATTTAAGACCTCCAAGGAAACCACCAATGCCTGCTTGGGATCTTAATTTCATTCTGGAAAAACTGACCTTGCCTCCCTTTGAGCCAGCTGCCTAATCAGATTTGCAATATTTGTCCTGGAAAACAGCTTTCCTTCTGGCTATCACCTCGGCTCGCAGAGTTTCAGAACTACAGGCCCTCATGGCTGTCCAGCCTTTTATCTTCCATCAGGACAGAGTTTCCTTACGAACCAACCTGTCCTTCATGCCTAAAGTGGTATCCAGGGTAGCTTTAAATCAGGCCATACATTTACCTACTTTTTATCCTAATCCTCAAAACAAAGGGGAGAGATTATTACATTCCTTGGACATCCACAGACAACTGCGTTATTTGGACAGAACAAAGCCTTTCAGAAAATCAGAACAGCTCTTTGTGGCCTATGCAGTAGGAGCTCAAGGAAAGCCAATTTCCAAACAGACAATCTCTAAATGGATAGCCCACTGCGTACGCTTTTGCTATTCCTTTCCTGGCAAAACTGTACCTACAGGCATCAGAACTCATTCCACCAGGGCCACGGCCACCTCTGCAGCCTTCCTCAGAGGAGTTCCTACCAAGGATATTTTGGAAGCAGCCACTTGGAGTTCTGTGCATACCTTCTCCAAGCACTACAACCTACCATTATACTCCAAATCTAGAGCAGGCTTTGCCACTGCAGTCTTGCAGGGCATTTTGGCTACTCCTAGTTCCACCTAGTGCCTACCACCCCTTTCTTAGCTTTGGGACTCTACCCATCTGTTATGACTGCAGCTGTATGCATGATGAACATAGTACAGTTTTGTCTACCATAAATGTAGATGTTCGAGTGCTAATACAGCTGCAGTCCAGGTTTCCCTCCCTCCTTCCCCTCTAGGGGTATTCTTTTTATGGTGTATTTGCTTGCAACTACTGTATTTTGATTATATTGCATTGCTTAACTATATAAATTTATGTATTGCCTTCCTTCTTGGGGCACCTGACATCTGGGGCAAGAAAAACTGAAGAAAATGGCGTTGGCTGGTTCTTTTATACCCCTGTCGCACTGACGTCGGGGAAGAAGCGACGACAACCGACGCCGGACCTAGACTTTGGAATTCGGCTGACCGAGGACCCGCCTGACGGCAGGAGAACCCCATCTGTTATGACTGCAGCTGTATTAGCACTCGAACATCTACATTTATGGTAGGTACAAAACTGTACTTTTCTGGTGTTATTCTAAGGGGATCCAGTATCAGCTGCTTGGGATGATGTGATTAATAGACCTCGATGCTTTGCCAGAGATGGCCTGCATCTGTCACCCCTGGGTTTCTGAATACTGGCTAAGGCTCTTGTCACCCCTATAGTACCTTTTTTAGGCGATGTTCCAAAGGCCAAATTACCACTGTAACAGCTATTAATAAATGCAATCTGAGGGTCATGCACCTAAACGCTAAAAGTCTAAATCTCAAGATGCACTTGCTTGAAGCACTCCTCATAATGAGGAACATCGACATTTGTGCTGTAACGGAGACCTAGTTTAAATCAGCAGAAAGCACCCCTGCACTACCAGGCTGTAACTCATTCTACACCTTTCGGCCCCAGAACATGAACCGAAGCTCCAAAGGCAGTGGTGTCTCCATATTCATAAAGGATTTCCACACTTCCAGACTTAGTAGCCCAGCATAACGCATCTGAGATACTTCAGGTACAACTAACATTGGGTAAGACGGAGATTCAGGTCATAGCCTGCTATAGGTCCCCAACCATATCCCAAGACTCTCACTCCACGTTCCAACCCAACACTGTCATACTAGGTGACATAAACTACTCCTCCATCAACTGGGAAAACTCATGAACAAGAGTCCAATCTACATTAGGCAGAGCTCCACGCTAACACGAGGGTGGCACAGTGGTGCAGCAGTTAACGTTGCCGCCTCACAGCAAGAGGTTCACAGGTTCAATTCTCGGCTGGGGTGCCTTCTGTGTGGAGTTTGCATGTTCTCCCTGTGTTCGTGTGGGTTTCCTCCGGGTACTCCAGTTTCCTCCCACATTCCAAAGGCATGCTTCTGGAGCATTTCTCCCTGGGCCTCCGCTGAAAACAGGCTCTGTGGAACCTAGTCGGACTTTCCCGGTCAACAAATGATAAATAAATAAAAATAAAAAATAAACGCTCTTCAAGAGAAACCTTGACAAGTGTATGGGAAATGGAAAGTTTACCCTGGGGATCACTTCAGTGGTTCTGCTGGACAGAGGCACAGGGAACTAATCTAAGGGGGCGGCGAAAGCCAACACATTCTGGCTAGGCTTATAAATGCCTTTGGGCAGATAGCCTAGTACCTACCTATGAACCAATACACTGGCCCAACACTTCTTAGAATTAATCAGTTCCAGTGCCCTGGACCAGCTCATTCTTATCCCCACTAGAGGAAGCAACATCCTTGACCTGGTTATTACAAACTTGGGCAACCGTTGTGTTACACCAATAGTCAATTCCTCCTTGGTTAGATCTGACCACAAACTAATCACCATGGAAATCCACATCTCACCCACACCCCCCGCAAAGGTAACCACCATGAAAAACTTCTCCAAAGCTGACTTTGGGCTCCTAAAAACAAAGGTGGCTAACTTCAAGGCACCCATGTCAATGGAAAATAGATGCATGACTACCGAATCAGACACCAGTGCACTGTACGAACAAGTACATGAATGCATGGAACTAGCCATACCCAGCAGAACCAAGAAGTTCTCCAAAAAAGGAAGCTAATCTGGTGGTCCCCTGCCATTAATAAACTCTGCAACAGAAGGAAGAAACTGTTGCAGATAAAGGTGAAATCCCAATACTGGAAAAAACTCCTTTATTAGCCTCAACAAAAAGTTGAGATCCCTCATCAAAACCCAAGGCAGAATTATGCCGGAGACTAAAAACAAAAAACAAGCCATCTGTAGTTACATCAAGAATCTCCATGGCAATACCCAGGTTTGCTCTGAGTTACTGCACAATGGTACCTCCTATACTGAGCCAACAGATATTGCCAATGTACTGGCCGACAGATTCAGTGCCAACTTGACCCCCTCTCCCCACTAGAGGACCAATCACAGTACCTGAGGATTGCCAGGCACCCAGCATTACTGCAGCACAGGTTAAAGCTGCATTGTCCAAGGCCAAGAATTCAGCTTCAGTGGGATGCAATAATATCCCTGGATGTGTTCTACATGAACTACAAAGTGAACTGGCACCACATCTCTGTGCCCTGTTCAGTCACAGCCTCGCATCAGGCTTTGTCCTTACCAAATGGCGCACTGCTACAGTCAACTCTCTCCATAAAGGGGGAGCAACTACAGACCCTAGGAATTTTCGCTCCATTAGCTTGACGAGTCTGATATGTAAGGCTATGGAGCGCATCATCATGGACCTAATTAACAAGCATATAGGGAATCTCCAAACTCTAGATCCCACGCAATTTGGTTTTGTGAAAGGTAGATCTTGCCTGCTCCTGCTCAACCTGGTTGACTTCTTTGAGTTAGTCATCAGAGCTGTGGATGAGGACAAGGCAGTTCATACAGCCTACCTCGATCTGGTAAGGTCTAAACTAGGCATCAACCCCAATATCACTAGGTGGGTTGCAAATTGGCTCACAGATAGAACCCACAGTGTGAAAGTAGTGGACTCAACGTCAAACTGCCAATCAGTCACCAGTAGAGTTCCACAGAGATTGGTCCTGGATCCTCTCCTGTTTGGCATGTACTTCTCAGAAGTCCAGGCCAACAGGGAGGGACTCTGGCTGACCAAGTTCTTAGACGACTGCAAGCTGGGAGCCATTACTAACTAATCAAGTGATGTAGACATCCTACAGAAAGGCCTGACTGAGACCAGTGACTATTGTCAAAACCATGGCCTTAAGCTTAATGCCAAAAAATGCGTTGTCATACCCTTTGAGAAGAACTCAGTTCCCACTAATTACCACATCGATGGGAGCCCACTGAACACTGAAGGCGTTATAAGATCTGGGGACTCAGGTTGACAGCAACCTCTCCTTCGACCACCACATTGCCACAGTGGTCAGAAAGCTCTTCTGTGTGGCACATCTCATTACAAGGGTTTTGCATCCAGGAAGAAAGAGGTCATCATCTCTCTCTACTCTTCGCTCATTAGGCCAGTCATCGAGTATAATGCCCCATTTGGCATGTACCTCACTAGACACATGCAACAGCTGGAAATGCCACAAAAGTACCTCACGAAGACGATACTAGGTCTCAACACATGTCCTACATGGACAGACTCAAAAAAACTCCAGCTATTATCTGCTTCATATCATCTACTAAGAGGCAATCTCTGCTTGACTTACAAAGCCATGTCTGACCCAGCTCTGTTAGGAATGCTACATCTAAAGATATCCCAATCCCTCCTCACCACACACACTCGAGACCTCATCCTCATTACCACAATCAACAGAGCATGCTGGAGGGATAGGTTCATAATCCAGGGACTGCCCATGCAATGGAATAGACTTCCCATACATGTCAAGCAGAGCACCACACTGGCCATCTTCAAGAGAAATCTTGATGAGTGGATGAGAAATAGAAACTTCACCCCGGGGATCACCCCAGTGGCTCTACTTGATAGAAGCCCTGGGAACTAACGTCAGGCGGCACAATGCCAGGGCACTTCTGTGGGCTAGGCTTGTAAAGGCTCCAGGACCATTGGCCTAGTACACATCTATGAACCTATAGAAAAATTCCATAGCAATGAACACAGTATTTAACATATGATAATCTGTTAAGATATTTGTAGATATTTTACTTAACATTACAATATACAGGTTACAGTTTAGGCTTCCTTGAAAGACAGCTTTTGACTTGTAAAAATGTCAGATTTTTTTTTATTCAGTTTTTGTGTGTGATGGTTGGCAATGTCCTTCTGGGCAATTCACCTGCTGCATGTTTTTTGAAGAGTGGAGTCCTGTGGAAAAAAAAGCTCTAGAAATATCTTAAATAGATGTAAATATAATATAAATTGCAGTTACTAAATATACATGAGAGCACATTAAAATATGTGCAGAAAAGTTATAAAGGGATTAAGCATGTGGAGCTTGAGTCCGTTGTACTTTTATTGCTGTACACAAAGTACAGTTGAAGATGGGCCAACAGAAGAACATGCTACTTGCAAAGAACATCAGAAAGATGAGCAAAATACCAATTCAGTGGTTGGTATAGCATAGTCAGTTAACTGCTATAGCGGCAATAGTAGCTGAGTCCTAGTTAAACTGTGCAACTGCTAACAAAAAACAAAAGTTTATCCAACTTCCACACTGATGTCTCAACTTTTTTATTGCATATTTGGAAATAATTTGTTGCAGTACAGGAGGAAATCTACTTAAACTTCAGTAGTATAGGAACAGAAAATCGAATCAATGCTCTAATTTTGTAATGAGTTGAAGGTGATAAGAAGTTCGAGTTCAACTAAGATCTTCCAAAAAATAACCTACCTTTTTCCTTATATGATCTGTAAAAGTGAGAATCAAAAGGCAAATGATGTGGCATTCTCGCTCATCAGATGGTTACAGTTAAATACCATCACACAGCTCATTTGTTTGTAACTTCAGACATTGCCGGGTTAGTAAGCACATTAGTGTGTCAGTATGTGACCAGTTACAGTGCTTTTAGTTCAGTACTAAAAGCTTTACCTTTCCAGTATGTAAACGTGTTTGATGTGTAATTCTGTTTTGCTCATTGAATAAACTTTTAGCTGAGGGGAGTGAATACATTTTACTGAAGTTCATATCCTACAAAGCACAGTTTCAATATATACAGCTTAGTGTGTTAAGGGGGATGTGTTACAAAGCTGAATGACTCCAAGGATATGCAATATCTGCTGAAGCAATGTGTTACAGCACATTGAATGAAATGTGCTTTGTAACTGGACTGCTGCCTACACAGTGGGGTGGGGTGGAGTGCAGTTCAGGGTCAGTCAACAGTAGATAGGCTTGTCTCTGATAGAACCATGGTGTTAAGGAAACAATATGCATTAACAGATCAGCACAGAGAGTAAAACTTAAGTTTGTTGATATAATGTTACAGCAGCTGAAATCTACCACAAAGCAAGTTGCTGCATAAAGTGAACATTTAGCTGCAAAATTGTCTGAGCAGATTGCATGAGTGGATGTAGGGCTGGGTTTTGCCATTTCCACTATATTTCTGTCTGGATTTACAGGAAAAGTATGACGTGCTGCAAAAAAGTATGCAAGTTAATACATGCTTATTTATTGCGTTTCTTAAAAATGTCCTTCCAGGTTACATAGAATATACACACAGTTTGTCTGCCTGGTATACCGAATAACAAAGTAATATATATATATATATATATATATATATATATATATATATATATATATATATATATATATACACACACACACACACTTCCCCTGGGGAAGTAAACAGTAGTTGTGCTCTCTGTTACATATGTAGCAGACTCTTCCTTTAGGAAGGAAGGGACAAGATAATAAACCCTTGCCATTTCCAAAAGTAAGTTATTCCTCCTACTATTGTTGGAAACTGCAGCTTTGGAACGATATGACAGCAGTTAGCAGGACGTTTAAATGAGTTATGGATTAAAACTCAACTTTAAATAAAAAAAGAAAGGGGGCATCTTCATTACTCAGCAGTTAGCAGGTTTTTCTGAATAGATTGTTTAGATATGTAACTATTAATGGAGAGAGGCTGCTTCTGAATGCTTTATCCCATGCATGGGTCCACTCAAATTATCTGTAGTATGATCGTAGTTATTGTCATTAGGGGTAATATATAATTACGGACAATGGGATGGGTAAAGCCAATCTCTAACCAAAGGGATAGGTTCATTCTATCTCAAAAAGGGAAATTTGGTTAGGCTTAAAACAGCCCACAGTGGTTGCTAGCCTAATACTTCCCTATGAACCTATATAACAGGCATTACAAAAAACCCAGGAGTTCCACTTGCTCGTAGGGATCTAAAGCTTTTAATGAACAGGCAGCTTTTGATGCTGTTGCTAGTGAATTATCTTGATGCCTGCCGTCTCTGCATTCAGGTTATGCCTTGTGAGTATTTACCAAGGTCACGTAGCACAGATGAATGATTATTGATGATTATGATGATTTCACCTGTTGTTACCCAGTTTGTGGTCAGTTTTGTTTGCCTTCTAAATAAATAATTGACAGGGCCTGCAGCAAGTATCAAGTTGGGTGTCCCTGGACACTTCTGGTTAAAGTATCACCCTCAGTACCACCCCTCCTAAGCAACCTTTTAGTTCATGCTGTAGTGTTTTAGGAGTATTACACCTAGACTGAACTATAATTCCAATCCTCTTGCATTATGACAGGGCTGTGTACCACGCAATGTTGGCCTGTCTCATCAAGGGGCATTCAAAGTAACTGCAATTTAGTTGCAATGACGATATACTACAGCAGAGTATTGTAAACCTTTTTTCTTTCAATACAACTTTTCATTCAATAATTGAATGAAAAAATAACTTACCTGGCCAAGACAGCAGAGTAATAACCATTTAGGAAATAACTTTAATAAATTTAAGATGGGGGCCACTAGGCCATCAGAAGCCATATGTTTAGAGGTGCATTTGCAACAGTTTTCCCAACGTTTTAATCCAGTAGTGGCCTGAACAAAAATCATGAGTAAAAAAAATAAATTTGGTCATAGTTTTTCTTTCAAGGAAGGCATAAGTTATGTTAAAGGTTTAATGTTCAAAGCTGACAAAATGGTAGCTTACAATAAACTAACAATTCAGTTGTTTGTGAGAATACACAAATCTTATCTGACGGTAGTGCTTGCCTGCCCCCCCTCAATTATACCCCCACTGTTCGCAGTTCAGTACTTTATCCTACTCCTCAACCCCCCCAACTGTATCATGAATATCAGATCATTAGATCCCGTTATGTTCCCTGTTGTCATGTGCGGTCCAGATAACTAGATGGTCATGACCAGGATTCACATGATCGTTACCTATTTTTTCCACAAATGTGCATCATATACACACCAGGGTAACCAGTCTCTGGCTCTAACAAGCATCTAATAAGTTCATAGGAATATACTAGGCTAACGGCCACCAGGGTCTTTATAACCATGCATCCCAACCCAGTTGCGTCCCTATGTATTGTGGGTGTTTATTAGGAGGGGGATATGTTAATTAGGAAATTTCTAGAGGTTATATGTGCAGACAGTAAAGCCCAAACTGTCAGGGACGTGAGGCCAGACCTGTGGTGATTTTCCGATTTCCCATCCATTGGTCAAGGTTACAGTTAAATAGGGTTAGCGATGCTTCACATGGATGAGAATCCTGTTTCAAAACATGGGGATCCTCTGAGAGACGCATCTGTCTCAATAATGTGTTTTATGTCACAAGCAAAATATAAATACTTGGCTCTAGTGTTTCTGATGCTGTTCATTTTGCTGATGTGCAGAAGGTCTACCAGAGCTAGATATGAGTATGTCTTGCATGTCAGGCATAGATTGTTTCTCAGTAATCTATAGGAGATTGAGTACAGGGATAGAGCCTTAAGGTGATCTGTATAGGACAGTGTGTTTATATGATGGAATCTCTTGAGTGACCTTTTTAGGCATTCCAACTATTGCACATGTCTGGTCAGGTACCTGCCAAAGGAGGCATTATACTCAAAGATGGGACTGTTAAGGGCTGAATAAAGTGGCACTATGACTTCCTCGGACCTTAATGCAATGTCCTTGTAAGTTGGGAATCTAGAATGGTTTTCTTACTACCTTGGACATATGTTGGTCAAAGGCCAGATTACTGTCTACATATATTCCCAGATTCCTGACTACCAGATCAACTCTTAGGGGTGTCTTATTGATGGGAAACCGAAAGGCTATAATTCATTTATTGGCATGGAGTTTTAATCTGTGGATATGGTACCAGTCATTTGTGTTAGACCCTCTTGTAAGATGTTTGTATCATGGGGGAATCTGTGATAGCTCCTAATTTGCAGTCTGTGAATGTAGTCAGCAAATGGCCCTTAACATTAGCCTTTACCTCCTCTGAGAAGTAGATGGCCAATAGGAGAAGTCCCAGCATGGAGCGCAGAAGTACCCCGTTGGTAACCAGTCTCTTAGTGGACGTGGTCTCACCAATCCTACCTTTCTGGGTCCTGTGTGTGAGCCAGCTGGCCATCTGTTAAGTTATGCAGGGGCTTATGCTCAGTTTGGTGTCAACTGTACCCGAGTGGGGTGTCTTCACCAGCCAATCCTCCCTCTCTCTCACTTTGTCAGTGGGGTTTGTGAACAGCAAATGTAAAGGACATCATTACTGAAGTCTTCTTCTACCCCACTCCCTTTTAAAGTTAGTAACCTATTTATCTCACATTCAGGTCTATACACTAGGGCAGGTTATCTTAAGCCACACACAATTACAGATGTTTTACTTCTGGTCTTTTAACAAGTGCACAAACACTTAGGTTAGAAAATGAATTTGGTATTTCTTAGAGCAGCTATTTTGAGTTCCTTTACAAAACATGTATCAATAAAGTTAAATTACCATTACTGGAGAAAGTTGTTTAGCTCACAGCTTATGTGGAAAGAGAAATGATTGCTGGCTATTTAAATGGAGGGAGGAATAAAAGGAGAAAGATTAAGTACCTCATGTTGTGACTGAGTTAAGATGCTTCTGTTCTGACCTCATTCCAGTTATTTGGAATCAAAGTATAGAAACTGGAATTTTTGGCAATCTATTCCAGTTGTGGGTCCTGATGGTTGTAATTTTGTATGTTTCTTAATGTTTAAAGTATGCATTTATTATGTTGATGACTTCTTAAATGTGCTGGTCAATAAATGTTCTCATTGAAAAATGTCCTAGACCAGGGGTCTGCAACCTTCATTATCAAAAGAGCCATTTTCGGCCCCTCTCCCACCAAATAAATTATCAGGAGCCACAAAACCTATTTGATCCCTAAAATGAAGATAACACAGCATATAAAGTTTTATATATAGTTATTATACTAAATATAAAATAACTAACTTTAGAAGAGCAAAAATCCGTCCCAATTTGTGTTCCTTTGTTTCGATTGCTCGATCGCTGTGTGTGTTGTGTGTGTGTCTGTCTGTGTGTGTCTGTCTGTGTGTGTCTGTCTGTGTGTGTGTGTGTGTGTGTGTGCGCTAACAGAAACCATATTATTCTAGCAAGTTTATAAGCGCAGTATTTAAAGCCTGTCCCTATTTTTGTTCCTCTTTATTTGTGGCTATGTTCAGATTTCTTGTGATAAGACTTTGAGAGGTATGGAAATCCTTCAGGAGATGCTACTGCCAGGGGTTCACTCGATCACTGTGTGTGGTGTGTGTGTGTGTGTGTGTGTGTGTGTGTAATGCATGGCAACAGAAATCATGTTATTCTAGCAAATTTCTAAGTTTATGATTTTGTGTCTTTCGGCTTTTTCCCGGTTAGGGGTCGCCACAGCAGAACTCCGGTCCGCTAATGATTATTTAAAGTCTATCCCTATTTTTGTTCCTTCGTTCCCCTTTATTTGTGGCTATGTTCAGATTTCTTTGGTAAGACTTTGAGAGGTATGGAAACCTTTCAGGGGATGGATGCTGCTGCTGTCAGGGGATTTCTTGATTACTCTGTGTGTATGGAATGCATGGCAACAGAAATCATGTTATTCTAGCAAATTTCTAAGTTTATAAGAGCAGTACCTGAGTCCATCACTCTGTGTGTGTGTGTGTGTTGTGCAGTGTGGCCATTATTTTTCAAAGTTACAGAGAGCCACTGCAGATGGGTGGAAGAGCCACACGTGGCTCCAGAGCCACAGGTTGCAGACCCCTGTCCTAGACATATGTATAAAGGGGAAAACAATACAGCAGACAGAGTAACAATAAAGCTTTCGTAAGTAATTGCAAGATTAGTGAAGTCAAGATATATAAGTAAGCATTAATACAAAAGTGTGTCATCTGTTAGGCTGGTAATCATACCTCTTAGTGCAAGAAATCTGGACAAATCCAGAAATAATGGGGGGAACAAAGGGCCAAAAATAGAGACTGTTTTTAAATATTGTTCTTATAAGCTTAGAACATCGATTGAGTTAACAGGTTTTAAATTAGCATGGATTTTCCAAAGGGTATAAAGCCTGTAACTCAAGTAGCTGTCATTATTTAGTGACGTCAATCCTCTGGTTTACCAGGAAACCGTAAATTTTATTAGGAACATGCCAAAAATATGAGACAAAAATCTGGATATTCTGTGAAAACTGGTCAGTTGAAAGGTATGCTGGTAATTGCACTACTTTCACCTTGGGCCTCAGTTAAGAAAATGTAAAGCGTCTTTATAGAATCATCCTCTTTTGGAGCATATATCACAGACTAACATTTTTGACTTTTTTAATCTCCTTGCAGTTTGTGGCATAATAATAACGTTCTGCTAAACCAGAACACTGTTAGGAATACTGTGCAGTATATTGTATGCCTTGTAATGCATGCGTGACTTCATTTTACTGTTGAGAAACTATCTGCTTAGTCCTGATTAAGCTTCCATACTAAGCAGGTAAGATCACATACTGTATTTTATTGCAGCACAATTTTGCTTTATTAACATTTGTTTTGAAAAGTAGCCAAATGGGCATGGTTGTATGATTCAGCACTTAGTTGCACTTTAAAAACTGCTTTAGAGTGAAATGATCAGAGGATATACCAAAGTGGTGTCCTTCCCAAGTCACAGAAAGATTATTCTAAACTGTATCACACTATATCATTCTTATGTTTAGTTTGTGGATTGTTTTTCATGTGGACTAGGTGGTGAACTTGAATGCTTGTACCCCACTGCCCTTTATGGAAGGGTGAAACCTAATTTTAAATTTATGGTCTGAGGCAAATAATAGGGGACACAGACAGGACACAGACAGGAAGAAACATGAAGCCTTGATTCAAGAAAGAAAAAAGGTGGAATTGTTTGGATTATTCACTTTCTCTTTCTTTCACTTTCTTTATATTCTGTAACTATCGGATTACCATCTACCCCTCTCCACTACTATCTCTGTCTCTCTTTCACCTGGACCACTCCTTCATAATTTGTAACCATTTTCATTCAATAAGAATCTGGGTAATGAAGTAAAAATGAGACACTGTCACTTAAGCAAAAATGATTTCAGAGCTGTTAGAGAAGAAAGAGAAATTTCTTCAGAATGGATAGTTAATGAATGTGGTAAAATGTGCATGCAAGAAACAAGAGACTCTAAACGTGACTGCAAACCTTTGGCTACTTGTTTGTACATAATGTTAAAAAAAGCAATGTTCTTCAGTACCTGGCAAAAAATGTCAAATTACTTTTCTTTTTTGTCGACCATTTTTAACATGGAATTAGAACCCTGGCCTTGAGACTGTTGCCTACTTCCAGTATCTCAGAATCTGGCTCAAACAAAACCTTAACTTTAAATACAATATTGCTGTAATGAAATACAAAATTAACACTCATTGTCGCCTCACAGTAAGACGCTGTCCGGTTAGATTCTCAGCTAGAGCGTCTTCTGCGTGGAGACATGCGTGAATGGGCGTACCTTCGTTGAAGGTTGTGCGTCAGGCCTGGCAAGCCGGTATATAAAAATCAACTGCCAATCATTAGTGGACCGGAGTTCCGCTGTGGCGACCCCTAACCGGAAAAGCCGAAAGACACAAACAAACAGTAGGAAAAGAGGATGTGACATATGTCTCCACAAGGAAGATTGAAATTAGGTAAAGAGATCCTTCTTGCACAACTAAAGTATGATCTCTCCTTAAAAGCTGCTTCCTCCAAACAGAACCTTAGCTTCAAACCTTGTTCCCTGCCCCTAAAAGAAAGGTCACTGTTTGGTCCTAATCAAAGCTAAATGACTACCAAACGAGGAATACAAGAAGGATCCAAAGTGCAGTTTTTTTCCCCTTTCCCACAAATTACTACAGCAAAATCATTTCCTTTTCTTTCCTGTCTTAGCTGGATTCTTTACCCTAAGGCTATCAAACTGCCACCTTTACATTTACTTCCAGCTCAGGACAAACGCTGCAAATTCCTAGAAATAAACTTCATTGCACCACCCACAGCTTCTGTGCACTAGTTCTCCAGCTGCCAATCTCGAAGAAGTTTACTCTTTGAAATGATTCCAAACTAAACAAAAAGTATATTTAAAAAAAAAGCACATTATTGCTGCTTCCAGAACAGCAGAAATTACCCTCTTTGCATCTTCTTTCCTCTACCATACCCAGTATATTGTAATTACTATTATACTTACTGGCATCCTCCTTAATCTTCCCACAGTCGCTCCTTCCCTTATAAATAAATGTATACGTCAGTACCAGCTGTAAATAGTTTCATTGCGGGAAGTATGTTTTACATGCATCTGTACTTGTTTTCTTCTGAATATTGCAGGGAGTGTTATCTGCTCCATTGTACTACAAAAGTTAGAAGGAGACTAAAAAGTGCAGTAGCAATAAGTGTAACACACACTATCTACCTCCACACAAAGAATGGATACCAAATAAAAACAACCAGGAAGCTAGCAAACACTTCATTCGGACTTTTTTTTTTTAAAGTCCAAAATGAAGTGCTTTCTGCCTTCCTGACACGCTTCTGTTATGTCTGTTAAGCATGGTTAATGCTCTAGTATAAGACTGGTGCTTAATGGCACTAAGGGTTATAGGTACATATTAAGCTATCGATCTATGAAGATTTTAAGAAGCCTAGCCTTGCATTCCTAGATAGCTGTTTTAGCCCTTATATCTTCTGTATTATAGGTTCATAGGTAGGTACTAGGCTATCTGCCCGAGGTCATTTATAAGCCTAGCCAGAGTGCGTCGGCTTTCGCCACCCCATTGATTAATTAACTAATCCTCTGTCAAGCAGAGCCAATGAAATGATCCCATGGGTGTATTTTCTGTTACCCATCCACTCGTCAAGGTTTCTTTTCAAGAGTGTTAGTGAGGGGCTCTGCCTGCTGTAATTTGGAATTTTGTTCCAAAGCATGGGGAGTCTTGACAGGAATCTATCCCTCCAGCATGTTCTATTTATTGTTGTGACGAGGTTTAGCTCACTAGAGCGAGTAGCTCGTAGTGACTTGGATTTCTTTAGGTGGAGCATGTCCATCAATTCAGAGTTGGACATGTCTTTGTAAGTCAGGCAGAGATCACCTCTGAGTAAGCGATATGCCACTGAGTACAGCCAGAGTTTTTTCAGTCGGGCTGCATAGGACATATGTTTGAGACCAATAATCCTCTTGGTGATTTACTTTTGTGGTCTTTCCAGCTGTTGTAAGTGTCTTGTGAGGTACATCCCAAATGGGGCATTGTACTCCATGATGGGTCTAATGAGTGACGAGTAGAGGGGCACTATAACCTCTTTATTTCTATATGCGAACCCTTTAGTAATTAGATGGGCCACATAGAAGGATTTCCTAGCTACTTTGGCAATATGATAGACAAAGGAGAGATTACTATCTACCTGGGTCCCCAGATCTCTTATTACCTCTTCTGTATTAAGGGGGCTGCCACCTATGTGGTAATTTGTGGATGTTTTGTTTTTCCCAAACGGGATGGCTACGCATTTTTTGGCATTTAGCTTGAGGCCATGACTTTGACACCAGGTGTCCGTCTCAGTAAGGCCCCTTTGGAGGATGTCCGTGTCAGCCGGAGAGTCAGTTATGGCTCCCAGTTTGCAGTCATCGGCGACCTTGGTTAGCCATAGTCCTCCTGTGTTTGCCTGTACTTCTGAGAAGTATATGCCAAACAGTAGGGGTCCCAGGACCGAGCTTTGCGGGACACCACTTGTGACTGGTTTAGAGTCGGACCTGGAGCCCGCTATTCTTACCGTGTGAGTTCTGTTTGTAAGCCACTTGGCAACCCATCTCGTGATGTAGGGGTTTATGTTCAGGCTGGTGAGTTTTTCTGTAATACCCGAGTGGGGAATGGTGTCGAAAGCCTTGGCGAGGTCAAGGTAGGCTTTGTGAACCACCTTTCCCTTGTCTATGGCCTTTGTGACTGTCTCAAAGAAGTCAACCAGGTTTAGTAGGCATGATCTGCCATTAACAAAGCCAAACTGGGTCAGGTCAAGTGTTTTGAGGTTCCCAATGTCTTTGTTAATGAGTTCCATGATGATGTGCTCCATAGCCTTGCAGACCAGGCTAGTCAGGCTTATGGGGCGATAGTTTCCAGGGTCAGTTGTGGCCCCTCCTTTGTGGAGAGGAATAACCGTTGCTGTGTGCCATTCTATGGGCACATAGCCTGTGGAGAGGCTGAGGTTGAACAGCATGTTTAGGTGGGGGGTTAGTTCATGCAAGACGCAGCCTGGGACACCATCTGGTCCCATTGATGCTGTGTTTTTGGCTTTTGAAAGGGCTGTTTTCACCTGTGAGTCTGACTTGTGGGACACTACACTTTTCCGGTATTATTGTGGGCCCTTTTGGAGATGAGAGGGGGGTGAAGTTTGCACTGAATCTATCTGCCAGGATGTTGGCAGTATCAGTAGGTTCAGTATATTTTGCGCTATTTTGCACTGGTTCAGTGCATATCTGCAAATTGCCACTTAGATTCTTAACATAGCTAAAGGTGGCTTTGTGGTTATCTTTTGAATCCTTGGCTATTTTTCTTTCGAAGTTAGCCTTGGATGATTTCATGAGGGACCTCAAGTTTCTTACTGATACTGATCATGGCTGTCTTTCCTTCTTGGGATTTTCTTTTTTTCTGAACTAGTTTCCTCTTTCTATTGTATAGCCTGTTTATTGCAGTGGTCCACCAAACTGGTTTCCTTCTCTTAGAGGAGTGAGTCTTGGTTTTGCTAGGGGTAGCACGATCCATGCATCCTTGTAGGTGCTCATAGAGTGCATTTGTAAAGGTTTCTGCATTTTCGGCAGCGTTATCCTTTAGCGTGGGGGCTGTGAAACTTACCACCTCTGTCTTAAGTAAAGTGAAGTTTGCTTTAGAAAAGTTTTTTACTGTGGTTTCCTTAGTTGGGGGTGGTGGTGGGGTGTGGACATCCAGAGTGATTAGTTTATGGTTTGATCTAACCAGGTTACCTCCGGTGTGGAACACCTGTTGCCCATGTTGGTGATGACCAGGTCCAGTATGTTTTCAACTTTGGTAGGGGAGTTTACCAGCTGATCCAGGGCGTTTGAGTTGATGAATTCCAGGAAGCGCTGGGCCTGGTGATTTGTACTCTAGTAATTTTCCAAGTGAATGGTAGGGTAATTGAAATTGCCCAATATTAGGGTGTTTGGTAGGACCTTCATGTTTTCCAGTGTCTCCAGAAAGGTGGAGTGGTGGTCCTGGGTCATGGAGGGTGATCTGTAGCAGGCCACAATTTGCATTGCAGATTTTCCCGATGTTAGTTGCACATGGATGATTTCAGTGGTATCATGCTGCGCCACTAACCTGAAGGTGTAGGTATCCTTGATGAATATGGATACACCCCCTCCTTTTGTGTTTCGGTCCGTGTTCTGTGGCCGAAACGTGTGGCATGAGTTGTAGCCCGGTAGTGCTGGGGTGCTCCCTGGAGCCTTGAACCAGGTTTCAGTTACTGCACAAATGTCGACGTTCTCCATACTGAGGAGTGCTTTGAGTGCATGCATTTTGAGATTTAAACTCCTGGCGTTGAGTAGCATAACCCTCAGTTTTTTGTTAATTGTTCTGTTTATGGAGGTAGGTTTGACTTTTGTGCCTTGCTTAAAAAAGGCACTATGGGGGCAGCAAGAGCCTTGGCCAGTATTCAAAAGCCTAGGGGTGACCGGGTACAAGCCATCTCTTGTGAAGCAATGCTGCTTGTCGAGCATGTCGTCCTAGGCTGACAGACACTGGATCCCCTTTGAATGACACCAGAAGCTTAGCCAATTGTTGAAATTTATCATTTTTTCTTTATACTGAGGTATCATTCTTGGTGAGGGCAGGATGCTATTCCGGGTCAGGGTCATACCAGCCTGGGCTACATGATCAGAGAGCCCTTCCATGTCTCTTTTCATGTAGTCCAGGGAGGTACGTCTCATGTCATTCACACCAACATGAACAATGACAGAGTCATATTTATACTTGTTCTGGAGTGACCTGAGTGCTTGTGTTATGTGGCGGATTCTGGCTCCCAACAGGCAGCTAGCAGTAGCCTTCTGCTTGTCCAGCCTAGTGAGTGGGACGTCAATGTGCCTGACTATAGAGTCACCTATTACTAGTGTGTTGGGTATGTTATTTTGCCTTAAGGGCTGTGATTGTGCGGCACACTGATTTTGTGTTTGTGTTGTCTGGTTCGTGACGGTAAGTGCAGGTTGTTTGGGTGTCTGCTTTGGAGGTCTCTGATGCTTTTGCAGGTTTTTATTTAGTGCCTCCGAGTATGATTTTGTGTATTTGTGTGTTTTTTTTCCAGTGCTGTTTTAGTAGGTCTGTGTGCGGCTGGAGTTGTGGTGCAAGTGTTAACCTTCTCCTCTTGACTGTCTGTTCCAGTCTTGGGTGGAGACAGCTTAGCTTCCAGTTTGGCTGTATAATTGCATCTCTTGCATATGTTAGTGTTTTGTGGTAGGAGGAGAGGGTTGTCTGTGTACATGAGGCAGTTGTAACATTGCCTCAGGATACTCAGATTCACCAGCTGGACTGGAGAGTGCACCTGAAGTTGCCCTTTGGTCATGCCTAAATAGTAGGGTGAGCTGCTTAGTCACTTGGTTGGTGAGGTGGTGAATAAAGAGCCATGCCCTGCTGGGCAATCAGTGTCAGGGTATATTAGTCCTTGCTATTAGGTCTGAGCAAGTGCTGGGCTGTAAGATGCATTTTGAGTGCTTAGGTTGAAAGTTAGACTACTTTCAAGGGAAAAACGGAAGAGGAGACTTAGTGGAGCCGGGAATAATTTAACCATAGCTAACCGGCACTGCCCTGTGCGCAGAACTGTGCAAACACGGTTTTTATAGTAGGGAAATGAAAGAGAGAGAAATTAGCCCAAAATGGCCAATAAACTACTAACTTCAGGGCTGGAACCACTCCTCCAGGGACAGATCAGTTGCTCAAAGCTACCCTCTCTCAAAAGTGAACAGAGAAACTTCCTTCTATCCAAGTAAGGCATGGGCAACTCAGAAACTAGTATCACAGCCCTGAATTCAGCACTAACCTGAAAACTGGACTATACTAGCTTAGAAAGGCGGAAAACAAGGATCTTTTTTTTTTTTTTAAAGATAAGGCAAACACAGTAAAAAATACACTTAAAACAGCTTTAAATGAACTATCAGGAAAGGCCGTCGGCACTGTAGTGTGTAGCCTACAACAGTTAAACGAATTATTTAAA
>NC_056726.1:566348113-566500613 GCF_019279795.1 Protopterus annectens | reverse complement strand
TGTTGTGGATGATGTTCCTGTCCTGGGTGTTGTGGATGATGTTTTTATGGAATCCAGTCTGATTCCTGACACCCTCCCTTCTACTCCCAGGAAACGTGACAGGTACTATAGAGTCCCTGATTCTCACAAATTTCTTTTCAAAAATCCTACTGCTGACTCCGAGGTTATCTCTCAAGTACCTAAAGGAAATAAAGCAGCTTCTGCTAAGAATCCCACCCCCTCAGATAGGGATTCCTAAGCATTAGACAAATGAGGTAAAAAAGTATGCACCTCTGCTACTTTTGATGTCAGAGCACTAAATTGTCAGTTCCATATGCTGAAATATCAACAACATACCATGGAATTCCTCAAACAAAAAATATCTTCTTTTCCTGCTTGTGCAGAGAGTTACAAGAGTTAATGCAATCTGCAAGTCAGGTAATTAAGCACACCTTATAATGTGGTTGTGACACCCTAGAAGCCTCTTACAGGGCAGCAGTCACTGGTTCTGCCCTTAGAAGACATGCTTGGCATAATGAACAGCCCTTGCCAGACCATGTCAAATCCAAATTACTGGACGCACCCTGGCACAAAGACAAATTATTTGGCACCAAGTCAGAGGAGGTCTTAAAAAAAGATGGAAGAAAAAGCTAAATATATGCAGACAGTTAAAGACTTCTAGCAGGTCCAGCCACTGAGGTTCAGTAGGCATTGCCCCTCCAAACACTGGTCCTTTCCTGCCCCCTCCAGGTCAGCCCAGCCCAGACCCTGGGGAAGCAGGCCCCCCAGACAACAACACTAGGGAATGCAGAGATGTAAGCAATGGAGTTCCTTCTGTTCAAAACCAGGGAGTGCTAAGCCACCCCCTCATGGTAAGAACTCACAATGACTTTACACTTCCACCCCCTCCCTCTGCCCACCTGCTCTTGCCACTAGGAGGAAAACTCTCCTTCCACCCAAGCACCTGGGCCACCATTACCAACGATTGTTGGATCCTCAACATAGTGTCCCAGGGATACATATTTTATTTCCACACTCTACCAACCTCAAAAGGGTTCCCAGATCTTCTCGCAAACCAGTGGGCAGAGGCCAAAATGCAAGTCCTTTCCCTGCTCTCTATGAGGGCAGTAGAGCATGTTCCTGCAGAACAGATAGGCCAAGGTTTCTACTCCAGACTCTGCCTGATACCCAGAAAAGAGAGCACCTGGCGCCCCATCCTCGATCTATCCATTCTAAACACCTTTCTGGTGATACCAAAATTCAAAATGCTCACCCTCCAGCACCTTCTGCCGTTGCTTTCCAAGGATGCTTGGTTAGCCACTCTAGACCTATAAGAGGCCTAACTACACATCCCAGTCAGGGAATCATGCAGGAAATATCTACGTTTCAGGGCAGGATCACTGCACTTTCATTTCTCTGTGCTTCCCTTCTGCTTATCCACTGCTCCCAGAGTTTTCACAAAATGTCTGGCTGCTGCCTTTGCTTTTTGCAGACAAATGAAATTTTCAAATTTACCCATACTTAGACAACTGCCTGATTCAGGCAGAAAGTCAGGAAAAGCTGCTAAAGCACCTGACTTTTGTAAAGGACCTACTGACCTCCGTAGGGTATACCATCAACGAAAAGAAATCGAAACTAGTACCCACCCAAAAAATTGTATTCCTGGGAGCAAGCCTGGACACAGCATCCCAGATGGGCATTCCTTACCCAGAAAAACAAACGTACCTGACAGCCTACTTCTCTCAACTAGCCACCAGACCCCAGTTATCCACAAGGAAAATCCTGCAGCCTATGGAGTTCATGGCTTCTTGCGTTCTACTCATTCCATATGCCAGACTGGATATGTGGAAACTGCAGTGGTACCTAAAAAGCCTTTGGTGTCAATACTCCCAAGACCTGGAAACTCTTATATCTATGATACCTTGTTTAAGGAAAGATTTTCTTTGGTGGGCAGCAGCAGCATGCTACCACAACAGGTGACTACCCTTCTCACAACTCCACGCCACCCAGACCCTCATCACAGATGCATCAGACTATGCCTGGGGTGCACACCTGGACGGCAGGTGCATTCAGGGCCAATGAAGCCCAAATCAAATACATCTGCACATCAACCAAAAAGAGATGTTATTTGTCCAGCACGCTGTGACATCTTTCAGACCCCTACTCTCCGCAGGGCCTCTACCGATCAAAACAGACAACACCACCATGATGTGGTATATCAACAAGCGGGGAGGGACTTGCTCATACCCTTTGTGCAGGCTCGCTATGACCCTTTGGCACATGGCCTCAGCCATGCAACTACACCTGTTAGCACAATTCCTGCCAGGCTCTCTAAACTCTCTGGCAGACAACTTTAGCAGAAATCTCCTGGACCCACATGAGTGGCAGCTAGACCAAAGAACCTTCACCCTTGTAACCCAGAAATGGGGCACCCCGAAGGTAGACCTCTTTGCTTCCCACTCCAACCATCATCTCAGTAAATTCTGCACCAGGGAACCTCACAGCAAGGCCCGGAAAGTGGATGCTTTATCTTTCCAGTGGGTCAACCTCTCGGTCTTGCATTTCCCCCTCTACCTCTCATTACAAGGGTACTGTTCAAAATAAGGGAGGGAAAAAAGTCAGTCCTGGTTGCTCCAGACTGGCCATGCCAGCACTGGTACCCACTGCTGCATAGCTTGTCACCCCTGCCACCATGGCATCTCCCTCAGATCCCAACACTCCTCACCCAGAGGAATGGAGAATTCATGCATCCCCAATTGCAGACCCTCAATCTGGCAGCCTGGCTTATTCTCTGACCACTGCACAAGCTGCCAATCTAAGCAAACAAGTTCTAGATGTTCTACGTGAGGCCAAACGCCCTACCACTAAAAGGTCTTATGCTGACAAGTGGAAAAGGTTTTGCACCTGGATCTAGGCTAAGGGAGCCGGAATGGCACAGCCCTCCCTACCTCTCATCCTGGATTACCTGGCTGACCTACTACACAGGGGTCTAGCCTTCTCTTCTATTAAAATTTATGCCTCTGCCATCTCTGCTTATTTCAGCGCCGAGCTACCTCTTTTCTGTCACCCTGTCATCAAACAGTTCCTAAGAGAGGGTAACAACTTGAGACCACCGAGAAGAGCACCTACCCCAGCTTGGGACCTAAACCTTGTGTTGGAAAAGCTCACCCTGCCCCCCTTTGAACCAGCAGATTCAGCAGAGTTAGTTTCTCTCTTGGAAGAAAGCCTTGCTTCTGGCCATCACTTCAGCTAGAAGAGTGGCCAAGCTAAAAGCACTAATGGCTGTAGAGCCCTTCATCATATTCCATGTTGACAGGGTCTTCCTCAGGACTAACCCATCCTTCACGCCAAAAGTGGTGTCCAGTGTGGCTCTCAACCAATCAGTTCATTTGCCCACTTTTTTCCCTAACCCACAAAACAAGGGGGAAAGGGTTCTGCACTCTCTAGATGTGCACAGACAGCTCAGATTCTACCTAGACAGGACTAAATCATTTAGAAAGACTGTCAGCTTTGCTGCAGGAACAGAGGGCAAGGCCATATCCAAACAAACATTTTCCAAATGGTTAGCACACTGCATCCATTTTTGCTACAAGCAGCAATGGGAAACCTTCTGCCAAGGGGGTCAGGACACATTCTACCAGAGCAACCTCCATCTCTGCAGCTTTCCTCAGAGGGGTCCCACCAGGGACATCCTGGAGGCTGCAACATCTGTTCATACCTTCACCAAGCATTACTACTTGCCTAGCTTCTCTAAATCCAGGGCAGGCTTTGCCACCACAGTCTTGCAGGGCATCGCAGCCAACCCCCAGTCTTCTTGACTGCCTCCACTCTTTTCTTCAACTTTGGAAATCAACCCAAATGTGATGACTGCAACATTGAAACACGAAGAACATAGTACAGTTGTGTGCACTTACCATAAATGTAGATGTTTGAGTGTATTCACTGTTGCAGTCCTGGATATTCTTTGTGTTTCACTGTTGCAGTCATCACACTTGGGTTATCTGCCTGTAGGTAGCTATCAGTCGGTCTGAATGTCAGAGTCTTGGGATTTCTGAATCGGATGGTGTTGCCTTATCCATGACATCCGGTCATCAGGGGTATAAAACATGCAGCCGACACCATTACATCAGTCTTTCTTGCCATGGAGGAGCCCGAAGCAGAAGCAGTTCACAAGTGACAGTCGGTCGCTTCCTAAAATTTTCATTTTTTTGAGTTTAAACCTGAAGTCTTCTAAAGCTAAATACCCTGTTGGGGATCCTTTTTCTTGCTCTAACCGATGTCAGAAAAAGTTAACAGTTATCTTGCCTGTTAAAGCAAATACCTCACAGACATGGTCATTCCTATTGTATCACCTGTTTAGGCCCAGACCATAACATCCCTCGCTGTCGGTTTTGTTCCTTGTTTAATGCCCGAACTATTCATCGTTGAGCCATCTTTGTCACTAAATTCTTTTGCTCTCATTCTCCTTATTCCAAAATGGCTTCTATAAGCCATCTGACTACCGATCTTCCGAAAAAACGTAAAGATAAAGACAGAGACAGACCGCATAGGTCCAAAACTGCCGACGACGCTTCCATTAAGCTAGTTGCCAGTCCGCCAGTACTCAGTGAGGTGCCTTTGCAGCCCCTGATGCCCACTTCTACAGATTCACAGGCCTCTGAGACCCACCCAGAGTCTGGTATGCTGCGAGATGCTTCTTTGACTATGGAACCTGCAGATGCCTCTATCTTGGATGAGTCCGGAGCCACTGTGCAGGCACTGGCTTCTGAGGGTGTATTCTGACTTACCGATGTTCGTATTAAACCGACAACTTCAGTTTTAGCTAAAACTGCTGAGTTTCTCAGGCCCAGAGTTCGCACTACGCCTAGAAAACTGATGACCAAAGCGCATGCTCAAGCTCCCATGCCACAAAAACAAATGCTTAGAATGGCTGAAAACCTTATTACTCTAATTAGGGGAAGGCAGCCTTCCCCTACTAAAAGACAAAGAATTGAGTTCCCGGCTGATTCTACAGGCCCGGAGTCCGATGACTCTGACCCTTCTGATTACCAGGACATACCCTTATCAAGCTATGAGGATTTGGATGCAGAGGAATCCATTCCCTCTGCATCCCCTCCAGAGGATTTTTCTTTTGGTGAAACCTTGCATACTTTTAAAGAGAGCATTTCCACTGGGAATGCCAGGAATATCCTTGGTCCAAAAAGAGACTCAGAATTTTTAGAGTTGCCTCAGCACAGGCCTCTAGCTATACCCCCTGTCCTGGATATTGTAGATGATCTCTTCGTGGAATCCAGTCTTACTCCTGACACTTTACCACTGGCCCCTAGAAAACCTGACCGGTACTACAGAGTACCTGATTTTCACAAATTTCTCTTTAAGAATCCTACTGCGGATCTAGAGACCATTTCCCTGGGACCTAAAGGCATTAAGGCTACTACAGTCAAAAATCCTACCCCTTCAGACAGGGATTCAAGAGCTTTAGACAGATGGGGTAAGAAGGTACATACCTCTGCAACTCTTGCCATCAGAGCTTTTAATTGCCAGTTTTACATGTTGAAGTACCAGCAACATATTATGGAACAAATTAAACAAAACATGGTGCTACTTCCAGACTGTGCAGAAAATAAAGATTTACAAGAGTTCATGCATTCTGCAAACCAAGTTAATAAACATACTTTGCAGTGTGGTTTTGATGCCTTAGAAGCATCTTGCAGGGCTGCAGTCACTGGGTCTGTACTGAGAAGGCATGCTTGACTGAAGGAACAAATCTTGCCAGATCATGTCAAAGCAAAATTACTAGATGCTCCTTTAAATAAGGACCGTTTGACACCAAGGCAGAAGTTGTTCTTAAAAAGACGGAGGAAAAAGCTAAATCTATGCAAACTGTCAAAAGCTTTCTTACAGGTGCAGCCACCTAGATGCAGTAGGCATTGGTCTTCTAAAAACTGGTCCTTTCCAGCCCCTCCCAGGCCTTCTCAGTCGAGGAAACGGACCACCCAGACTACAGTCTCAGGGTATGCAGAGATCTAAACAATGGGGTGCTCCCCCCTCAAAAACAAGGAGTGGTAAGCCACCCCCTTATGGAAAAAGTTAACAATGACTTATCAGTTATCCTGCCCAGCCATGCCCAATTACTTGTGCCCCTAGGAGGAAAACTTGCCCTTCATACGAAAAACTTTGGGAAAAAACATATACCCATGAATTACCACATAGGTGGCAGTACACTAAACACCGAAAGTGTGATGAGAGACTTAGGGACACAGGTGGACAGTGGTCTCACCTTCGATAACCACATTGTCACAACAGTCAGGAAATTCTATGTGGCACACCTCATCACAAAGGGCTTTTCATCCAGAAAAAAAGGGAGGTCATTGTCCCACTATACTCATCCCTCATTAGACCCATTATAGAATACAATTCCCCATTTGGTGTGTACCTCTCAAGACATCTGCAACAACTGGAAAGAACGCAGAAATACTTCACTAAAAGAATCACAGGCCTAAAGCAGATGCCCTATGCTGACCGTCTAAAAAAAACTCCACCTATACTCTGTCGCATATTGTCTACTCAGAGGTGATCTCTGCTTAACATACAAGGCCATGTCAAACCCAGAGCTGTTGGACATGCTACACTTAAAGAAATCCCAATCCCTCAGAGAGACACGCTCCAGGGATCTAAACCTTGTCATCACAATGAACAAAACATCCTGGAGGGATAGGTTCCTGACACAGAGACTCCCCAGACTCTGGAATAGACTGCCCATACATGTCGAGCAGAGCACCTCTTTGGCCCTCTTCAAAAGGAACCTTGATGATTGGATGGGAGATGGGAAATTCACCCCGGGGATCACATCAGTAGCCCTGCTAGACAGGGGTCCAGGAAAGTAAATACTGTGGGAAGAAATAGCCAGGGAATTGTTATGGCTAGGCTTGTATAGGCCCTAGGGCCGATAGCCTAGTACCAACCTATGAACCTATAAAAACTGGAAGTCCATTACTCGGGACCAATGGGCTCTAAACCATTGTATCCCAGAGATACAGATTCTACTTCTATTCACTGCCAACCCCAAGCGGGTTGCCAAACCTTCCTCCAAACCAGTGGGCAGAGGCTCAAAAGCAAGTACTCTCTCTTCTCAATATCATGGCTATTCAACCAACCTGTTCCAGTAGAACAAAGGGGACAGGGTTTCTACTCCAGACTGTTCCTGGTTCCCAGAAAAGAGGGCTGTTGGCACCGTATCCTGGATCTATCAATTCTCAACACCTTTGTGGTAGTCCCAAAATTCATAATGCTTACACTGCAGCAGCTTCTCCCAGTGCTAGCCAAGGATTCCTGGTTAGTCATCCTAGACTTAAATGAAGCTTATCTGCACATCCCCATAAGGGAGTCTTTTAGGAAATATCTGCATTTCAGGGCAGGCTCTGTGCACTGTCCGTTCTCTGCACTTCCTTTTGGCTTATCTACTGCCCCCAGAGTATTCACAAAGTGCCCGGCTTCAGCCATTGCATACTGCAGGCAGAAATATTCAAATTTACCCATACTTGGACAATTGCCTGATTCAGGCGGACAGTCAGGAATTGCTACTTCAGTAGCTGGCATTTGTAAAAAGACTCCTAACTTCACCTGGGTACACCGTCAACGAAAAGAGATCACAACTGGTGCCCAGTCAAAAAATTGTATTCCTGGGAGCAAGCTTGAACAAGCAGGTCTATTTGACAAACTACTTCAAACTAATGGCCACCAAAACCCAGATATCTGCAAGGAAAATACTGTAAGACTTGCGGTTCATGGCCTCATAAAACAGACACATCAGACTATTCATGGGGGGCTCACATGGCAGGCAAATGCATTCAAGGCAAATGGAGCCCAGGACAAATTCTCCTGCATATCAATCAGAAAGAGGTGCTAGCTGTACAGAATGCTCTAACAGCTTTCAAATACCTAATCATGCCAGGACAGCTCCTGATAAAGACAGACAACGCCACAGTTATGTGGTACATAAACAAGCAGGGAGGAACCCATTCTTACCCACTTTGCAGGTTAGCCATGGCCCTGTGGAGCACAGCCTTGCGCAACCAAGTGCATCTACAAGCTCAATTCCTGCCAGGCAAACAAAATTTATTGGCAGACTACTTAAGCAGAAATCTATTAGCCCCACACGAGTAGAAATTGGAGCCCAACTCATTCAAACTTCTAATCCAGAGGTGGGGGACACTGGAGGTGGACCTCTTTGCCTCCCCCAAGAACTGTCAATTGAGCAAATTCTGCACCAGGAACCCTCACAGCAGGGCCTGGAAGGTGGATGCCCCATCTTTCACATGGGAAAACCTCTCAATTTATGCCTTTCCCCCTCTGCCCCTCATCTCAAACGTACTACTCAAGATCAAACGGGACAGGCCAAGGGCGATCCTTATTGCCCCAGACTGGCCCCACCAACACTGCTACCCACTCCTACACAGTCTGACAGCAGTGCCACCCTGGCACCTGCATCTCACACCTTCCCTGCTGTCTCAGCAGGAGGGACAGATTTTGCATCCAGACCTTCAAACCGTAAACCTTGCAGCCTGGCTTTATCCCCTGAATAACACCACCAGCAACCCTCAGCAAACAGGTGCTGGACGTCATCCTTGAGGCCAGAAGGCCTAATATAGGAAATCCTATGCTGAAAAGTGGAAACGATATTGTTCTTGGAATCAGTCTCAAGGAAAGGACACAGCTGTGCCCTCTTTACCTCAAATCCTTGATTACCTAGCAGAGCTGTTCCACAGAGGCCTATTATTCTCCTCCGTTAAGATTCATGTCTCTGCCATCTGAGCTCATTATAATACTGAGCCACCTCTCTTTTCTCACTCTCTCTTCAGACAGTTCCTGAGAGGGGCTAACAATTTAAGGCCCCCTAGGAGAGCTCCCACCCCTGCCTGGGACCTTAACTTTGTACTGGAAATGCTCACGCTTCCCCCTTTTGAACCTGCTGCTTCAGCAGAGTTAAAATTCCTCTTTTAGAAAACAGCCTTGCTTCTAGCCATCACTTCAGCAAGAAGAGTGTCTGAGTTACAGGCACTAATGGTTGTGGAACCCTTCATTATTTTCCATGCTGGCAGGGTTTCCCTCAGGAATTAACCCATCCTTTATGCCTAAGGTGTTATCCAGTGTGGCTCTAAACCAATCTATCCATTTGCCAAACTTCTTCCCTAAGCCTCAGAATAAAGGGGAAAGGATCCTGCACTCCCTGGATGTGCACATACAGCTCCGGTTTTAACTTGACAGGACTAAACCTTTCAGAAAATCTGACCAGCTGCTTGTCAGCTCTGTTACAGGGCCAGAGGGTAAGACCATTTCAAAGCAAACCATTTCCAAATGGATAGCACACCACATCCATTTCTGCTACAAGCAGCATGGAAAACCTACACCACAGGGGATCAGAACACATTCCGCTAGGGCTACTTCCACCTCTACGGCATTTCTCAGGGGAGTCCCTATCAGGGACATCCTGGAAGCTGCAACCTGGAGTTCTGTACACACCTTCACCAAGCATTACCACTTACCTGTTTTTTCTAAACCCAGATCTGGATTTGCTACAGCAGTCTTACAAGGCCTGCTAGCCAGCCCTAACACTTCTTGACTGCCTCCACCCTTCCTCAGCTTTGGGAATCAACCCAAGTGTGATGACTGCAACAGTGAAACACGAAGAACATAGTACAGTTTGTACACTTACCATAAATGTAGATGTTCGAGTATATTCACTGTTGCAGTCCTGGTTTCCCTCCCTCCAGCCCTCTGGTTTTCTCGCTCCTTTCTACCTTTCCTCTTTATGGCCATTTTTAATGACAGTGGTATTTACTTTTTACTGGGGGTGTTTCAGACCATATAATAGCTTCCTATTTTGGGGGCTCCTGACATTTGGGGCAAGAAAAACTGATGTAATGGTGTCGGCTGCATGTTTTATACCCCTGACATCATGGAAGAGGCGACAGCATCCAACGCAGAAATCCCAAGACTCTGGTATTCGGGCCGACTGAGGGCTACCTGCAGGCAGATAACCCAAGTGTGATGACTGCAACATAGGTTCATAGGTTAGTACTAGGCTATTGGCCCTAGGGCCTATACAAGCCTAGCCATAACAATTCCCTGGCTATTTCTTCCCACACTATTTACTTCTGGATTCTTGTCTAGCAGGGTGACTGTCGTGATCCCTGGGTGACTTTCCTTTCTCCCATCCAATCGTCAAGGTTTCTTTTGAAGAGGGCCAAAGAGGCGCTCTGCTTGACATGTATTGGCAGTCTATTCCAGAGTCTGGGCAGTCTCTGGGTCAGGAACCTATCCTCCAGCATGTTTTGTTAATTGTGATGTCAAGGTTTAGATCCCTGGAGTGTGTGGCTCTGTGGGATTGGGATTTCTTTAAGTGTAGCATGTCCAACAGCTCTGGGTTTGACATGGCCTTGTATGTTAAGCAGAGATCTCCTCTGAGTAGACAATATGCGACAATATAGCTGGAGTTTTTTAAGGTGGTCAGCATAGGGCATCTGCTTTAGTCCTGTGATTCTTTTAGTGAGGTATTTCTGCAGCCTTTCCAGTTGTTGCAGATGTCTTGAGAGGTACATGCCAAATGAGGCGTTGTATTCTATAATGGGTTTAATGAGTGATGGGTACAGTGGGACAATGACCTCCTTTTTTCTGGATGAAAAGCCCTTTGTTATGAGGTGTGCCACATAGAAGGATTTCCTGACTGTTGTGATGTGGTTATCGAAGGTGAGACCACTGTCCACCTGTGTCCCTAAGTCTCTTATCACACTTTCGGTGTTTAGTGTACTGCCACCTATGTGGTAATTCACGGGTACATGTTTTTTCCCAAAGGGAATAACTATACATTTCCTGGCATTGAGCTTGAGCCCATGGCTCTGGCACCAAGCATCTGTTTCTGTAAGGCCCTTTTGTAGAGTATCCACATAATTTGGAGATTCAATAATGGCTCCCAGTTTGCAGTCATCTGCAAACTTTGTTAGCCAGAGTCCCTTGGTATTGGCCTGTACTTCAGAGAAGTAGATGCCAAACAAGAGTGGTCCCAGGACTGAACCATGAGGTACTCCACTTGTCTGGAGCTGGATTTGGAGTTGGCTACTTTTACAGTGTGGGTCTTGTCAGTAAGCCAGTTGGCAACCCATCGGGTGACGTAGGTATTAATGCCCAGCTTAGTAAGTTTATCTATGATTCCAGAGTGGGGGTTGGTGTCAAAGGCCTTGGCGAGGTCCATATAGGCTATGTGGACCGCCTTACCCTCATCCACGGCTCTGGAGACTGATTCAAAGAAGTCAATCAGGTTCAGGAGACAAGATCGGCCCTTCACAAACCCAAACTGGGTGGGGTTCAGTGTTTGAAGGTTGCCAATGTGTTTGTTTATAAGTCCATGATAATACGTTCCATGGCCTTGAGATCAGGCTCATCAGACTGATGGGGCGGTAGTTCCTGGGATCCAGGGTGGATCCCCCCTTGTGGAGTGGGATAACTGTAGCTGTGCGCCACTCAGTGGGCATGAAGCCTGAAGTGAGGCTATGATTAAACATGACACTTAGGTGAGGTGCCAGTTCATTTTGTAGTTCATGTAGTACACAGCCCGGGATGTCATCTGGTCCCATGGATGCTGTATTCTTAGCTTTGGAGAGTGCATTATTTAGCTGTATGGATGTTATTACCAGAATTTGGTGATCTTCTGGTATTGAGATGGACCATTTAGGGGCCGAGAGGGGGGTGAATCGATCTGCCAGGATATTGGCAATATCCTTGGGATCAGTATATTGAATGCCATTCTGTTGTAGCTCAGAGCAGATCTGAGCATTGCCATTTAGATTCTTGACATAGTTATAGAATGACTTGTGGTTATCTTTGGAATCTTTGTCAATTTTATTTTCGTAACTAGCTTTGGAGGATTTTGAGGGATCTCAGCTTCTTAGTGAGGCTGGTAAGGAAGTTTTTTGCATCCTGGGATTTTCCTCTTTTGTGCAACAGTTTCTTCCTTTTGTTGTAAAGTTTGTTTATGACACGGGACCACCAGATTGGCTTCATTTCTTTGGAGGAGAGCATCTTAGCTCTATTTGGGATGGCACATTTCATACATAAGTGGATGTGCTCGTACAATGCCTTAGTGTAGGACTCAGCAGTTGTACTTTCAGTTCCTGTCTGCATGGGTGTCATGAACTTGACTACAATGAAGTTGGCTTTGGAGAAGTTTTTTATGGAGGTTTCCTTACTGGGGGGTGGGGGTAGGATGTGGATGTTAAAGTTGATTAGCTTATGGTCTGACCTGACCAACGAGGGGGTGACCATAGGTGTGGAGCATCGATTTCCCATGTTGGTAATGACCAGGTCTAGGATATTGGAGCCCGTGGTGGGATAGTGGATTAGTTGATCCAGGGTCTTTGGAATTTATAAATTCCAAGAACCGTTGGGCAAAGGTGTTGGTACACGAGTAGTTTTCCCAGTTAATGGCAGGGTAGTTGAAGTCGCCCAGTATTAGGGTGTTTGGTTGCAACAGTGAATACACCCGAACTTCTACATTTATGGTAAATGTACACAACTGTACTTTTCCCTCCCTCCATACCCCTTGTCTCTCTTGTTTCTTTCTGTCCTTACAAGGAATTTTTGGTGTTTACTTTCTACTGTTGGTGTTCTTCCACCATAAACCTAGCTCCCTCTTGGGGTCTCCTGACAGGGAAGAAAAACTGATGTAATGGCGTCAGCTGCCTTGTTTTATACCACTGACGACCTGACGTCAGTCCTGGAGTGATGGCAACCAAAGCAGAAATACTAAGCCTCTGGTATTTGGGCCGACTGAGGACTACCCTGGCAGGGATAAATGTGATGACTGCAACAGTGAATACACTCCAAGATCTACATTTATGGTAAGTGTACACAACTGTACCTTTTGAAGGATTACCTATTCAGCCACAGTATGTCTTTGGGATGTCGGAGGAAACCAGAGTACCTTGCAAAATGTTGCTTTTGACACCAGGGTGAAATGCACACTTTCACAGAGAAGGCACTGCAGGGGGAAATGCACACTTTCACAGAGAAGGCACTGCAGCCAATAACCAAAGTCAAGACCTAGGAGTTATGAGGCAATGGTCTCATTGGCCATAACCTATATCACTGTTTACAAGAATTGACTTTAATATGACTGTACACATCTTTTTACTAGAGAATATGGATATTGCTAATATTTTGCAATTGTGGCTGAAAAATTAACTCTGGTCACTGGAAGTACACCTGTACCAATAGAACTGTGGTTTCATTCAAGTGTTGCTGGCTGGTTTGTAAATGCATCTTAATTATGTTGATAATTGTGTATGCTGTATGAATTGCTGTAGGAATAGTAAACATTTTCAGTTCTTGTGTGTTGTCTTTCTTACAGGACAGCAGCACTGTAAAGCAGACAGATGATCACATAATTACTAACAGAGAATCTGAAGGTCCTAGCAGAAGTGGTGAAGGGAAGTCGAACAAAACTCAGCAGTTAAAACGAGTTTTCAAAGAATATGGAGCTGTAGGAGTCTCTTTTCATGTTGGCATTTCACTTATATCATTAGGAATCTTTTACATGGCTGTTTCAAGGTAAGTCAGTAGTATAAAGTACAGTAATAGGGAACGTGAGTTTGAGTGCTTTTCTGCATAGCTTATTTATGATATCCTTATTCTTTGCGGTTGTGTTTTAACTGCCTTAAAAACACCATCATCTGCTAAAAAAGCATACACAGCAGTCAAATATTTGTCTTTATTCATCAAAACTACGGCACCACCCTTGTCTACTTCTTTAATGATAATGTCATTGCTCCTTTCCAGTCTTTTCAAAGATTCACGCTCAGCTTGTGATAAGTTATAAAATTTCATAAAGCATCCACTGTCATACAACTTGCGTATCTGGACCTCGCAAACATCATGAAAAGTGGTAACTATAGGATGGCTCACAGTTACAAAAGAACTAGACCTTTTACAAGTGCCGCATTTAACATTTACAGTTTTCTTAAATGTCCGTTTTAAATCCAAATTGCGAGTAAATAATTTTAAGTCAGAGTATTACTCAAACTTTCAAGTGCAGAGAGAATAAATTTGAGCCCTTTATGTAGCAAAGAGATTTCGGCTGAGGTCAGAATCATCTGCAATAATTTAATAGTACAGTCTTTAGTTGAATCACCTACTTGTGATGTTTGTTTGGCACATTGGAGCTGCTTCTGCTTCTTCCTCTCTTTTGTTGGGTAGAACGACCTCTCAATTTTTTGTGTTTCTTCACAACAACCTCCTCCGGAAGTTTCAGCCAAACTGGGTACTGTCCACTTCTGGTATTATTTATAGCCAATGGATGTTAGATAATGTAGATGCAGGACTTTCATTGATTAATTCAACAGCTCCTTCAGCCTTTTGTAAACCACATAAAACCATTCGGGTATTGCAATACTGTTCTTGATTTAAAGGATAAGTAACATCATCAAGTACATCCAAGGATTTAGGAGATTTATTAACCGTGGAAGTTGTCTTCCCAATATCAGCTGAAACAGTTTCCATCACCTTTGGCCAAGAAAATATCTGGCCTTTGCTGTAATCATTACTCTGTATCAGTTTTTTGTCTTTTTATTTTCTCCAGAGACTTGTCAAGTTTAGACAGCTTGTCCAGTAACTTGTCATAGTCAGAGACAGGTTTAGAGAAAAATGTAGATGTCGATATTTCATTCTCTGGATTGTTTATCTCATTTTGCAAATCAGCTTCAACTTTAGAGAAAAACTCATTCATTAAAGACATACAGTCCAGTCCAAGTTGCAAGTTCATTTCCTGCCATCTTTGCAAGAAGGCAGGATATGTCTTAGCGAAGGATGGCATTTTTAAAACTCTCAGACCTTGAGGAACAATACCCAATTGGGACCTTTGGACGGTAGCTGTACTTCATTATATTTTATTTTAACAATACCCAATTCTAAGTAAACCCAGAAAAAGTTCCACCAAGGCACATAAACACTGAGAAATTGCAAAAAGTGCCAAGGGACATGAAGAACACCAGCCAGATGACAGTAAAGGACGTTTATTCAGCCAAAGCAGACGTTCCACAAACCACATTAACACTTCACAAATACAATATGTTTTCATTCATAACAAACTTCATCAGATGCGGACTGATAACATAAAGTGTGCATATATATCCTCCTGGCCACTTTACTGATAGTTTATGTCGGCATTATTAATGTGGTTTGGTTTGTGGAATGTCTACTTTGGCTGAATAAACATCCTTTACTGTCATCTGGTTGGTGCTCTTCATGTCCCTTGGCACTATTTGCAATCTCCTAATTCTAAGTAAGCCATAAAGCTGTACTGTTGCCATTTTAATGTTTCATATTTTTTCACTTTCCTTTCCAAGACAGTAAAAAGGTGCAAAAAGTTGTATTCATCTTCACTTCGTTGCAAATTCACATTCTGTAATGCCAGAGCATTATTTGACTGCTATGTATGCTTTTTTAGCTGATGGTGTTTTTAAGGATGTAACAAATGTTGATGTAAGTAAGTGCATTAGTACCATTAATATAGCGATATTTGATTTGCAAGCAATGAATGACATTAATGTATAGCTATTTAATTATTTTACTGTTATTTCCCCTGAAATACCTATACTATATGGACTGCTTAAAATCCAAAAATCCCTTACCAACCCTCCATTGAGACCTATTGTCTCAGGTAGAGGATGGTTAACAGAACCAGTATCCATGTATTTACAAATGGTTCTAAGTATTTACGATTTGTAAAGAGCTATATCAAAAACACTAGTGACTTTCTAACACAACCATATGAGTGGTTTCATAAATGTGAAATAAGAAGTTTCCAAATGGTGGTGTTAAATATACAGTCACTTTTTACAGTAATACCAAATACATAAGGGATCGACTCCATTAAGGAGTTAATATATAAATATGGTAAATGCATATGGTACCCATTGCAACACCCAAAATGTGGTGATAATTACATTTTTGATAACAAAATTTATTATTTAGAACTAGCTCTAACAGTTCACATACAGTTTCCACATATCTCCCTGGGAGATATGTGGAGACTATGTGAACTGTTAGAGCTAGTTCTATCTAAATAATGATTACTTTATTTTTGATAACATTTATCACCAAATTTTGGGTGTTGCAATGGGTACCCCCATTGTCAACACCTATGCTAACTTGTTTTTTGATACGTGGGAGAATGAATTTATATATATAATGGACCTGTGCAATATTCATCGAAAGTTATTTGTTTTAAGCGATTTGTGGGTGATATATATTTTGTGTGGAGTGGAATGGATGACAAATTATGCTCTTTTATTGAATATTTAAATAAGAGTACTGATTTTTTAAAGTTTTCTATGAGCAGTTCTAATATTCATTTTCTAGATGTTTCCCTATTATATGATGGTGGAACTTCTCAATAGAGGATATGAGGAAACAATCTTGAATAGAGAGATGGAAGAAGCTTTAAGGTTGAGACATTGTCAAGCTAGTCCCTTCTTTGGGATGGTTTGTGTTGAATTACCCAAAAATAGGCAAATCCCACCCAAGACGAATGACATGTTATGATATGTAACTACTTTTAATAGAAATACCAATGATATAAAGAAAACTCTAACTGGGAATTAGTGTATTTTGAGATCTTTACCCAAATTGCAACCTATTATTGGCATTAATCCAAGTTTTTCCTATCGTAACTGCCAGAGTTTAAAACAGAAATTATGTTACAAGGATATTTGTACAATCTCTGAAAGAAAACTTTCTAATAAGATTGCTACTGCTCCATGTTATAATTGTTGTTGCTGTAATTATATTAACGGGGATACTACTTTTATTCACCTTAATATTCAAAATTAAGTATATTTTAATTGTTTTGCAACTTGTACTCTAAATGCAGTGTACTTAACAACCTGTAATGTATGTACAAGTTTCTATGTAGGGAAATCCACAAGACAGTTAAAAGAATCATTGAACATAGCTCAGATGTCAAAAGGAATATCTGTACAAATTATTGCCTAAACCTGCGAATGAGAATGGCAGTAACCGTACTTTTACATTTAGAGTAGTAGATAGAGTTGGGGACATTAATAATAAACTTGAAATAAGAGTATGACTGGATTCTCCAGTTGCAGGCTTATTCTACACCTGGACTTAAACCAAACAGTATCAGTAAAACCTACTTTAAAATATGGGCAGATGTGCTCGCGTTGAACACTCTTGCTCTTGGAGTGTAAGCTTCTAATTATCTTAATGGTTGTTTTTTATTGGCTGTGTTATTTTTAAAGTATATTTAAGGATGTTGAACGACTCCAACAACAAGAAGACAAATATAAATATAACATCAAGGGGAGATTTAATTGTTCAAGTGGTCATGTGGTTTGTCTGGCCAAATGTTCACTGTGTCCTGTATTTTATGTAGGCAAAACGGACCGGAGGTTACAAGAGCACCTATATGAAAATTTATATGCCATCAAGAAAGAGAAAATGGATAATGCTTTGGTGAAGCATATCAAGGAGAATCTTGCCCATGAATTTATTTTCATGGTCATAGACCAGTTAATTCCGAACAATGGGGGGGGGGCTGAATCCTTGATGTTGGAACTTAAGGAATTGATGTGGCAGTTACAATTAGAAGCCTATCATTTCCCAGGTTTAAATAGCATGCTGTCCATTAATAGTGTATTAAAATTGAGAAGTTTGGATAGGTAGAACATGATGGGAACCCTTATTATGATGATTATCAAAATGTACATATATAAGTTTTATTTAATAATTTTTATTCATTTATGTCCGTAAGTAATTATGTGTGTGTACATATGGATATATTTTTTATATATGTGAGTTTGAGCTAGATATTAGATATAATTTTTTGAGTTTATTTTATGTAATTGTGAATTAGTTTGTTTATAATATGTTATGAGTTTACTTTCAAGTGGAACTCATAATCTAATTTAATAATTTAGTATTTTAACTAATGGTATCTTTGAATGTCAGCCGCTTTAATGTTGCAACTTTTGGTAATGACCGTTGGGGTTTTATTGTATGCATCGGTGTCTTTCCTGGTAAACTACAGATGAAAAAAGGTATATTAAAATATACTGAATTGAACCTAAGGTCATCTGTTTTTCTAGACTTGAATGCAGGAGGGCGTGTTGATCACATGTTGTTTTATTTTAAGGTATATTAAAGCTCGCCCCGTCAGTGGTGCGATATTTTAAACTTCTGAAGAAGTTGGTGTAGAAGCGCCGACGAAAAGCTACATTGGTTTGTGGCTTAAATAAATCTTAACCTTCTAGCGTTTATACAGCGTTGTTTCCTTCATTTGGAGTATTTTTTGGCTGGATTTGTGGTGAATTGATTGGCAAGCTTCATTTCAGCAGTATATTTAAGGATGTTGTTAATTGTTACTGATGAAGGGTCGTTGAACCTGAAAGCTTTGTTGTTTTATTAAACCATTTTTTTTTTATTTACGTTGCTGAGTTTGTTTTTATTTTATTCATGTAAAGATAGTCCATTTATCCCATTTGTTCCCCAGTGGAGAGAGAGAGATAAGGAATGGACAAGCTTGCTGATCTTGTAAGGCAGACTGTCTTTCCCGTAGCGTAGCACTTCCCAGTCTCATGTCAACTGTCCCAGCTCTGTTCAGCCTGCTACAGGTTCCATGCCTTTCCATGCAGATTCTGCTATGTGTATATCCACACTGGCAGCATGTGCTCATAAGTTTTATGCTCCACAGGACCAAAACTTCTGTTAGGTGTCACTGATGTGGTGAGCCAGAACGCGTCACTCCCATGCCCTGCTCCATCAGGTGGACGTATATTTGAAGTGACAAAATTGTGTTTTGTATGGAGAATTCCATAATGATTTTTACTTTTAATGTAATGACAACACAGGAAAGGTATATTCTGGTCTTTGTAGAAAGAGACATATATGAGTTGTCCTTTCACAGCTGTTAATACAGCTGCCAGAGAATTACAGTAATAAACAAATGCTCCCATTATGTCCATAGGGATTTTGTTATATTGCAGTGCTGCAGTTCACTGTGGCATACTATCCCCATCAGAATAGGGGGTGTGTGTAGTGTATGTATGTATATTTGTGTGTGTGTGTGTGTGTGTGTGTGTGTGTGTGTGTGTGTGTGTGTGTGTGTATGTATGATATTTGTGTGTGTGTATATGTATGTATGATATTTGTGTGTGTGTATATGTATGTATGATATTTGTGTGTGTGTATATGTATGTATATATAAATCTCATAATAATGGTTTCTTTATTAAATGGCACTAATAATGGCAACATCAAATGATCGACATTATGCACGTCTACATGCTACTAAGCGTGTACAGAGCATCAGTCTTGGTGCATGCAAAAATCTTAAAATTAAAAAGTTATATATTCTAATTCTAAGATCGCAGAATTCTCGGGGAAAGGGCAAATTCCTAGTACCAACATATGAATCATCTGAGCTGCTACTTTCATCGAGTGTTGACCATCTGTTTAGTTAACCAAATTGTGTCGACTAAACAGATGTCAAAAATATTGTGCAACAAACCTTCCATATTCTTGGGTTTGGGGAATTTGCACTTTCCCCCAAGAATTGTGCAATCTTTAAGTTAGAATATATAATTAGCAGGGGATGTGGTGGGTGCAGGTGGACTGCTTCCTTCAAAAAACTGTTTTTCTTTTTAATTTTGTTTAAAAGGTTTTTGCATGTGCCAGCATTGCTCATTGCATGCTTAGTAGCGTGACGACTTGCATAATGTCAGTCATTTGGTGTCATAATACATGTACATAAATATAAAGAGGGAGAGAGAGAAACTGTGTGTGTGTGTGTGTGTGTGTGTGTGTGTGTGTGTGTGTGTATATATATAATATATATATATATATAAGTATCAGGAACATCCAATTGGGCAAAGCCCCATTTCAGCGGAGGCTTAGGGAGAAAAGCTACACCTTGCATATTTTTCATAGACAATTAGCACTAAAGACATATTGCGAAATTCTGAGCTACCTATAGTTTAATAGTTGATCACCATGATTGGTACACTTTATAGTATATAGAGAATGCTAAAGTCACACATGCCTAGAAAAAAAATTAACATTTTAAAGTATATACAAAAAATCTCATTGAAATTTTAGGACATGGACAACAGATGAGACATTTGCAAGTTATACACACCCAGTTACTCACTTGAGACATGTAAACAGGTCAGAAAGTGTGATAATTTTATGACATTTACTTCATTTGGCTGGATAAAGAGTGGACTTAGTAATGGTGCTGATACAAAAGCAAGATTGTGTAGTTGATGGGTGTGATTTCACTGGGATTTTACAATATAGATAGAAATTTTAGAATAGAAGGGGGCTTAGTAATGCAGGAAATTATTGCATTAGAAGGGAGCTGAGTAATTAGTACCATTTTGTTGACAGGTAGTATAAGATCTCTGATGTTTGAGAGAGCATTCCACAGGTGAGTAAGCACCAAGGGTTGGTTCAGTGAACTCAATTCTCCATGAGGTGAGTATTCTGTGTTGGGTGGTTGATCATCTGTAGGTAAACATACTGTTTTGCCTGTGGTGAGAGAAGGAGCAAAGGGACATTATTTACCCTGAGACTAAAAATATGAGGCAAAAATCTGGACATTTTCTAGTCTGTCCCTTGTAAAATTTGTGGTTTTCTATCTTGAGACATACTGATGTCCCTCTTACCAGGCTGAGTAATGAGAAAGTCGCAGTCAGTTGCTTATCAGGGTCCAGGATCTGCCAATTGATGACTGGATGGGAGATAGGAAATTCACCCCGGGGATCATGTCAGTCGCCCTGCTAGACAGGGGTCCAGAGAAGTAAATATTGTGGGAAGAAATATCCAGGGAATTGTTATGGCTAGGCTTGTATAGGCCCTAGGGCCGATAGCCTAGTACCAACCTATGAACATTAAGCATGCACTCAGGTCATTGGACCACACAAGTACCAGTATGACTCAGTCATAGTCCATGTGGGTGTAAGTGACCTGAGATGTACCTGCCTAGACTATATGAAGAGAGACATCATGGAGCTCTTGGAATATGTCACAGGCTGGTATGAGTGTAGCACTGAGCAGCATTTTACCTTCTACAAGGATGATGCCACAAGATGAACAGAAGATGACTTACTTTAATAATTTGCTTAGTTTATGATGTCATCTAAGGTGTGCAGTATTTGTTAGCATGGAAGGAGATGATCAACAGACCTTGCTGCTTTGCCAGGGATGGTTTATACCTCTCTCCTTTAGGCTTTCAAATGTTAACTATTCTCATAGTGCTTTTTTTAGTCAATGCCAAACTGAAAGTACTTCAGACATAGTAGATCAAAACCAAGAAAATCTAAAGGTGTTGCTTCTCATGCTAGGAGTCTAAAGAAGAATCTCCATCCCCTACAAGCTCTCCTCATTGTTCAGATTGCTGATGTTTACGTAGTCAATGAGATGTGGTTTAAAGCTGCGTTCTTCACACATTCTGTGAAAGATATGCCTTCCACACATTTAGACTAGCTACTACAAAGACTGAGACTAAAGGTAGAAGTATCTCGATTTATAGAGTAACTATACCACTAGGCTGGTCAAACAGGACGATGCTTTTGAGTTTCTCCTCATTCAAATCACCATAGACAAAATCCCATACCACTTTCTTGCAAGCTATAGGTCCAAAAACAGAATACGCAAAAAAAATGTAGCAATTTATAGCATACTATTTAAAAGTTCAGTGCTAAAACTACTGCTCAGTGCTAGGAATCTAAACAAGAAACTCCACTCCCTACAAGGTTATGTCACTCTAGAGAATGACTTGACTGTGGAGTCACTGAGACGTGGTTTAAAGCCGGGGGAGACCACAGTGGCAGTGCAAGGCTATAATGCCTTTCACACATTTAGACCAGCTTCTACAAAGATATGGACTAATGGTCAAGGTGTCTGGATTTACATCAAAAAATAAATGTACTTCTAGGCTGGTCAAACAGGATGATGCTTTTGAGCTTTTCCATGTATAAATCTCCATAGGCAAAATCCCCATACCACTTACCTACAAGCTGTAGACCCCCTACTGTGACCCAGAAAACCCATAATATGTATTTAAGCTTATTGTAAACACTCTCCATCCAACCAAATACCATATTCGTGGGCAACTTTTATTAACCTAGTATTAACTGGGAATCGTATACAACACCAAACGTGCAGGCACAGAGATTCCTGGATTTTGTAAACAAATTGTCTGGACCAGTTTGTTAGTACGCTGACCAGGGACACAAACATACTGGATCTGGTCCTCACTAATATTGAAAAGTGCTGCATACCCCCCAGTGTATTGTTTTCTCTTGTCTGTTAAGTTCGGATCACAAAACGAAATTAAGTAAAAGTAAAATGTGGAGCCCCAGCTAACCCTGGAATGTTCAGGAACTACTCTAAGGCTAACGTCTTGAGTATTAAGTGGTAACCTGTCAAAATTACAAGCTCTCATAAACTCTGAAAACACTGCAGCCTATGCTAAACTGTTCACTGAAACCATATACAAGCATGTTAGCAGTTATACCCACCAGGAAGAAGCATAGAACTCTCTCAAAAAATTAGCTGCCCTGGTGGAATCCCAACATCATTAGGCTGTATAACAGAAGGAATAAAATCATGCCAAAATTTAGGGCGTGTAGCACCCATCAAACTTAATCTATTCTGAAGATAGTCTACCAAAGCCAAATTTGAGGTACATTTGGCCTCGCAAGCCAAGGACAACCACTAGGCATTCTTTAGCTATGCCAACAACCTCAAAGGCAATGTCCAGTTGTGTGCATATCTCATTGTTAATGGAGCCACATTTACTGAGCCAGAAAATGTAGCAAACCTGCAGGAAGACAAATTCAGCTGTAACTTTACTCCTCTTCCTCATACCTCGGGAAATAGTATGAAATGCACTCTTGAAGAACAAGAACAGTGCACTGATGGGCCCAGACAATATCCCAGGATGCTTTATAAGTAACAAGTAACAAGACCTATCAGGCCATATGGAATCGCTGTTTAACCGTAGCCTCAAAACAGACTTCATGCCTTACTAAAGAGCAGCAACAGTCATCTCTCTTTACAAAGGAGGACCACTTACAGACCCTAGAAACTACAAACCCATAAGTGTTGCTAGTTTCATATGCAAAGCCATGGAAAGAATCATCAAGGAAATGATCAGTAATGACATAAGAAACACCCAGACTCTGGACCCAGTCCAATTTAGTTTCATCAAGGGTAGGTCATGCCTACTCAACCTGATAGACTTCTTTGAAGAGGTTACCAAAGCAATAGAAGAGGGCACAATAGTTCACTCTGCCTACCTTGACCTGGCCAAGATATTTGACACAATAGCCCACTCACATAAATATAAACTCTTATGTCACTTGGTGGATAGCCAGCTGGCTCACAGACAGGACCTAGGAAGTTAGAATTGGGGTGTCTTCTATAAGGAGGCCAGTCACCAGTGGAGTTCCTCGGAGATTGGTCCTAGGACCACTCATTTATGGCATTTAATTATCTAACGTCAAGGCGGTATCGGTGTTCTCTGGTTGTGCAAATCTGTAGATGTTTGCAAATTAAGAGCAGTCATAGAATCCCTGACCAACCCTAATGTTCTCCAGGAGGGGTTGACACAGACAAGTTTAACTTGTGACAGAGCCATGGATTTGAACTAAATCCCAGTCCTTTGTGAAGAGATCCCTAGTAGCTATCATATTGACTACACACCTCTAAAGAGTCAACCTAGTTATCAAGGACTTTGGACACACACATGGACAGTAATCTAGCCTTTGGCCATCATTTGTCTACAGTAGTGAGGAAATCACTCTATATTGTGCAGCTTATAAACAAAGGTATAGTGTCTATGTCCAAGAAGGTCATTGTTTCACTGTATTCAACATTCATCAGACCTATCATTGGATACAAATGCTCCCTGTGATTTGTACCTAACCAGGTACATCCAACTTCCACAGAGTTTCCTCACTAAAAGAATAGAGGTCGTAAGTAATATGTAATTTTCAGACCACCTCAAAGCCCTATTTCTGTATTCTGTCTCCCACAGGCTGTTAAGGGGAGATCTCTGTCTAGCATACAAGGCATTGTCACACCCTAATGAACATCCTGCATATCTGCAAAACAAAGCACCAGAGTTACCCATTCTGAAGACTTGAACCTTGCCTGTGATATAAATAGGACCTGCTGGAGAGACAGGTATTTTATCCTAGAGAACTATACCTTCACTGGAACAGGCTCCACATCCTTTTGAAGCACAATTCCTCCCTAGCCCAATTCAGGTATAACTTGGACAGTTGGAAGGGGAATAGGAAATTCATCCTTGGTTTGGCACCTATGTCTCTTATGAACACAGGCAGCCTGTAAATGGTTCATCTATCAGGCCCTTGCTTGTAAATGTTTCATCTTGTAAACATCTGCTTATGTTTATCAAGGGTACCAGAACTTGTCAGAAATTTGCGATGCATGGCTAGGCTTAAAAAGGCCCTAGTGTTCATTAGCCTAGTACACACCTAAGAACCTATTAAGTATTGTGATAGGGGTAAAATAGCTATAGTTCTATAGTTTGCCAGCAAAAGAGATTTGCCACTGTTATATAAGGGAATAATGAAGATTGTTTTGATTTAGAACTGTAGCTTTTTTTGAGAGCACAATTTTATAAATATAGATACTGGGTACAAATGGCATTTGCAGCTGTTTTGATACACTGCTGCTATCTGCTGTGCTGCAAGATATGTGGGTTTAATTTTGATAGTGTTTTATCACGCCGGTATGGTACAAGTATATGTGCATGTCTGTTTGCATTTGCTTATGATGGTATGAGAACATCAGGATATAATCAGAGTATGTGCTGCATTCTGTAACCTAAACAGATGTCATATTTACCACTGTAATGCAGCATTGCAGCTTGGTACATTGTAATGGCTATGCAGGCTTTTACGTGTTGTATAACTGAAACTGTTTTGCAATCTGTAGTAAATATTTTGGAATGATGAATCCAAATAGTCTGTTATAAATTGCACTTTGTACTTTTAGACGCAGAAGTTATAAAAGAGCTGCATGTCGGGTTTGTGTTGAGTTATAATTCCTGGTAGTGTTTTTTTTTGTGTAAGAGCATATCAAATACTGAAAAAATTGTGAACAAGTAAATGGTGTCTTTATTTCTTACATTATGAAAACATTATTTTATGCATTACATGCTTGAAAGAACATGTGCATGTTGTGAACTGAATCTCCAGAGGTTTCTAATATGAATGCTATGAAATTAACATCTTGTAAGAGAAAACATTGGTTGTATTTTCATTGCTTGTGAATTACAACAGATGCTGTTTACACCTTGTATCAAACACATACTGGCAATGTAGATTAGATTGTTTCTCATAGAGTATACCTTCTTTGATTGTAAAGAAGTCTCAACTTGTTTACATATAAAAGCTGCAGTTAACTATTTTCATACACAAGTACACACACATCTATGTTGGGCATTAGCATATTGAAGCTAATTAATTCACTATGGGGTTCCTGTATTATTTGTAGAGGTAGTACTTGCAATTATTAGGGCATCACCTTCATGTTTCACTCCTATGATTCTCTGCAGTTAAAGCTGCCCCTTTGTGTCTAGCTCTTTCACACAACCACTGGTAGTAAGTGTGCCTTGGCATAGAGGAAAACACATTTGTGCTCATAGTAGTAAATCTTTATTTCCTCTCTCGCTCTCTTTTTTTGAAAAGATTGTGAGCCTTCACTCAAGTTCAGAAGTAAAAACAAAATTCCCCAGATCGCATCCTTTAACACATTGGGGGTTAAGGGCCTATCATGCCATGCTATTTTTTGCTTGTCTGATTGGAGTACTTACTTTATTAGGCATGCTTTCTACCATACTTTTTAAGTCCCTGCCAAACATCTGGCAGTTAGCATAGAAGACTAAAGCTCTGAGCTCTTGATGAGCTGCTTCCTTTGTTCACAGTTCAAAGTTTGATTCATTACACCTTTATTTGCTTGTTGTGTGTCTGAGCATTATTTGCTTACTGTGTGTCTGAGCAAAACACTTAACCAGGCAGTGCTCCCATATCACCCCTGAAAAGGGGACAGGTGTGTCCAGATGTTCTTCGTGATTCACTGCTGCAATCATCACATTTTGGTTATCCCTGCCAGGGTAGCCCTCAGTCGGCCCGAATACTAGAGGCTTAGTATTTCTGCGTTGGTTACCATCATTGCAAGACTGACGTCAGGTCGTCAGTTGTATAAAATAAGGCAGCCAACACCATTACATCAGTCTTTCTTGCCGAGGAGCCTGAAGCAGAAGCAGTTCGCATGAGTGCCGTTTGGCCGCTACCTGAGTTTTCCATTTCCAAATTGAAGTAAGTCTTCTAAAACAGTACCCCGTTGGGATCCTTTTTTTCTTGTTCTAACCGATGTCAGAAAAAGTTAACAATTGTCTTGCCTGTGGAAAGCAAATACCGCACCGAAACTTTCATTCTTACTGCATCACTTGCTTAGGCCCAGATCGCGACATCCCCTGCTGTTGCTTTTGTGCTTTGATCAATGCCAGAACTATACGTCGTCCGGCCCTTATTGTAGCTAGATATTTTTGCTGTCAGTCCTCGAATTCCAATATGGCTTTGGTAAGCCATCCGATAGCAGATCTTCTGAAAAAACATAAGGATAAAGACAGAGACAGACCGCACAGGTCCAACACTACCAACACTACCAACAGCACTGCTGTTAAGCTAGTAGTCAGTTCTTGGGTCCTCAGGTGCTTTTGCAGCCCCTGATGCTCACTTCTGTGGGTTCGCAGGCTGCTACCGAGACCCTTTCGGAGTCCGGTATGCCACAAGACTCTTCATCAACTAAGGATCGTGCAGATGTCTGTACCTTGGATGGGTCCGGAGCCACTGAGCAGGCACCAGCTTCCAAGGAAGTACTTTGCACTACCAATTCTCGACAGACTGACTTCTTTTGGTCTACCGTTCTTTTGAAAACTATTGAGATTCTAAGACCCATGGTATGAACCAAACCCAAAAAAACGACAACCCAAGCTAAGGCACCTGCTTCCTTGTCCAAGTCTCAAATGCTTAAAATGGTGGAAGACCTTATAATGCTCATCAGGGGAAGCCAAGCTACCCCTACCAAAAGAAAAAGAGATTTGTCCCCAGCAGTTTTATCTGAAGAGGAGTCCAATGACTCTGATGCATCTGAATATGAAGATATGCAACCCCTCTCTGCTTATGAGGCTTCTGATGCAGAGTAATCCATCCCTTCAGCCTCTCCACCTGAGTACTTTTCCTTTGGGGAAACCCTACATAACTTAAGGGAGCATTTCCAATGGGAATGTGTAGATCTTCCACAGCACAGATCCCTGGCCATTCCTCCTGTCCTGGATGTTGTGGATGATGTTTTTATGGAATCCAGTTTGATCCCTGACACCCTCTCTCCTGCTCCCAGAAAACCTGACTGGTACTATAGAGTCCTTGACTCTCACAAATTTCTTTTCAAAAATCCTACTGCTGCCCCCGAGGCTCTCAAGTACCTAAAGGAATTAAAGCAACTTCTGTTAAGAATCCCACCCCCTCAGATAGGGATTCCAGAGAATTAGACAGATTGGGTAAAAAAGTATACACCTCTGCTACTCTTGCTGTTAGAGCACTAAATTGTCAGTTCCATATGCTGAAATATCAGCAACATACCATGGAACTCCTCAAACAAAAAAATATCTTCTTTTCCTGCTTGTGCAGAAAGTAGAGAGTTATAAGAGTTAATGCATTCTGCAAGTCAAGTAATTAAGCACACCTTACAATGTGGTTTTGATGCCCTAGAAGTATCTTGCAGGGCAGCAGTCACTGGTTCTGTCCTTAGACGGCATGCTTGGCTTAAGGAACAGCCCTTGCCAGACCATGTCACATCCAAATTATTGGATGCACCCTTGCACAAAGACAACTTATTTGGCATGAAGGCAGAAGCGGTCTTAAAAAAGATGGAAGAAAAAGCTAAATATGTGCAGACAGTTAGACTGCTTGCACGTCCAGCCACCAAGGTTCAGTAGGCATTGCCCCTCCAAGCACTGGACCTTTCCTTCACCCTCCAGGTCAGCTCAGCCCCCCCCCCCCGAGACAACAGCCCCAGGGAATGCAGAGATCTAAGCAATGGAGTTCCTTCTCTTCAAAAGCAGGGAGTGCTAAGCCACCCCCTCATGGTAAGAACTCACAATGACTTTACACTTCCACCCCTTCCCTATGCCCACCTGCTCTTGCCCCAGGAGGAAAACTCTCTGAACTCTCTGGCAGACAACTTAAACAGAAATCTTCTGGACTCACGAGTGACAGCTAGACCAAACAACCTTCACCCTTGTAACCCAGAAATGGGGCACTCCGAAGGTTAACCTCTTTTCCTCCTACTCCAATTATCAGCTCGGCAAATTCTTCACCAGGGAACCTCACAGCAAGGCATGGAAAGTGGATGCTCTATCCTTCCGGTGGGTCAACCTCTCGGTCTGTGCATTTCCCCCTCTACCATTCCTTTCAAGGGTACTGCTCAAAATAAAGGAGGAAAAACCGGGGACAATCCTGATTGCCCCAGACTGGCCATGCCAGCACTGGTACCCATTGCTGCGCAACCTGTCACCCGTCCCTCAGATCCCAGCAGTCCTGACCCAGAAGAATGGAGAATTCATGCATCCCCAATTGCAGATCCTCAGTCTGGCAGCCTGGCTTATTCACTGACCACTTCACAAGCTGCCAATCTAAGCAAACAAGTTCTATATATGATACGTGAGGCCAGATGGCTTAGCAGTAGAACGTCTTATGCTGACAAGTGGAAAAGGTTTTGTACCTGGATCCAGGCTAAGGGAGCCAGAATGGCACAGCCCTCCCTACCTCTCATCCTGGACTACCTGGCTGACCTACTACACAGGGGTCTATCCTTCCCTTCTGTCAAAATTCATACCTCTGCCATCTCTGCCCATTTCAGCACAGAGCCACCTCTTTTCTCCCACCCTCTCATCAAACAGTTCCTAAGATGGGCTAACAACCTGAGGCCACCCAGAAGAGCACCTACCCCAGTTTGGGACCTAAACTTTGTGTTGGAAAAGCTCACCCTGCCTCCCTTTGGACCAGCGACTTCAGCAGAGTTAAAGTCTTTCTCGTGGAAGACAGCCTTGCTTCTGGCCATCACTTCAGCTAGAAGAGTAGCCGAGCTACAAGCACTTATGGCTGTAGAGCCCTTCATCATTTTCCATGCTGACAGGGTCTCCCTCAGGGCTAACCTATCCTTCATGCCAAAAGTGGTTTCCAGTGTGGCTCTCAACCAATCCATTCATTTGCCCACCTTTTTCCCTAACCCACAAAACAAGGAGGAAAGGATTCTGCACTCTCTAGATGTGCTCAGATTCTACATAGACAGGACTAAATCATTTAGAAAGACAGATCAATTGTTAGTCAGCTTTGCTGCAGGAGCAGTGGGTGAGGCCATATCCAAACAAACCATTTCCAAATGGATAGCACACCACATCCGTTTCTGCTACAAGCAGCACAAGAAGCCTCCCCCCAAGGGGGTCAGGACACATTCTACCAGAGCAACCTCCACCTTTGCAGCTTTCCTCAGAGGGGTCCCCACCAGGGACATCCTGGAGGCTGCAACATGGACATCTATTCATACCTTCACCAAGCATTACTACCTGCCGATCTTCTCCAAATCCAGGGCAGGCTTTGCCACCGCAGTCTTGCAGGGCATCCTAGCCAGCCCCCAGTCTTCTTGACTGTCTCCACCTTTTTCTTCAGCTTTGGGATTTGACCCAAATGTGATGATTGCAACAGTAAAACATGAAGAACATAGTACAGTTGTGTACACTTACCATAAATGTAGATGTTCGAGTGTATTCACTGTTGCAGTCCTGCTTTCCCTCCCTCCATCCCCCTTGTCTCTCTCTCAATTTCTCACTCTTTCACTATCCTTACAAGGAATTTTTTGTTTGCGCTTTCTACTGGTGGTGTTCTTCCACCATAACCTAGCTCCCTCTTGGGGGCTCCTGACAGGGCAAGAAAAACTGATGTAATGGCGTCGGCTGCCTTATTTTATACCACTGATGACCTGACGTCAGTCCTGGAGCAAACGCAACTGACGCAAAAATACTAAGCCTCTGGTATTCGGGGCAACTGAGGGCTACCCTGGCAGGGCTTAATCCAATGTGATGACTGCAACAGTGAATATACTCGAACATCTACATTTATGGTAAGTGTACACAACTGTACTTTGGCTTATCCAGTCATTAAATATGAAGAGTATAAAAAAAAAAAAAATCTAACTCAGAGACGTGAGTGTCACATATCTTTAAGGAAACAATGTTTATTTTCTAACCTGTGGTACCCTACACAGTGCTGTTTGCTATACCCTGTATGATGCTTTGTCCCTGTGCACTTATCTTGTACCTATAACTGAACTGTTTTTTATGTACCTTTCTGTAGAACAAAGTTGTCATATTGTTAAGAGACTGGCAGGCAGCCCTTGTTGCGCTCCAGCTGGGCCGTATTCATTTTCACCTAGTATGATGAGCTTCGTGTTTCACTGTTGCAGTCATTACATTTGGGTAACCTGCTGGCAGGTTGCCCTCAGTCGGCCTGAATTCCAAAGTCTTGGGTCCTGCGTTGGTTGCTGTCTCCTCTTCCATGACGTCAGGTCATCAGGGGTATAAAACATGCAGCCGACGACATTTTCTTTAGTCTTTCTTGCCGCGCAGTGCCCGAAGCAGAAGCATTTTCGCAAGTGTTGTTTGGCCGACTACTGAAAAACTCTAGTTTGAGATTCAGAACTGAAGTCTTCACTATAGCTAAATACCCCGTTGGGGAAACTTTTTTTCTTGCTTTTTACCAATGTCAGAAAAAGTTATTAATAATTGTATTACTTGTGGGAAGCAAATACCTCATAAGGATTTCCATTTATACTGTGTTCCTTGCCTAGGCCGTGATCTCAATGTGCCTGGCTGTCGGTTTTGTGCTAGATTTAACCAACGCACTATTAAGCGTCAGTATATTTTTGCATCAAAGTATTTTGGAAACAGATTTAACTACCCAGAAATGTCGTCGGATAGCAATCTGAATACCGGCGTACATAAAAAACGCAAAGAAAAGGACAGAGAAAGGCAGTCAAGATCCAAAACCGACGACAAAGCTTCTCCTAAGCCAGTCGTCGGTTCGCCGGTACTCAGTGAGGTGCTTTCGCAACCCCTGATATCCACTACCTTCGAGTCGTAGGCCTCTACCAACACCCATGTGGAGTCAGGCATGCCGCAAGATACTCAAGCTATTGGACCGATGGATGTATTTCCCTCGGATGGGTCCAGAGCTGCTGAGCAGGCACCGGCTTCTGGGGGTGTATTCAGACATCAACATTTGTATATCAAACCGACGACAGCTGCAAAAAGCAACTTCTAAAACTAAAAAACCGATGCATGAGCCATGTGCACAGGCCTTTATGCCTAAAAAACAGATGATCAAAATGACTGAAGACCTTATTACCTTGATCAGGGGTACCCATCCCCCACCAGATAAGAGGCCTAGGCAAGACACTGATTATGAATCTTCAGATCGGGTTTCTATTTCTTCTGATTCATAGGTTCATAGGTAGGTACTGGGCTATTGCCCGAAGGCATATATTAGCCCAGCCACATTGTGCGTTATTCAACCCCCCTTTGGTTAGTTCCCTAGGCCCTTGATCTAGCAGCTAGTACCCTTGACCCCTAACTAGTAGAACTGTTGGTATGATCCCTGGTGTGAACTTTCTGTTACCCATCCACTCGTCAAGGTTCCTCTTGAAGAGTGATAGTGAGGGGCTCTGTCTTATGTAGATCGGGACCTTGTTCCATAGCAAGGGAAGTCTTTGCGAAGGAAATCTATCCCTCCAGCATGTTCTATTCATTGTTGTGCTGAGGTTTATATCCCTAGAGTGTGTAGCTCGAGTAGATTTGGTTTTGCTAAGATGGAGCATGTTCAACAGTTCTGGGTTGGACATGGCTTTGTATGTTAGACAGAGATTGCCTCTGAGAAGGCAGTATGCAACAGAGAAAAGCCTTCGTTTTTTCAATCGTGCTGCATAGGGCAACTGTTTGAGGCCAGTCATCCTCTTAGTGAGGTACCTCTGTGGTCTCTCCAGCTTCTGGAGATGCCTAGCCAGGTACATTCCAATTGGTGCATTGTACTCAATAATGGGTTTGATGAGGGAAGAGTAGAGGAGCACCACTACATCCTTAGATCTTGATGTGAACCCTTTTGTGATCAGATGGGTCACATAGAAGGATTTTCTAACCACCTTGGCAACATGGTTATCAAAGGAAAGCTGACTATCTACTTGGGTCCCTAGATCCCTTATTACTTCTTCAGATTTCAGGGGGTTACCTCTATGTGGTAGTTCATGGGTACTCTGTTTTTTCCAAAGGGGATTGCTACGCATTTTTTAGCATTTAGCGTGAGACCATGGCTTTGACACCATGCATCAGTCTCCTTTAGGTCCTTCTGGAGGATATCCATGTCTGCCGGAGACTCTATTATAGCACCCAGTGTGCAGTCGTCTGTAAACTTGGTCAGCCACAGCCCTTCAGTGCTTGCCTGTACTTCTGAGAAGTATATGCCAAACAGGAGGGGCCCCAGGACAGAGCCGCTGAGGCACACCACTCGTTACTGGTCTGGATTCGGACATAGATCTCGCTATTCCTACTTTGTGGGATCTGTCTGAGAGCCAGTTCGCGATCTATCTTGTGACGTAAGGGTTAATTGTCTTTTCCTCCTTATGAGGATTCAGATGCAGAGGAGTCTATACTATCTGCATCACCTCCAGAGGATTATTCATTTGGAGAAACTTTGCATACTTTAAGGGAGCATTTTCACTGGGAGAGTCAAGATTTCTCAGAATCAAAAAAGAGGCTCAGAGATTTCCTCCTTCTCCCTCAGCACAAGCCTTTAGCCATCTCCCCTGTTTTAGACATTGTGGATGATGTGTTTACGGAGTGATGTGTATACGGAGTCAAGCTTGACCCCTGACTCTTTACCTCCAGCTCCCAGTAAGCCTGACAGATATTACAGGGTACCTGACTCACATAAATTTTTATTTAGAAACCCTGCGGATGACCCTGAAACTATTTCACAGGGTCCAAAGGGTGTTACGACCTCAATAGCAAAAAATCCTGCACCCTCTGACAGGGATTCAAGGGCACTAGACAGATGGGGAAAAAAGGTTTATACATCTGCAACCTTGGCAATCAGGGCCTTAAACTGTCAATTTCATATGATTAAGTACCAACAATATGTTATGGGATTACTGAAACAGAAAATGATGTTGATTTCTGAATGTGCAGAAAACAAAGAATTGCAGGAATTATTGCATGCAGCTGAACAAGTTGGAAAGCATACTTTGCAATGTGGTTTTGATTCCTTAGAGGCCTCCTGCAGGGCCGCAGTTACTGGATCTGTGATTAGGAGGCATGCCTGGTTAAAGGAACAAAATTTGCCTGATCATGTTAAAGCTAAATTGCTAGATGCCCCTTTACAGCATGATTCTCTGTTTGGTATTAAGGCAGAAGAGGTTCTAAAGAAAGTGGAAGAGGTTCTAAAGAAAGTGGAAGACAAAGCTAAGTCTATGCAAACTGTTAAATACTTTTTGCAAGTGCAGCCACCAAGTTTCAGTAGACACTGGCCTACAAATAATTGGTCCTTTCCTGTGTCAGACAGAGCTCAAAGGGGGAAAATCCAGATGCCCTAAGGGTTCCAGATACCAGGCACAAGATTCATACAGGTCAAAGCAATGGGGTGCTTCCACCTCCAAATCTGGAGGGGATAAAGCCCAAGCCTACAGAAAGCAATCGCTGACTTCCCTCTGCCTACACCAAGCACTTATCTTTTGGCAGCACCCATAGGGAGAAAATTAGCACTTTTTGCTCAGAATTGGCACTTAATAACCCAGGACAAGTGGGTACTAAGCATTGTATCACAGGGATACAGATTCCATTTCCACACTCTGCCAATGGCAAATGGTTGGCCAGATCTGCCAAAAAATCAATGGGCAGAGGCACAGAAACAATGTGGGGCCATTCAATCAGAACAAGAGAAAGGACAAGGTTTTTACTCAACTGTTCTTGGTACCCAGAAAGGAGAAGGCCTGGCAGCCAATACTGGATTTATCGATTTTGAACACATACCTGGACATTCCAATATTCAAAATGCTGACTTCGCAGCAGTTTCTGCCCATGCTGGGCAAGAATGCTTTGCTGGTGACTTTAGACCTAAAAGAGGCATACCTGCATGACACAATAAGACAATCGTGCAGAAGCTACCTCATATTCAAGGCTGGCTTAATGCAGTACCAATTCTCTGCACTGCCCTTTGGCTTGTCTACTGCGCCCAGGGTCTTTACAAAGTGCCTGGCACCAGTAATTGCATTTTGCAGACAATGAAGTATACAAATATATCCTTACTTGGACGACTGTCTCATTTAATCAGAGAACAAGGACACCCTTCTTCGACACCTGGCGTTTGTGAGAAGGCTTCTAACATGCCTAGGGTACACAATAAACGAAAAGAAATCACAACTGGTACCCTCTCAAAAGATAACATTCTTGGGTGCAAACTTGAATACAACTGCCCAGATGGCTTACCTCACGCCAGACAAGCAAAGGCAACTGACTACTTATTTCAGACTGATGGCAACAAAAAACCCAGTCTTCTGCAAGACAAATTCTGCAGGCTCTGGGCTTCATGGCATCCTGCATTCTGCTAATTCCATATGCGAGACTGCATATGAGGAAACTTCAATGATACCTAAACAGTTTATGGAGTCAACATTCACACAGTCTGGAAGCAGTGATTCCCCTCATTCCCTGCCTGCAGCAGGAGTTTCTATGGTGGGCAAAGGCATGTCACCAAAACATGGGGCTGCCCTTCACTCTACCCCCTGCCAGCCAAACCTTAACAGACGCATCAGATTATGCCTGGGGGGCTCACATGACAGGAAGATGCATTCAGGGCTTATGGGAACCAAAACAAATGCATCTGCATATCAATTACTAAACCTTACTATTACTAACCTGAAAGATGCTAGCTGTACAAAATGCCCTAACAGCCTTCAAGGACTTACTTCATCCAGGACCAACTACTGATACAGACTGACAACGCTACAGTCATGTGGTATATAAACAAGCAAGGGGGGCACACACTTATACCCCCTTTGCAGATTAGCCATGGCACTGTGGAGCACAGCTTTGACCCACCAAATACACCTTCAAGCTCAATTTCTGCCAGGAAAACAAAACACTCTGGCAGACAATTTAAGCAGAAACATTATGGATCCTCACGAGTGGAAACTAAATCCACAAGTCTTCAGCATGATAACAGAGAAATGGGGGAGCCCAGACATAGATCTGTTTGCTTCTCCTCAAAATTGTCAATTGAAAAGATTCTGCACAAGGACTTATCACAGACAAGCATGGAAAGTGGACACCCTATCCTTCAGTTGGAAAAACCTATTTGTTTACGCCTTTCCTCCTCTGCCTCTTCTACCCAAGGTCCTCCTAAAAGTCAGACAAGAAAAGCCAAAGATGATATTAATTGCCCCGGACTGGCCCCGCCAATACTAGTACTCAATCCTAAGGAACTTGTCTCAATACCCAGCTTGGACCTTGCCTCAAAGACCACAACTACTGTCCCAGCAAAGCAATCAGATCCTGCAGAATCAACTACAGACCCCGAACCTGGCAGCATGGCTAATCAGGTAGTCATACAAACAGCACCTCTCAGTAAAGCTGTGATGGATGTAATTTTGGAAGCCAGAAGGCCAAGCGCAAGGAGCTGATACAGCAGAACCAAATATTCCTCAGATATTATAACACTTAACTGAGATGCTTGACAAAGGCCTATCTTTCTCATCAATCAAAATCCATGCCTCTGCAATTTCGTATCATTACAATACAGAGCCACCAATCTTTTCACATCCTTTACTAAAGCAGTATCTTAGAGGAGCCAAAAATTTAAGGCCTCCTAGAAGATCACCATTACCTGCATGGGACCTCAATTATGTGTTGGAAAAGCTCACCCTGCCTCCATTTGAACCAGCTGCTACTGCTGATCTAAAGTTCTTATGGAAAACTGCTCTGCTGCTAGCAATTACTTCAGCAAGAAGAGTCTCAGAGCTACAGGCCCTCATGGCTGTAGAGCCTTTTATCATTTTTTTACCCAGACAGGTTGTCCCTGAGGACAAATCCTACTTTTATGCCTAAGGTGGTTTCCAGTGTGGCCCTTAACCAAACAATTCTGTCAACTTTCTATCCAAATCCGCAGAACAAGGGGGAGAAAATTCTGCATTCCTTGGACGTACACAGTCAGCTAAGATTCTACTTGAGCAGGAGTAAAGGTCTAAGAAAAACTGAGCAATTACTAGTATCATATGCTGCAGTATCAGAAGGAAAGGCTATTTCAAAGCAGACAGTTTCAAAGTGGATAAGCCACTGCATCTGTTTCTGCTACTTACACCATGGTAAACCTGTGTCCAAGGGCTTTAGGTCTCATTCCACCAGAGCTGCAGCTACTTCAGCAGTATTTCTCAGACGAGTACCAACCAAAGACATTCTAGAGGCTGCTACTTGGGAGTTCTGTTCACACCTTTACAAAGCATTACCATTTGCCTCTTTACTCTAAGTCCAGGGCAGGCTTTGCCACTGCAGTGCTGCAGGGCCTTATAGCTGCACCTAATGTAGTTTAGCTCCAGCCTCCCAACCATACCTTTGGGATTCTACCTAAATGTAATGACTGCAACAGTGAAACACGAAGAACATAGTACAGTTGTGTACACTTACCATAAATGTAGATGTTCGAGTGTATAAATGTAGATGTTCGAGTGTATTCACTTTTGCAATCCAGGTTACCCTCCCGCTATCCCCCTGTCTTTCTGAAATTTATCTTTCCTTCTCTATCTTCTACAAGCTATGTGGTTTATTTGCTTGTAGATGAAGGTAGTTTATTTTGATGCATATGTATGTAGCTATATATAAATATATATATATATCTATATATATATATATATATATATATATATATATATATATATATATATATATATAGATAGATATATATATAGATATATATATGCTACCTTTTTGGGGGCAAGAAAAACTAAAGAAAATGGCGTCAGCTGCATGTTTTATACCCCTGACGACCTGATGTCATGGAAGAGGAGACGGCAACCGCCAAGACTCTGGAATTCAGGCCGACTGAGGGCAACCTGCCAGCAGATTACCCAAATGTAATGACTGCAACAGTGAAACATCTACATTTATTGTAAGTGTACACAACTGTACTTTCACACAAGCACTAAATTAAAATCTCTTCATACTGATGCCAGTCTGGCATTGATGGTTAAAGTGTTTACCCCACAGATGCAAAGTACAGGGCTTGATTCTCACTTTTGAAAAGGGGATTGGCCAGGCTCAGAGTTGCCTAGAAGAGTAACTGTCCTAGTACTTAACTATGAAAAGAATTAAAGATTTTGAAATTAAGGGAGGAGAATTTGGCATAATGATTTAAGGTCTTTACAGATACAAAGTACAGGGTTTGATTCTCACCTCTGTTTATTGATTAGGCTTCTAATTGTCTGCAGACTAATAATCTAGTATTTTATTTATCTATGAATCTAAAACATTCTTAGCATAAAAATAAAAGGTTTCACAAAAAAAAAAACAATTTCCACAAAAAGTAATGTAGTGAAAGGCTTTCCCCAAAAGGAGACTTAATCTGCCCAACCTTGAAAAGTTCTATAGCTGAAAGTCGATTCTACAACAAAGCATAACAAGGTGAATTACTATGGGTGCCAAAAATGTTTGTGCTTTCTTGCCACCAGTCTATGATTTACATTGCTCCTGTTGAGCCAGTGTTATTTGGGGTGCATGGAATGTGTCCTAAAGCATTGAAAGTTGGCCAACAGTCATATTCTTGGCAGGATGTAACCCATGTAGATTAGACTACTGCAGCAATGATTATGACATCTACAGTTATAGTAAGTTCAGTTATAATACTTTTGTCATAAAACTGATCATGATTTTGTTTGAAACCCCTGCATGCTGCAGCAATAGGGAAGGAGGATTGTGGAGCACTTTATGCACTTTAGAAATTCAAAATATTGCAGGAATAGCCTATCAACTTAAAAAAAAATTAACATTGAAGGAAGGACATTTTTTCTGCAATAATGATTCATCCACCCACAATTCCAACTTCTTATAAGCTAAATTGATCTTGTTTTTAGAAACAGGATTGTAAATGTAACATTTCACTTTTAGGAAAGGTGAAGCAGCTCTGCCCTTTACCTCTAATTTTGACTAAATCTCTGCAATTTACCTCTCTCTAGCCTACACTTAGTCCCAACTACAGAGCCTCACTAACTGATTGTTTCTTGCTGCTCAGTTCTGTGGACCTGTCACACCTACATGTCTCTACTAACTTTATAAAAAGACTTCTGTCCAAACTTAAACCTTGCTCTAATGCTCCTGACAATATTCCCTCCTCCTTCCTAAAATGTGCTGCTGATGGTATAGCTCTCCCAATTAGCATCATAATTAACAGATCTGTAAAGGAATCTAACAACCCCAAACTCTGGCGCTCAGCTTATATTCTTCCTCTTCACAGAGGAGGCAAAAACACCGACATCTCAAACTTCTGCCCTATTGCTTTGCTCTCGCCAATCTCCAAAATCCTAGAAAAGTGCATCCACCTCCAACTTATGCCTTTCCTAACCCAAAACCATCTTCTTACACCTACCCAACATGGCTTCCACCCAGGCCATAGCACTAACTGCTCTACTCTCTTTCCTAGATACTGTCAGTCAAGCCCGAGATTCAGGACACTTGGTTTCTGTTTTGCTGGATTTGTCTAAAGCATTCAGTACTGTTTCCCATAAACACCTTCTCTATCATCTCTTAAACCTCCATTTCTCACCAAACACTTTATCCTGGTTCTCCAGTTACCTGTCAGACAGATCTCAGCAGACAAATGGAAGACCACGTCTTCCTTCTTACCTACCCCAATTGGCATACCACAGGGATCCATCCTTGGGACTATGCTATTTAACATCTTCATCAATAACATTCACACTGCTATTCCTGATGCCAAAATCATTCAATACGCAGACGATTCAGCCTTAGTCTGCTCTGCCTCTAACCTCTGAACTGCTGACTAAAACCCAAACTGCTTTTTCAACCACTGAAAATTGGATGCGCCAAAACCACCTCTCTCTCAATGCAAGTAAATCCAAAATTCTACTCCCCCCCCCCCCCCATGACAAAACTGCTTTCAAAGTCCTTAGTCAAAACAACTCCCCTATAGATGTGGTTCCTTCCGCTAAACTACTCGGCATTACTATTGACGAATACCTCAAGTCTGACATCCATATTCAACAAAATATTAAGAAAACCCACCAAAAACTAGGTATGCTATACAGGAATAATTGCTTGCTCTCCAACTCTACTAGGCATACGCTGGCCACTTCTTATCTTCTTCCCTCCTTATTATACAGAGCCCCTCTCCTAACCAACCTGTCCTCCTCTATCACCTCCAAACTAGAAAACTGCTACAATAAAATCTCTAAATTTGCCACTAAATCCAAAAATTCCACCCATCATTGCCTTTACCCTACAATCTTTGAATTGACTAGAACTCCCAAACTACCTGAACTACCTCCAACTCACCACTGCACACAGACTTGTATTTCACCCTAAAAAAAGTCCACCTCTAATACATATCCTTCCCCCTTACACCCCCAACAGAGCTCTCAGATCTGAACATCAAAACTTAATTGCTATCCACAAGCCCTAACATCCTGCTGACCAACTTCTCCTCTCTTTCTCGCTAGGCAAGAAATGGAATTCTCTCCCTTCCACTCTAAGAACTATACCAAACTCAGAAAACCTCAAAACCCAGCTTTTCAAACACCTGTCCACTAAATGGAAATGTACCTGCCTTCACCCTACCTAAATCTATCTTAAGTATATGCCCCCAGGAGGTTTTCTACCAGGTTCCTAAGCTCTCTAAAACTCCCATAGCTAATTTCCTATGACTGTATCTAAGCTCTCTACAACTCCTGTAGCTACTTAGCACACAACTCAACTGTGTAAACATTGTAAATGGCATCTTAGTTTAAATAAGTGCATGTAAAATGTTTCCACGTTTACTTTAAAGGTGTATATGTAAAGTGTTTCCACACCTACTACATAAGAGTGTTTGCATAAAGGAATCTGTATAAACCTTAAGATCGACCACATTGAAATTTGTTGACTATGCGTGGCACTGAATGTAAATATTTGGAAACTGCTCTATATAATGTATCTTTTATACTTCTGTATCTGTACTGTATTATGTATCTTGGAGATGTTCATAGTGTTTCACTGTTGCAGTCATTACAATTGGGTTATCCTGCTGGCAGGCTACCCGCAGTCGACCTGAATTCCAACGTGTAGGTGCGTCGGTTGCTGTCGCCTCCTCCCTGACATCAGTGTGCCAGGGGTATAAAAGATGCAGCCGACACCATTTTCTTCAGTCTTTCTTGCCGCATGGTGCCCGAAGCAAAAGCAGTTTGCAAGTGCCGGTCGACCGACTCCTGAGATTTTCGTGTTCGAATTTCAGATCCGAAGTCAGAAAAAGTTAATAATTGTATTTCTTGTGGGAAGCAAATAGCTCATAAGGACTTTCATTCTTACTGTATTCCTTGCCTAGGTCCTGACCACAACATTGCTAATTGTCAGTTTTGTGCTAGCTTTAACCAACGCACTATTAAGCGTTGGTACGCTTTTGCATTTCACTATTTTGGCAGAAGATTTAATTACGCAATGTCATCGGATAGCCATCCGACTATCGGAATTCACAAGAAACGTAAAGAAAAGGACAGGCATCCGAGGTCCAAAACTGACGAGGCTTCTTCTAAGCCAGTCGCCGGTTTGCCAGTTCTCAGTGAGGCGCTTTCGCAGCCCCTGACGCCTGCTACTTCAGAGCTGCAGGCCGCTACAGACTTCCACGTGGAGCCGACTAGGCCGATGGAAACTCAAGGTATTGGAACCTCAGAAAATATTCCCTCAGATGGGTCCGCAGCCGCTGAGCAGGCATAGGCTTCTGAGGGCATTTTCAGGCCTACACAATTATATGTTAAACCGACTTCAGCTTCAAAGGCAAAAACTAAAGCACCTTTAAAGACAAACAAGTACAAGAACCACATGGACAGGCCTCCATGCCCAAAAAACAGATGCTCAAAATGGCCGAAGACCTAATTACTTTGATCAGGGGTTCCCATCCCCCTCCTGATAAGAGGCCTAGGCAAGAGACAGAATATGAATCTTCAGATCAGGTTTCCATTTCATCTGGTTCCTCTTCTGATCAGGAATACTCTCTCCCTCCGTATGAGGATTCTGATGCTGAAGAATCTATCCCTTCAGCCTCTCCTCCTGAGGATTATTCTTTTGGGGAAACTCTGAATACCGTGAGGGAGCATTTCCACCGGGAGAGCCAAGATTATTCAGAATCTAAGAAAAGGCTCAGAGACTTCCTTTTACTTCCTCAACACAGGCCCCTTGCTATTCCTCCTGTGTTAGACATTGTAGATGATGTATTTTCAGAGTCCAGTCTGACTCCTTACCTCCAGCTCCTGTTAAGCCTGACAGATGGTTTCTGGGTCAGCAGCAGGGTTTTTGAAAATTATCTCTCAGGGTCCCAAAGGGGTCAAGGCTTCCACTGCTAAAAACCCTACCCCCTCTGACAGGGATTCTAGGGCAATAGACAGATGGGGAAAAAATATTTACACTTCTGCTACCTTGGCTATAAGGGCTTTAAATTGTCAGTTTCATATGCTTAAATATCAGCAATACATTATGTCACTGCTAAAACAGAAAATGTTGATAAATTCTGAATGTGCAGAAAACAAAGAAATGCAGGATTTATTGCATGCAGCTGAACAAGTTGGAAAGCATACTTTGCAATGTGGTTTTGATTCTCTGGAGGCCTCCTGTAGGACCGCTGTTACGGGTTCTCTCATTAGGAAGCATGCTTGGTTAAAGGAACAGAATCTACCTGATCATGAGCAAAATTATTAGATGCTCCATTACAGCATGATACTTTGGTGTTAAAGCAGAAGAGGTGTTGAGGAAAATGGAGGACAAAGCTAAGTCTATGCAAACAGTCAAGGATTTCTTACAGGCACAGCCACCAAGCTTTAGCAGACACTGGCCTACAAAGAATTGGTCCTTTCCAGTGTCAGGCCACAAAGGGGCAGATACAGACACCCTAGAGGCAGATCCCAGCCCCAAGGCTCGTACAGGTCTAAACAATGGACTGCTTCTACCTCCAAAAGCAGAGAAGACAAATCACAGCTATACAGGAAACAGTCCCAATGTCTTCCCCCTGCCTGCGCCAAGCACTTATCTTCTGGCAGCACCTTTAGGGGAAAAACTAGCACTTTTTTCTCAAAATTGGCACATAATAACCCAGGACAAATGGGTCTTAGACATATCACAAGGCTACAAGTTTCACTTTCTTACCCTGCCAAGGGCAAACGGTTTGCCAGACCTGCCAAAAAATCAATGGGCAGAGGCACAAGAGCAAATATCAACCCTCATGGACATGAGGGCCATTCAGCAAGTACCAAAGCAAGAGCAGGGACAAGGATTTTACTCGACTGTTCTTGGTGCCCAGAAAGGACAAAGCATGGCGACCAATACTGGACCTATCTATTCTAAACACATATCTGATGTACCAAAATTCAAAATGTTGACTCTACAACAGCTTCTGCCCATGCTGGGCAAGAAGGCTTGGCTTGTGACTTTACACCTAAAAGAGGCATACTTGCATGTCCCAGTCAGAGGCATACCTGCATATCCCAATCAGACAATCATGCAGAAGATACTTCAGATTCATAGCTGGCTCAATGCATTACCAATTCTCTGCACTGCCCTTTGGTTTGTCTACTGCGCCCAGGGTCTTCACAAAATGCATGGCTCCAGTAATTGCATTCTGCAGACAAAGAGGAATACAAATATATCCTTACTTGGATGACTGTCTCATTCAAGCAGAGATCAAGGACATTCTTCTACAGCATCTAGTGTTTGTAAAAAGATGACTAGCATGCCTAGGGTACACAGTAAATGAAAAGAAATCAAAACTAGTACCCTCTCAAGAGATAATATTCCTGGGTGCAAGCTTAAATACAACTGCCCATATGGCTTATCTCACGCCAGACAAACAAAGGCAACTGTCTACTTATTTCAAACTGTTGGCAACAAAGGCCCAGTTATCTGCAAGAAAAATTCTGCAGGCTTTGGGCTTCATGGCATCCTGCATTCTGCTGATTCCATGTGCAAGACTGCATATGAGGAAACTTCAATGGTATCTGGAAAGTGTTTGGACAAAACATTGCCACAGCCTGGAAATAATAATTACCCACATCCCCTGCCTGCAACAGGAGTTTCGATTGTGGGCGAAGGCCTGTCACCACAACAAGGGCCAGCCATTCACTTTACCCCCAGCCATGCAAACATTAACAACGGATGCATCAGATTATTCCTGGGGGGCCCACATGGCAGGAAGATGTATTCAGGGCACATGATCATGCATCCACATATCAATCAAAAAGAGATGCTAGCTGTTCAGAATGCCCTGACCGCCTTCAAGGACCTACTTCATCTGGGACAGCTACTGATAAAGACAGACAATACTACGGTCATGTTGTATATAAATAAGCAGGGAGGCACTCATTCTTACCCCCTTTGCAGACTAGCCATGACTTTGTGGGACACAGCATTGACTTACCAAGTACATCTGCTGGCACAATTCCTGCCAAGAAAGATAAATACTCTGGCAGACGAACTAAGCAAAAACGTCATGGATCCCCACGGGTGGAAATTGGATCCACAAGTGTTCAGCATGATAACAAGGAACTGGGGATGCCCAGACATAGATCTATTTGCCTCCCCTCACAATTGCCAACTACAGAGATTCTACACAAGGAATTATCACAGGCAAGCATGGAAAGTGGATGCCCTATTTTTCAGCTGGAAAAACGTAACAGCATATGCCTTTCCTCCACTGCCTCGCCTCCCCAAGGTACTCCTAAAGGTCAGACAAGAGAAGCCAAAAATGATACTAATTGCCCCAGACTGGCCCCGCCAGCACTGGTACCCAATCCTAAGGAACTTGTGTCAAGGCCCAGCCTGGACATTACCTCAAATAACTCACTTACGGTCCCAACAAAACAATCAGATCCTGCACAGCCAACTCAAGACCTTAAATCTGGCAGCATGGCGGATAATGTAGTCATTCAAAACACACCTCTCACTAAAGCGGTGATGGATGTCATTTTGGAGGCCAGGAGGCCTAGTACCAGAAAATCTTATGCTGGAAAATGGAAGAGATTCTGTGCTTGGAACCAGGCACAAGGGATTGACACGACTGTACCAAATATTCCTCAGATTTTGCAATACTTAACTGAGATGCTGGACAAAGGCCTATCCTTTTCATCAATTAAAATTCATGCCTCTGCCATTTCAGCTCACTACAATACAGAGCCACCTATCTTTTCTCATCCTTTATTAAGGCAGTACCTCAGAGGAGCCAAAAACTTAATGCCTCCAAGGAGATCACCAATACCTGCATGGGACCTCAATTATGTCTTGGAAAAACTCACCATGCCTCCTTTTGAGCCAGCCGCTACAGCTGATATAATTTTTTTATCCTGGAAAACAGCTCTGCTCCTAGTAATAACCTCTGCAAGACTAGTCTGAGAGCTACAGGCACTCATGGCTGTGGAACCTTTTATCTCTGAGGACAAACCTGACATTTATGCCTAAGGTAGTGTACAGTGTGGCCCTTAACCAAACTATTAATTTGCCTACCTTTTATCCAAACCCACAGAATAAGGGTGAGAGTCTTCTGCATTCTTTGGACATACACAGACAGCTACGCTTCTACTTGAACAGAATCAAAGCTTTCAGAAAGACTGAACAATTACTAGTGGCATATGCTGCAGGATCACAAGGAAAGGCTATCTCAAAGCAGACTGTTTCAAAGTGGATAGGCCACTGCATTCGTTTCTGCTGTTCACAACATGGCAAACCAGTGCCCAAGGGCATTAGGCCACATTCAGCCAGAGCAGCAGCCACATCAGCAGCGTTCCTCAGAGGAGTACCAACCAAAGACATTTTAGAGGCTGCAACCTGAAGTTCAGTGCACACCTTTACAAAGCACTATCACTTACCACTCTATTCTGAATCCAGGGCAGGCTTTGCCACTGCAGTTCTGCAGGGCCTCATAGCCGCTCCTAATCCTGTTTAGCTCCAGCCTCCCAACCTTAGCTTTGGGATTCAACCCAATTGTAATGACTGCAACAGTGAAACACGATGAACATAGTACAGTTGTGTACACTTACCATAAATGTAGATGTTGGAGTGTATTCACTGTTGCAGTCCAGGTTACCCTTCCACCATCCCCCATATCTGTGCTGGAACTTATCTGTACTTCTCTATTCTATACACCATATGTGGTGCATTTGCTTGTAGAGGAAGGCAAAATTTACTTTGGTGCATGCATGTTTTATTGACGTATTTTTAGCCTACCCTTTTGGGGGCACCTGACATCCGGGGCAAGAAAAACTGAATAATCAAAATAAGCATCATCTTATTAAAACAATCTGTTGAAAAGGTATTGTCCCAGAACTGATCCCTGTGGGATTCGTTGCTTTGAGAGGTTGCTATTCAGACATGTATATCTTCCAGTTTTACAAACCACAGCCCATCTCTCAGCCAGTTGTGGATCCAGAAGTGAGGTTTTCCAGTTCCCAAAAAGACTACCTTAGACAGGTATAAATGGTGGTGCAATGATTGCAGGCAGTACCAACTTAGAGTTTGTATTTCAGGATAGCTGTCACATTTATATAGTGACGTATGTTGTAGTAAAGATGATTAAGTGCTTAAGGTCCTTGTTTAGAATTGTCATGTTCAGTAGTAGTATGAGTGTTAAGAGCAGTCATGATTGTCGATGGTATCAGTTTTGTAGGCGTGTCCCCAGTGATGTTGGCTAGCATGGACCTAGGGTTCATAATACTGATTTCCTTACTGAAAATCTTTTCTAAATAGTCTGATTCAAGCATATCCTTGATATTATACATCTTCCATCCTTTGTAGATTGAGTAGGTATTCCAGAGCTGTCAGCATCTTTATACTGGAAAAAGTCCTGCCATCTTTACACTTGTGGAATAGGTATAGCTCTAGTTTTGCCCTTTCTTCTCTGGCAACTAGTTTTGTTTGCTTCACAGTTTAGATTGCTTCACAGTTTAGATTGAAGAATGCTATTTTTTTAAGTCTGACTTTATTTGCATATTATATGTTTCTTATTAAATAATTTTAATGTTAACTGACAAAAGAGACAACGTCCTTTATGTGCTTTTTCTCTGCGTTTCCTAGTGGCTTCTGTTGTACAAGACATCAGTCAGCTTTAAAAAAAAAAAATACCAAATTTCTCTGTTAAGTCCTTTGAAGTCCATACAACAGCCCATTTTATGAAAGTAGTAGCTGACATGTTGTATAATTGCCAGTAGAGTAGAATTGCTTTTATTAGTGTTACAGGGCCAACTTTCCAGAGTAGATTTGATGTGCACAGTGAATTAAATGGTCTCTCGTATAGATATATATATATATATATATATATATATATATATATATATATATACATACACACCCTGGTAAGGTGTACCCATTGTAATAAGCGGGTCAGAGTACTTGTCTATTATATTCTTGCCTCTTGTGGAACTGTCAGTTATTTGAGTTATTTTTTTTTTTTTTTTTTTTTTTTTTATTTCAGATAGGAAATTGCATAACATAGATTTTTTAGTCCAGTGTATAAATTCATTTCTTCATCACCTCATTCACCTCATTGCACTTCTGGTGAGCACAGACTACCTCTGTCTAGAGCTAACAATATGGAACCTTCCTTCAATATCTGACTGGGAAGTGGGTTTTATGGATACGAAGTTCGTTGATGGATGGACAAGGAAATCGAAATCTCTAGTCCATGTAGCTCCCATCCTGATGGAGCCTTCTTTTGGAGAAACCCTGTGGCCATCAAGGTCCAATGTAGACTGTCCTGGCCTTGTGAATGGCTAAATGTGACAGCTTGGGTTTATCAAGCAAACTATTAAAGGCTTTATGTGATAAAAATTCTAAAAGGGAATCCATTCTTGACTGGGTCCTAACTAACAACCTCACATTGTACCCCTACACAGGCAGTCTCCCAGACACCTTAAGTGACCACAACATAATATATCTTATACGTAGTAGAACAAGCATATGCAAAACCACTGACTATAAATCCACTAGAAACACAAAAAAATTCTCTCCTGAGGTCCTCAATACATTACTCTGTAACTGTGACTGGAACCCCCCCCCCCCACTTAAAACCCTCCCACTTGACCAGGCTGTAGCATATTTCAACAAAACATTTCTACAACACCTAGACACTGTTGCTCCATTGCGCAAAATCAAGGTTAGAACCTCTACAAACCCCTGGCTCAGTAAAGAAACCAAACAAATTCTCAAGTCCAGACACTGCCTGGTTTTACTATTAAAAAAACAAAGAAACACAAAGCCTAACTAAGTACCAAGAACTGCGCCACTGTGCAAAAAAATGCATTAGGCTGGACAGAAAATCCTACTACACAACATTACAAACTAAATATCTACACAACCCCCCAAAAATTTGGAAAAATGTAAACCAGCTACTAAAACCCACCCAAAAGGCTATTCCCAAATTAACCACCCCTGACACTATAAAGTTCCCATCGAAACACAATTCAGCTCCCATTTTGTGAACTCAATTCTATCCTTAGTATCACAGGACAGTTCCTACCTCACTACCCCCCCCCCAACACAAATAACACTAATACAAGCTTTACCCTCAAAACAGTTTCCACCACGTCAATCAAAAGCATGTTCTCCAAACTAAAAACCTCATCAACAGCAGCCGACCTACTCCCCAGCTATTCCTTGAAACTCACAGCAGATGCTATTGCTATCCCAATCTCCACTGTCTTAAACAGATCATTTGTTGAAAACTATGTGCCCAAACTCTGGAAAATATCCTATGTTACACCCATACATAAAGGTGCGACCACCACTGAACTTAACTACAGACTCATTGCTTTACTCTCCCCCCTGCCCAGAATCCTAGAAAAATGCATCCATACCCAGGTGCTAAAATATCTCCTAGACAGCAACATCCTGGCACCTACTCAGCATGGTTTCAGACCTGCCCATAGTACCACTACAGCCCTCCTCTGCTTCACAGACAGAGTAAACCATCTCAAAAATGAAGGCCTGCAGGTGTCAACTCTTTTTTGGATATGTCCAAAGCATTTGACACAGTCTCACACCAAATCCTGCCAAACAAACTAAACCAATATCACCTATCAAATTCCACTCTTACCTGGTTCCAAAGCTACTTAACTGACCGGTACCAAGCTGTGAAATGGGAAAATTCTCTCTCCAGCTGTCCACAACTGTAGGAGTCCCACAGTGTTCTGTCTTGGGACCGCTACTATTCACAATCTTCACAAATTACCTCCACATCGCATGCATCTATCATTTAATATGCAGATGTTACTACCTTAATCTGTTCTGCACAAAACATTCCCACCCTCCTGCAAACAACTCAACTAGCATTCTCTGACGTTGAAAACCACCTTACCAAAGCCCAACGTATCCTCAATCCAAAGAAAACTCAGCTTATGATTATAACCAATTCTAACAAAAACACTGATAACAGTCAATTCACTATCTACTCCACAAATGCTACTCCAGTCGCTCCAGTGCCACAGGCTAAGCTATTGGGAATAACCATAGACTCCCACCTAAAATTTGATTGTCATCTCAACTTAACTATTAAAAAAGTACATGCCAAACTGGGATCACTCTACCATATCAAACCGTTTCTTACCCACAACACAAGATCAGCCATTGCTCGCTTCCAACTTCTATCCACCCTACTCTATGCATCTCCCATTCTGACTCTCAACAAAACTGAACTAAGCAAAATGGAAACCTGCTATAACAGAATTGCCTGCTTTGCTGCAAATTGCTGATATAGAACTCATCACTGTACTGCTTTGAGACAGCTCCACTGGCTTGAACTGCCCAACCTCCTAACCTACAATCAGCTCTGCCTCTGTCATTCTATCTATTACCTCCGCAATAAGTGTCCTGCCCTCAAAAACCTAGTACAACATCACTCAAACAAAAGGCCTCTTAGATCATCAAACAAACTACTACTAGAAGTCACCAACAGCTACAATAGCTTTGGAGATGTACTATATAGTAGTTCAGTGTCTAAAAAATGGAACTCTCTCCCCACTAGCATACAAAACACATCGTCCAAAGCCTCCTTTTAAAAAACCTCATTAGGCAACATCTCAAGCAAGGTTGGCAGTGCCATGATTGCTCACCAGGCTAGTGAAAGCGGATAAGGTACACATACTAAACCTAGAGTACTTGGCAATAGTTTTCACTCTTGCTCACAAACACTGACTGTACCTGTGTACTATGTATGTATTCTACCTATGTTCCAAATTTCAGCTGTACACGACAAATTTATTAATTAACTTTATTTTTAAATTAATATTTTCTTGTTTGTTCTTTCCAGTGTAACTGTTGATGTGCTGCATGCCACTGTAAAAACATGTCTATTGTAATGTGTGTATACTGATCATGTGTAAATATCTAAATGTATCTGTAATTTTTCTATGTGGAGTTTTCTCCCCGGACCTCTGCTGAAAAAGGGCCTTTTAGGCCCAGACACCCCCGGTTAACAAATGTAAATTAAAAAAAAATGTCCTTGTTGTTTCTGGACTGCTTGTACTCTTTGATGCATGAAAGACTGGCAGGTTTGCATTTCCACTGTTCAAATTGGCTGGTTCAGTGACTGTAAAGTTCTACTCTTAGAAGACTTTCTTTTTGGTAGCAATCATCTCTTCCCAAGGAAACAGTGAGCTTTGGGTCATTATTACCTTAGTTGCTTATAAAAAGCATGTGTCCATGGGACTAACTCAAATTTCCTTCTGAAATTGGTCTCTGAACTGCCCTTAAAAGCAGTCTGTTCCTCTCAATTTTTTTTTTCCATGTGTTAAAGTCCAAGTCAGTAAGATCCCTTCTTACCCTTAATCTGCATTGCCTACACTGATGCTGCCTTAAAGTGCACAATGTCAGGAAGGAAGACCTGTTTGCCTCCTTCACTCTGGGCACAGAGAGGCTTGCATTGGTTAAGCAAATGTTATTCCAGTGCTCTGCTAAGTGCGTTATATTTTGCTGCTAAGCAACTTTGCAGACATTGAAGCCTCTGACAGAAACATTATTCTACTCTTCAAGATTTTAACTGCTTCAGGTATCTGGCTTTTGCTTCTCATGGTGGTTTTAATTTGTACTTGTGATTTTTCTCCCAGCAGCTTTCCAATGAGGAGTGCTTTTGATGTCTGATATAGCACATACTGTGTTGATCTCTGAAAAGGCTGTCAACAGTGGATGTTGCCTTCCCATTGCCTCCAGTATTTGGATGGCCTCAACATCCAGCATCAACACATTGAGCATCTTTGTAATTTTATTTTCTTGTTTGTGCTTTTCAGATGTAGTCAGTTTGTGGGGCTTTGCTTGTGAGTGCAGTGGCTGGATGAGCCTTCTATGCATGGCATGGGTCTGGAAATGTGACAAGAGATAAGCATGCATATATGTGATTGTTGCAGCTAATGAAATTTGCAGAAGTGTGCTGGATTCCTAGAACAGATAGCCACTGCAGTGGGTATTCTTGTAGCATTCTTGTAGCAAATCTGAGTACATCCGACACAGTGGGTAGCTTTACATCTTCAATTCAAGTGGTTCTACATTTTAGCTAATGGATGAGATACCTTCTGAGTGGAGTACACATGTCTTTCCTTTGGTGGTTAGTTCCAGCTGCTTTGGTTACCCACCATCTCCCAAGAAATACAGAAGGTTGGTTGGTGTGTGCATGTATATGCATTCTGCAATAAACTGGTTTCCTGTCCGGAAAGAGTTTCAAAACCTTGCTCCTACTGACTGTCAGTATGGGCTGTATTCCCCACAATCTTACACGATACCTAGATTTTTAACTGTAAATACAAAGTATTTGTTTTTCCAGATAACTGACTAAATTATAACCTTAAGGCACTGACCCCCAAAAATCTGAAAGGACAACTGGAATGAGTACTGTTGTATCTTTGTATACCAACTACAATTGATGCACAATAATTTATTTGTGTACAAACCATATTTATCAGTAGACTTTTTTTGTTTTCTGCTTTTCCTTGTTATAAAATGCTTGAAAATAGGCACAAGAGTGAAGTTCGCACCTATATTAGTATAGATTGTGTTTTCTGAACATGTTGAATTATCCCAGCGTTCTGTTACATTGTTGTGAATAAAATTCATAAAAAAGTCTAGGTATATTTATGCCATATGCCTTAACATGTTAATTTTTTTTTTTTAACTGTGCTCAGCTAACAGATTACCTACAGTAACTCAAGCTGCATTGGATTACTGTTCTGGCACATCAGTATACTTCTGCATTTCGTTAGTTGTTACAGTTGTGCATGCCTATCTCTTGGAACACTTCAAGACACACTAAACCCATTTTTCAGTTTGTTCTGGGGAAAAAATATTCAGCAAGAAGTAAAGCCAGCACTGACCTCCGTGGCAAGAATAGTGTTCTACAAATAAAAGTATGCAGTTACAAACTGTCATTTCTACAGGTGTGTAGTTGTACAGATTTATGGCTCATTTATTAGTAACTTTTGAACAAGACAGAAATGCATGTTTGTTTTCAGCTCCCAGCTTGATAGCAAAACTCCAGTGTTTAAAGTTAAGTGCATTAGGAGCCCATATGATTTTTGCAAGGGAAGAAAATCCCATTGTTAAGAGCTATGTATATGTGAAAGTGCTTGTGCTGTTGCTTGCTCAGTCTAACCATTTTGTGCTTTCATTTCAGTGGCTTGGATATGACGGCAATCCTTTTCAAGCTGGGATTCAGTGAAGCGGTTGTGCAGTCTAAAATGGCAGCTGGAACCAGTACTTTTGTTTTGGCCTATGCTATCCATAAAATGTTTGCTCCTGTAAGGATTAGTATAACTGTGGTTTCTGTGCCACTTCTTGTAAGGTACTTTCGTAAAGTTGGCTTTTTCAAGCCACCCGCACCAAATCCATAAGCAAATCATGAAATAAGAAAATGTTGGACAAACCTCTTGTCACACTTGGTAGTTTTTGAAGCATTGTGACTTAACTGACGCACGAATAAGGGATATTCTTAAAGCAGATGCTGTTATGCTTCTGTCATCATGGATGGCAAGCAGTGACTGACCTAAGTGGGTATGAGAACATATTAAAATAAAGTAATAAAAAAGTGAAATGTGAAACAAAAAATGACCAGAATCCAAAAATATTGTAACGCATAAAAATGAGTGGATTTTTAAACCTGACTGACCCTCATTTTTATACATTGCAATATTTTTAGATTCTGGGTATGAGAAGAAGTCTGTAATAGTGGCCTTGTGTGCTAAATACATTTTATATGTTTTGTTTTTTGCAGTTTTATGGAATGGGCATGAAATGCCACTTGTACTGATCGAATAAGATGCTCATCATATGGATCTCTGCTGCAGTGCTTTTGTAGTGCGAAAAGCCACAGGAGGGCATTGGTCTTTTGGCCCAGCTTGCAAATCAGTTGAATCCCCAGGTAGAGCAAAATCTTACCTCCCACACCATGCTGGAGCTACCAGCACATGGCCCTCCTGTAAAGCAAATTGCAACCTGCACCATCTTCGATACATCAGTCACTTTTCTAGTAGACTTTTCTTCTGACTTATTACTATATTGTTAATGTTAGGTTTACTATGTATTCTGTTTTCAGTGTTTTCTAATATTTCTTAGAAGGCTGATGAAATTTCTGGAAAGAAATCAACCCTTCCTGAGGATTTTTATTTGCAGTATCTTTTTGTTTTGTGTTATTGTTGTTTTGCCTGTAGAGAATGGGATGTGAGAATGTTATCATTGCAAAACTAGTTAATGTGAAAATTCTTTTGAGAGGTGCTAGAAATCTGAAAGCTTTCGTAGAAGACTGCAAGCTACTGGCCATAACCTAAGGTATGCCTACCCTATCCATAGTAGAGAAATTTGTAGGGATAGTTTCATCTCAAAGAACTTCAAGCATATGCTGAGGGATGTCTGACCCCACTCAAGAAAGTTAGAAGTGCAGAAGGCTGTAGCTTCTATTCCCACACCCAGTACATAATGCAGCTTAAGGGGTGCTTCACTCCAGTATGTCATCCTTTGGATGAGATGTTAAAGTGAGGAGAAGCTTCTCGATGCCCTGGCCATATTTCCCTTAGTAGTATAAATACTACTTCGGGTCTCCCCTGAAAAGAACTTTGTGGGACTAACCTGGTCAACAAAGGATACATAAATAGTCTTGTTATAATTCAATTTGATAGATGAAAGTCACTCAGCAGCCTTGTTTTTACTTTATTTCCAGGTTTCGGAGTGAGGTTTCCAGTAAAAAATATACTTCACCACAACTGGACATCAGTTCCCAAGTGTCCAAAGTATGCATCTGTGGGCAATCACTCTTGCATTCAAGAGCTCATAAGTACAGTTGTATTGTTTTTGTGGTATTTGCCAACAGTGGATCATCTGCACATAAACCATCTGAGGAGTCAGCTTAAAGTTCTGGCTTTGACTAAAACAAAGTCTTGGTAAATGTCCAAAGGCTAAGATATCTGTGAGGTAGACAAAACTTACACACACTTGTGGCTCAATTTTTCTACATTTGTTTCCAAGAAATGTGCTGAAGAATATTTTACTATGGTAAAAAGAGCTGCCCATGCCTTAACTCTGATTTCCACAAGCAAAAATAGTGCTTGTTCTCAAGAGATATCCTGAATTATATTGGAACAAGAGTATCTAGCTGCTCAGACTAGATCTACTTGCTCTAATGATCAGGATACAGTTTCTTCAGGGTCCTATTAAAGAATATTTCATTTGGAAAACACTAAAACTAAATGAGACTGAGGAGCATCTCCCACCCAGAAGTGATGTTTTCAGTTGCTGGGAAATGAGCAGCTCAGGTTTTCAGCTGAATCCTCTGTCAAAGACTTTTTAATGCATTTTAAAATGCTTTCTTAGAGTCATATTCTTAGCCTCCAACCCCCAAAATGCCAAGTAGATTCCAGCAAGGAAAGCTGTTGAAGACAGTTCCTGCTCTAAGTACCTCAGTTAGTGATGGAGAAAGTACAGTCTTGCCTGGAAAAACAGAATATATGTCCCCACCTTGGGGAACTTGACACTCAGCTGTCAGTCCCTAATGGTACATCAACAGGGACATTCTACAGCACATAGAGGAGCTATTGCAAGGTGTTCTGCATGGTTTTAATGCACAGGATTTTTTTAAACTTCAGCATATGACATCCAGGGTGAAGAGACCTAATTATACATGGTTGTGATATGGTAACTGTCCTCTGCAGGAATGCTTGCTTGTACATACAATCCTTCAGTGAGGCTGTTAAAAGGTCAGCTTCTCGACACCTTCTTGGATATATCTAACTTACTGGTGATTCCTGAAAATATTCTGGAAATTAATAGAGGTGGACATCATCATGGAGAAATTCAAGAAATTCTTTTCTCCCTTTATACTCCAACATCTGTCCTTCTAAGGACTGGCCTTTTTGCAGAAGGTAGGTAAAACGTGCAGAATATAGACAAGTCAGACAAGTTAAAAATAAGCAGCTAGCGGTTCCTGGAAGGATGATTAGAGCCAGTGTAGACAGTAGGGGTCATTAGGGATGTAGACCCAGGGAACAGATCTCACAACAATACTGATGGCACACCGCTATGACTATCACCTGACACCTGTCTCTCAAAACATCTTCAATGGGAGTGTCTCCTTTTTTCAACACTGGTTCCTCCTAACCTTAGACATTTAGATAAGGCAAATGCTAGTCGCAGACTTCACTGTAAAGTTACCTCAGTTTCCTCCTTGCATAAGATATAACCTTGCTGTCAGTAAACCATTTGTTGCATGCTCTGGCCATTCTTAGGCAACTGTTGGTGGCAGGAAGTAGAAGAAGCTGTACCCCTTCAAAAGTTACTCAAGCCCATTTCTGGTTTGTAAATGAGGGAATCATTGAAGACCTATCTTTTATTTTCCAGACGGAACTGGCATATAGCAGTGATAAAGTCTAAGATTATGCTGCATCTGAATAATCTTGTATTGATACAGGATGCCTTTTTGGTTTACTTAAACAAGAAAGATTTCTCCTAATACATTCCTATTCACAAATTACAAGCAGATTTCTCAGAGTTTGAGTAAGAAAGTCAAACTACCCATTTATATTTTTTTTTGTCTCGGTAGTATGGCCAGGGCTTTCAGAAAATGTAAGGCATCAGTTTTCGCACGCTTCCAAATGCTGTAGAGGACCCAAATGCAGAATTTTATCCTCAAACTTTCTTCGTCATAGCAATTCCTAGGTGCTGTCCTAGGCACTAGAACTTTCAGAAACTGAAGGTCAAGGTAGCGTTGTGTATGATGAGGTAAAGATAGAATGACAGACTTTTCATTTTGTCACCTAGATATCTCATCTGCAAGTAAAGTATCTTTTCCACGGCCCAAGTCTTCATGTACTCATCCATCTTGAATGGACTCCTCACACAAGATTACGGAGGAAGATTCATTGTTACCTGAAAAACATTTAGGAGCAGCACAGTCAAGTATGCCCTCCCTCTGATTCTAGCCATAATGAAGAAAGTTAAATGATGGCCAAGCAAGTGGGTAGCATATGACTATATCTTTTCAGCCTCCCCCCTTTCTCCAAAAGAACCAAATCAGAGGTTAGCTGCGAGTGTTCTGTACCTAAGAGGTCTCTCCTTCCTCCATCTCAAAGTATAGAGTAGGCGTTTGATAGCAAACGAAGCATTTTGACCTAAAGATGTTGGTCATACTCGATACCTTCTTAACCTTTAAATCCCTTCTGAATTTAAAGACTCTTTAGACGGCATAAATGGAATGTACACTAACAAGCTGAGTGTTCGCATTTATGTCCACTCTGCAAATTATCTGTGGTAGTATTGAACCTGACAGTCAGTCTTAGTCTGTATCTTTCTGCTGTGTACATTCCCAGCTATTAAAACTGCTTAGCAGTCCTCATTTCTGGGAATGTAACAACATCAAGTAAAAGGAAGTTGACTTGGACAGAGTTTTTAAAGATTCAAAAATAAACTATTTACTATCCCATGAAGAAACTTTGCTCAAGAAATTTTTGCTGTCTGGCTGATGCTGTTGTTTATTTCCATTTAAGGTGGAAGTGGCTAAACATTTCTGTTCTAGTTCCACGCATTATGATGGACTCAGTAAATTGGGGTCATTCTGGTAGCCCTTTGGTCAGAGCAGGTCCCCATCTCATGTATGTTGCCAGACAAGAGTCAATAGCTTTCCCCCTGCATTGCAGCCTGTTATCTCAAAGAATTGACCCTTGTGCAACCTATCCTCAGGGCACTCGTGTCACTAGATCAGAAGATTAGTGCTAGAACCTCATAGCCACTGTTTCTTTCCAGAAGTGCTTTCGGTGGTTTCATCATTCAAGAAATGATCATACATGAGAAAGTCCTACCTACACAGGTGGGAAAAGGTTCTCATATTGATGCAGAACCCAGTTTCTTTCACGATTCATCAAATCCTCCATTATTTCTCATAGTTTCTCAACCAGAGACTGGTGTACTGTTCTTTTGAAGCACATCTCTCTGCCATCTTGGCCTGTATACCACTGGACTGCTCCCCCATTTCCATTTCTGCTTACTTCTGCTTTACTTATCTAGGACATCATGTGCCTAGATTTCTTACTCCAACAACCCATCTCTGCCTGTTGGAACCTCAGTTTCATCCTGAAAAGCTCAGCCATCTATTCTTTGATTATGCTGTCTCATTTGCTCCAAAATACTTGTCTGCAAACGACTGTATTTCTAGTGGCCATAATTTCTTCCAGGACAATGTCTGCTCTGCAGACTTTAATGTGCAGGGGAACATTGTACAGTCTTACACAAGTAGAGTTTGAAGACCTGGTATCTTTGAAGCCTAACCCCTCCTTATCCCTAAGATGCCCTCCAAACTCTTTGCAGGTTAGTTTATTCAGCTGCCAGCATCTTTATTTCAAGACAGAGGTCAGCGGAGAGAGGCTCCTGCTTATTTAACATGTACACATGTAACTTGGGTATACTTTCAGGATACTATCAAAACAGATTCCCTTGAAAAGCAAGCCAGATGATTTATTTTTGCTTCTGATGTCCATGACAAGAGAGCAATTGGATAAATCGAAGTACACTCTGGGGCAGCTGCCCCCACTGCATCCTTCCTTGTAAATGTATCTACCTAGATTACTTGTAAAGCTGCAACTTGGGCTTCCACCTTTCTCTAGTCATTACAATTTGAATGACTAATCCAGAACTAATGCTGCCTTTGTCTGTACATTTTTATAAAGCATGTTGTAATCTACCCCAAGATTAAGGACTTGCTCTGTTTAGTGCTAGCTTATTTATATAATGTACTGTAGCAGTGATCTCTGACAAGCATAGTACATCTACGTTAGAGTATTCACCATAGCTGTTGATGGCTGAATAGTAGACCATTGCTACTGTAGGAACTTGCATGCTAATCCCCCTTCCTTCATGATCAGTTTTTTTAATGACCTAATATTTTCTAGGTTCTCATGTGGGCCCTTCCCAGTTTGATTATAAAATACTTGAGTTTTGATTTTATAATTTGCTGCTGGGTGATGGTGGTGTAAACTTTTTAATGAGAAACATAACTGAAGTAGCTGCTTGGTTAGCCCCTTTGTTTGCCTGTCTGAGGGGCATGGGTGTGGGGTTCATTTCTTTCTTTTGGATACATATTTGTGGCGAGATGCAGAGTAATTCCTGGCTTCAAAATTAACAAGACTCCCTTCTGATGGCTTTGGCTTTGGAGGACCTACATGGAAATATTCAACTGCTCTGCAAGCTTGATCATGAGACTTAACATCTTCCCTGCAGTTTATCCCTTTTGTATGATGAATGCACTGGTGTGGTGGTCTTACTGTTTGACTATCTACTTTTATGGTGAGTGGTCCTGCAACTTAACTTTACTTTGATGTGAACAGCCGTGGAAGTGCACTTATAAATGTAGCAATAAGTGGTTGAAGGTTTTATGAGCCTGTAAGTTTGTCATGTCCATCCCACTGCTTCAAAGTTGTGTAAAATATATAGATGGAAGGGATAGAGACAGCAGCACAGTTAGCCTTCTGGTAGTTTCTATATTGCATCATGATCATGAGAGAAACAACTGTCAAGAATTGGATGACTTTGTATCAGTTGGGACTGATCTCCTGAATCTTTAGCATTAATCATGCTTTGTTCATGTTTTTCTTTTAATCATCGTGATTCCTGGAACACATGGGAAAACACTGATAATGGACTACTATAATGGAGCAAGATAGACTGATGCTGACATTTAATCCTTTTTGTCAGACTTGTAAGTAAAGCTTTCAAAGGTGTATATTTCACATGGATAGCTGTAGGCATTGATTAGTATGTTCAGCAAAAACATAATTTGAGATGGATTTGATTCCATGTAAGCTAAGTAAATCACTGTGGCTGTGACTGTCGCAGTGAATCATAGTACCAGTGTGTGTGTGTCCTGCTGATGGTCCTTTTTTAATTTTCTAATAAGATAAGCTAATGGGTTAACTTGAAATCACTGAAAAGTATTTTTACTTTTTATATATTTTGATTTATTTGTGCATTTAAATTTATTTGTGGTATGTGAGCACTGCCTTTTGCTGTTAGCATAGATTTGGGTAATCATAATTAGCATATCTACACTGTTGTTTCAGCCAGTGTGCCTTAATTTTGAATTAAGAAGTACTTATGAAGTACATTTGTAATGTGAAGAAATGGACTATAGAATTATATTTATCCCGAGGGAAAGTGCTGTTGTATGATTAAAGCAGTTGAAAATTGGCCTTGTTCTGTTATGATCATATTCCCTTATTTTATAATAAAAATATTCTTGATCTCTGTGAGAAAATCTGAAAGTTTGTGACTGGCAGTTCTAGGTTGAAAATAGAATTGCTTGACATTTGTAAGTTTTGTTGATGTGTTATTCTTATACATAGGAAAAGAAGAATATCTTTCCAGTCTTCCCTTTTAAGGACATTTAACATTCTGCCTCTTTTGTCACTTACCCTTTTTTCAATCCTCAAATGCCCTGAAACAAATGCCATGAGTGTCAATGTGGATCCTCTGTCCACCACTCGTTCCTCTGTTCTGTTCCATGAGTCCACAGCCTGCCTGTAAAAAATTACTTTCTGAGATCCAGAGAGTAGCTAGGGGGCATATGCAGCAGACTGTAAATCCTTCTTCACCATTTCGCTTTCCTTTTCAAGATTACCACCCCCCTCCCCCATACACACACATACAGACATTTCCTTGAAGTAATCTTGGCACCAATATTGTATCTGACCCCAGCTGTTCTAGTCTGAAGCAAGAAGAGCCACAGCTTATTTAGCCCCTAGAGCCTCTACCCATACCCTTCCCCTACATAATTGTTTTAGTGGCTTTGCTCTTGGTTCCTTCCAGCAGCCTGATATCCCTTCCCTGACATGTTTGACAACTAGTGGAGGTCATTAATTATATTATAACTCACTGTTGCAGCAGAATTTCCTACGTACTGAAATTAGCGTACATGCCATTGATACCAACATCCTCTTAAGAATCAACAGACCTGGCCTTACATGATTTTAAGAGATTACCATAAAAGCTTTTTGCTCAATGCCAAGTGGCCCTGAGGAGTCATTAACCACCAGTAACCGTCAAACACTCAGTCAAAGGGGAGTTTCTTCTACTAAGTTCTCAGATTCTTCTCAGAAGAGGAAGATTTAAATGATATACCCAAATGTCCTTCCCATGTAGGAGATAGTTTCCTAATCACTCAAGACATATCTCATCAGGTTCACTGTTGGAGGTGTTTTGTGTATTTTAAATGGGTGATTTGAGAGTTGTTGGACATCCAAAAGATGATAACTTAATGTTTTATGCTTAAGAGGGATCTTTTGAGTTTTGATCAGTTTATCTCTAGCTGACCTCAGAGCCAAGGGGTAAAGCCCTGACTGGATCATGGATACTCCTTCTTCATGTAGCAGCATGGGAGCTGAAAGGGCTGGGGTTGGGGAGAGAGAATAAGCATCCTAGGGAAGAGAGGAAGTTTGACTCACTTCTTCATTGGTAATTGCCCCAGCATTAATAGACTAGTGAGCACAGTGTGCTACGTCCGATGGAGGTTGTGCATGAGTGGATGTGCACATGCTCCTCCTGAGGAAGCTGTCGCAGAGTTTGCAAGGCTACCATGGAGACAGGATAGGAAATTTTTAAGCATCAGTAAACTGTCCCTCTCCCTAACACACAATTCTTGCCTTCATCTGGGAACAAATGTATCCGTGGCCTCTTGCCCCATTGGTGGAATGTTTGGGATAAGTGGGTGCTGGATGTGAAACCATTGGGACCGTCCTGGGGACGGTTAAAAAATGATCTCTCCTGTTTAAGTGTCTGAGGATTCTTTTCTGACAACTTCACTAAAAGCAGACTTTCAGCCTTCATTCCCAGAGAAACCGAGATAATTGTACAGGCATCATCACACTTTGCAGTAACTCTGTTAGAACCCAGTTGCAGACCTTGCTGATATTTCCCTGGATGCTGCAATGGGTGCTGCAATGGGAGCCAAGTTAGTTTGCCACAGTAAATAGGGAGAGCAGACCTGTGGACAAATTGAGAAAGACTGTAGGTCTATATGTTGATCACCTTAGTCTACATGGCTATTAACTGCTAGACAGGTATGGTCAGATAACAAAGTCCTTAAATAAATAGAGGATGTAAGAGAAAAAGTGCATTTTGTTCAACACACGTCCCCATCTGATGTATATTGAAACCCTTGAAGCAGAACTTGAGGTATGCCCAAGTGACTGATATGCAAGTGGGGTTGTTGCATTGTGTAGCACTGATGCAGCATCCAGATTGACAACTAAGTGGTTAATCATTTAGCACCTCATCTAGGTGAGGATCCACCCATTACCAGATGATAAATAGGACTGGTCAGTGCACTCTTGAACAGAGTTCTTATTTGGAAGCTTGGCCAATGATATGCAGGGGAAAACTGGTAATTTAATGGAACTCTAAAGCAAGTTTTCACCACCCCATACTCAAAATTTCAGAAAGTTCCACTTCCAAATATGTCCCTTTTTATAGGCTTAAGACTAAACAGTAGGCAAACCACAAGAAAGCATTGAAGAAAAAAATATAATGGTGAAGCAGATCGATGTGGGTAAAACCACAGGCAGCAGCCTGGTAGGTACTTCAGATGCAAACATCTCTCCCCTGCCCCCAACTCCACTGTTTTCACACTCCCATCAGCCTCTTTCTTGGGGGGAGGGGGTTAGCATTTTGTAGAATTATTGGGCAAGGACTAGATCACACAGCTGAGTAATAACCCTGAAAAGGATTGAAAGACCAGGCTACTCATCTGCTTAACAAGTGAGTATATTATTTCATGCATACAAAATATAGCTCATTTTCATCCCATCTTTTATAGGGATGCCTGTTATTCTGAATGACCATATTGTATAGGCCATTCTCCTCCTCAACTAATAGTTTGCTCAGGGAGCCACCAAGAGATCTCCAGTAAAGATTTATCCTTCTGCCTGTCTTTCAGGTGCCAGAAAGGATGAGCCTTGGAGACCAGTTTTGTATCTCTCGGGTGTCAACTTATTTTTAAAAGTTCCAAAATTCAGAATGCTTACCCTGCAATAAGGACTTACTTAGTGTTCCATAGGAGGGGAAGTCTCTAGGACACACATCGGTATGTTTTGTTTAAGTCACAGACAAAATTCAGGTCCCTAGACTTTGTATGACTGATACTGTTTGATTTAAGAATATGCAGGATATTTGTAATTGCGGGGTTTGCAGATGCCTTGTAACTAGGCATAGATCACTTATCAGCAATCTGTAGGAGACTGAGTAGAGGAAAAGGACTTTAAGGTATTCTGCGTAAGGTAAGCTTGTTACACCTTGTATACGTTTTGTAAGGAACCTCGTGTGATTGCTGTAGTTGCTGCATTTGCCTGGTCAGATAAACACCAAAGGGAGTGTAATTCAGTGGTATAATGACCTCTTTGGAACAAGACGCCATGCCCTTCCTTTTATGCTGCATAACTTTTATTTCCTCACCAGTGTGGCCATATGGTGGTTTAAGTTAAGATTACTGTCTTCGTGTGTAGTCAGATCCCTGACTACTGAGTCGACTCTTAAGGATATATTATCAACTTGATGATTGACTTCCCAAAAGGTGCAATTATGATTTTTTTTAGCACCGAGTTTAAGACCATGGCTTTGACACCATTTGTTACTCAAGATAGGTGGTGTTGTGGAATATTAGTGTCTGCAGGGGAGTCTGTGATCACCCCCAGCTTGCATTCAGCTGCAAACTTAGCCATCCATAAAACTTAAGCATTTGCTTCAACTTCAGGGAAATAGATGTCAAAAAGGAGTGGGCCCAGTACTGAGCCATGTGGGACTCAACTAGTGACTGGCCTCCTGGTGGAGGTGTTTTTACGTATTTTGACCTTTTGGGTCTTGGCAGTGTGTTTTTACGTATTTTGACCTTTTGGGTCTTGGCAGTGTGTCCGTTGGTTGTCCAGTAGGTGATGAAAGGCTTTTTACCTAATTTAGTGAACTTGTCTATAATACTTCAGTGAGTATTGTTTCAAAAGCCTTGGCCAAGTTAAGGTTAAGTTGTGTGCATTGTCATGCCATAATCCATTGCTTTGGTGACCCTTTCAAAGAAGTCTACCAATTTTAATAAGCATGACCTTCCTTTAACAGAGACTAATTGTGATGGCTCCTGCTTTTGCAGGTTATCTACGTCCTCTTTTATCATGTCCATGATAATTCTTTCCAAGGCTTTATATATAAAGCTGGTAAGACTTGTGAGCCTGTAGTCATGTGGATCAATAGTTGGAAATCCTTTGTGCAGGGGAAGGACTTTAACCATCTTCTACTCCTTGGGAATAAAATCTGACTGTAGGCTTCAGCTGAAAAGTGATTCAGGTACACCAGAGAGGCCATATTTCATGCTATGTTATAAGCATCCTGGGGAAGTTATCAATGCAGTGTTTTTGACCTTGGAAAGTGCATTGATGACCTGTTCTCAAGTAATGATTAGAGAGATTTGTGGTATGTGGTATTTTATTTGGACTATTGGGGGTGGGGGGATTTGAGCTGAACCTTTCGGTTCAGTGTGGGCGATGCCACTTACAACAAGTTACGCACATTGTTGCTTATTTCCTGTGAGGTTGCGGACATAACTGTTTAAAGCTCTTTGTTTTTCCTTGCCTGAGATGCTTCTTATTCTAATTTAGCTTTGCAGTGTTAAATAACCCTTTTAACTAACCCTCTTAACTGCCTGTTTAGATTGGTCAGGGGACTTTTATTATGTTGGCCTTTATTCCTACTGTGCTTGGCCAAGATTTTGTTTTCTTTCGTTGTATAACTAGTTGATATTGTGATTCCACCAGGGTGGCTTGACTTCAGTTTGTCTTATTCTTAATATGAGTGGGCACAACTCTCTCTACACAACAATCAGTATAGCTGTACAGGGATTTTTTTAAGTAGCTCAGTATATGCTATGGTGTGTGCTGGGTTGGGGTGCATGGAATTTAGCCAAGGTGTCACTTGGTAGAGAGAAGTTAGCCTTGGAATAGTTCCCAAAGGTTTTTGGTTTTATTGGGTCCCCGAATTTAATTTTTATTTCATGCAATACTGCCTTATGGTCAGATTTGACAAATGACGACATTACATTGGGTGAGGAGCATCACTCCCCCTTGTTCATGAGTGCAAGGTTAAGGGTGTTTCTACCCTGACAGGCAAATGGACCAACTGCTCCAGGATGTTGGTATTAACAGCGTTTAGGAATTTTTGGGTTTGTGCATTAGAAGTGGTGTAAGTTTCCTAATCTGTAGAGGGATAGTTGAGATCCGTCATGAAGACCATATTGGGTTGAATGGAGGGGACTGTAATACATTAAGATAGGTAGTATAAGTTTCCTGCGACACATGGAGGTAGATCTATAGGTTGCCAATATAGAGTATGAGACCCTGTTTATGGTGAAATTGCACATGTATGAATTCTAGTGGGTCATACACCTTAAGTAGTGTGGATGTGAGGCTGTTTTTAATGGACTGAGACTCCTCCACCTTTATTTCCTTTTAGTACAGCAGCTGGTCTAAAGGTGTGAAAGGCATTATAACCTTGCACTACTGGGGTACTCTCTGACTTTAAACCATGTCTCCTGTACTACACAAACTACTCTCTCCACGGAGAGGAAGTCTTGCAGGGAGTGGAGTTTCTTAAGACTTCTAGCATTATAGTAAGTGCTCAGGGCAAGTGGATTCCTGTACATTGAAGGCTGCACATAATTCTGAAGAAGATACTGTGTTACTCTTTGCACATGGTATATAAGTGGGGAAAGTGTCTGCTCATCACATACAGTATCGCAGATTGTGTACAGAGCAACGATGATGGAACTTGGTGTACCCCATACAAGCCTGGAATTAGTTTGTATAAGTGGGCATGAAGCTCAGAGCAGTATACATCTGCTCATTACTCAACAATAGTGCAGGCATCATGAGTAAGAGCATAATCTTCTCAGGCAACCTCAGGTGGAAGTTGAGCAGAGAAATGATCAAGTTACTGAGGGATGAATAGGGAATTCCAAATGTAGATTTGTTCCCTTTCTTGCAATCTGTTTCCTTTCCAGCTGCAATTTGCTTGCAGTGGTATCTTAAGGGTGGCTGTGGAAGAACTTGTTTATATTTACTTTCTATCACTATATTTCTCTAATGTTACAGTACAAAGATACACGGGTAGGGAAACCCGGGATTATACTAATACTGTATTGACCAGTTAGCAGTGCTTCTCCATGGTGATACAGCTGATGAGAAGACTGTCATTCTTCTTACTGCACATGTCACTCAGAAATAAGGCATCCTGATCCATCTGAACATATAGGGAGATTCGTTTCCAACTAGAATGATCCATCGTTGCTGTTAAGCACTTTTTCTCTAAGGTCAAGCTTTGCTTTATGAAAGAAGTCAGACCACCCTACAGAGAAGTCTAATCTTAAAGAATGGTAAATATTCTGTTTGTGATACAGAAAGAGAACTCCAAGCCCATTATAAGTAAGGGAATCTCTCATTGTTAGATCTGTGTTCAGCAGGATTGTCCTACTCTTCCATTTAAGTACATGTATCTACTGTCTTGATATATATTCTAAAATATCTTCCATGACTTGGTTGTCAAGTAGTTCATGACAGAAGTTCACCACTTTAGATCACAAAGGAAGAGGACTATAGCAGCATTCAGCAATCTCAAGTTTTATTCTGTCAAAGTTCTTTGTAGACCATTTTGAACAAGGAATGTCAATCTTAGTTAATGAATTTGTCCTGGAAGGTCATCATTTTGGTAACTGTGAAATCAAACAGAAGAAAGTCTGAACTATAAGCCATGATGTGCTAGGAGCTATTTATGATATTCCAAAGGGACATGGTAAGTTTCGCAACAAACTCCAATTTAATCCTAAAGTAGTTTCTGACATCTCTCGTAATCAGATTGTCTGTTTACCTGTATGTTTGTTTTTTAAATCAACCTATGAATAAAAAGGAGAGCATCTTAAACCTTCAGCACATCAACAGCAAACTTAGAAAAAGTCTTTCAAGCTAATATACAACTTATTTGTGACCTTCACTGGTGGGGGAGGGGGGTGGCAGGCTAGATTCAGGACAAACTTTCCAAGCAGTTAGCTAACTGCTTTGTCTTTTACTACAGGAAATGCAAGAGAGCCACTCTAGGGCAGATCATTATGGAGGGCACTTGCTGTTTCTGCCCCTTTCGTCAGGAATGTCTTGACACAGAGAATTTGTGAAGCAGCCATGTGATCCTCCATCCATACAGTTTCAAAATGCTGCAGATTTGATGTGCAGTATGTGCTCTTCATAAGTAGAGTTGAGTTTGGGACTATTCTGTTGCAGGAGATAATCTGTGGGTTTCGACAGGAATGGTACTGAGTACTAACCATTTCTGATGTAGCTGTGTGAGTCTTCCTATACATCAGGAATTCTACTGCAGCACTGATCTGTATGAATTGCATAGTACAAATCTGAGAAACTCCTCCTAAGCATATGTTCAAGTATGATCTCTACAGCAGTACTAGCTTTCTCCCTTATTCCAAGACAATCTTATAAATCTCCAAGTGTAAGGGAGGAGTTGGAGCCAAGAGCAACGACCACCTCTCCCCTTACCTTTGCCTGCATTTTACACTTGGCACACAAGGGGCAAGGTATGACAGTTGAGACTCCTCAAAGATATGACCTCTTCATAATGAAAGGTTGTTCCATTCACAGAAAGTCAAAAATGAGCAGAAGATGACATGAGTGTACTGTCTCTTTAATCTGAAGTACAAGCCTCATACAAGTATCAGTCCATGCCTATATGTCTGAGGAGGTCTGGGATATAGGCTGGTCAGGGAGGCATCTGCATGTGACCAATTTCCATAAAGTTAAGAATTATACATGATCCTACTGTGACATCAGTGGTTATGTTGCATTTATCACACTGATTATGTTGCATTTATCACACAATTTTACTTTCTTTAGAGAGCCATTGTCCTTGAGCTCTAATTTCATTCAGAGTTTGTTTTATCTTAAGATTCTGTTTATTATTTTAGCTGTTATCTTAAGATTCTGTTTATTATTTTAGCTGTTAGTCACATACATTTCACTAGCTTCATCAGAAGTGGAGTGGAACTGAATATGCTACAAGTAAGGGGCTCTGACTTTGAAGGCTGCCTGCTGTAGGTAACCAGGATTTACCTTTTATGATGTCTCTAGCTTGCCTCAGTTCTGAAATTTCTCTCGCTTTCATTTTCTGATGCATGCATGCATATCTTCAGCAAGCACGTGCTTTTATGTTACACACCAAACTAGGAGTCATGTTTCCACTGTGTGGTTTGCTGTTCATTCCTGCCCCTTTGTTTGTTTCTTTTTTATGTAAATCAGTCGAAAATTAACTGTTCTGATTCAGTTATTCATTCTCCAGTTATGTACTTAACCTAATGCAGGGTTGCAAAGGAGCTGGAACCTATCTGGCACTCACTGGATGCAAGACATAGTGGCATAGCCTGAATTTCAAGCCATCCCTCATCACACTACACTACACTGTCTGACACACACATATACACATATACGCACATGCGTACATCTATGGGAAATTTTGAAGAACTCCAGTTCATGCGTGTTATGTCTGGGATGCAAGAGGAAACTGGAGCACCTTCCAACTCCCACATGAATGCCGTGACAATATTTTAATTCCATGCAGAAAGTACTCATCTGAAAGCCAGAAATATGAACCTCTATACCACTGTGCTACCTTGTATAAGTATGGTTATGTATAGCATAAACCAATCTCATTTTCAACAAGTTTGTACTCGGGTAGGTCACCGTGTATAAGACATTATTTAGATTCTGTTACTTTGTTCTATTACTTAAAAAAAAGTATATTTAATTGTTTAATGGAGCCAGTTATTTGAAGGAATTTTGTATAAAATACATGGGCTAAACCCTACATATTCTGGAAGCTAGTTCCTCATGGTGATGTCAACATCATGGTTAACCATGGTTATGCAAAAGCTAAAGTGAATATTTCCTGGAACCTGAAAGAGAGCAAGTTCTGGTGATGCTAAAATTGTGGTTTAGGTAAGTGTTACAAACTGAGGCTTGTGGACTTCAAGGTAAAATAGTTCACTTGGGACTGTTATGTGGATTTATCTTGAGATTATCTGAGGTTAATGTTTTTATAACTGGGTGAAAGCAATCTGGGAGGCCCTGCACAAACATGTGTTTGTGTACACAGCAGAAGAGGAGCTGGAAGGACAGTCTGGTAAAGTTCCCTGTAAAGTGGTGATGCCTCTTTGGTTTTGTCTGCTCAAGTTCTGTATTTATAGTGTGAAATTGTAGAGCCAAGTTGAGTTGTGTTTTATATTTTTTTAAATTAAGAAAATAGAGCTCTGTTTTTATATTTCTAGCTTCACTGTGGTTGCCAATGCCGCTGTCAAGCAACAGCACAGGTTCAATCTGTCAGCAATATTCCAGTCAGGATTGTATATAAAGCACCTTTCAGATGGCTGCATGTTTCAGATGTAATATGACCAGGCATATTTTGCTAGAAGCTTAGCGTAAGGAAAGATTATTGATGACCTTGTCTGCTGTCAAGTGAAATACTAAGCTAAAATGTGCCCCTGCTGCCATTGATCAGTCTTCATATTTATATGGTTTACTACAGAACTAAGTTGTCTTACATATCTGAACTTTGCAGCTATCTGACAGGTGCATTGCATATGTTCTGATTGATTGGAATACTTATGTATTGCATCTGTGCTGTTACTTGTTTCCTTCATTGAGGCTTCCTACATTTCCTTTGAGGTCCTGCTGTTGTAAACTCTGAAAACCTAAGTAGCAGACTGTTCTGACCATGAAATAAACTGTTTGTTGCTGTTTTTTCCTTAATTGTAACGTATACCTTTATTTGAAAACTGCTTCTGGAGGGTTTCATTTTGTTCTGATTGTGCACCTGTGCTACTCAAGTGTTCTGTTTTGATAATAGAATCTACAGCATGACTGGCAGGAAAATATGTATTCCAAAGGACTGGAAATAAAAGGACAGCTGTTATCACTTGGTTAGACTGGTAAGTTGTACAAGTCCTGCTGCTTAAATGCAAGTCAGAAAATAGTGTTTGAAATGTGATACCTTGTAAATTAAATTGTTTTTATTGTACACACAAATATTCTGTTGCTAGTAGTTGGTCAAACACATGTACAAAGAATGATAAGTGTGGGGGGGGGGGATTGATGGCACAAAGATAACAGCTCTTTTCAGACCTCTGCAGTAAATTAAAATTTCGGACAGGAATATCTTATAAAACTGGTATTATTTTCACTTTAAAAGATTATTGAACATTTAAACTTACTTGTATGTAATTTTGGGAAACTTTTGTTAAAAAGTTCCTGTGAAAATACTATTGGGTATCAAATCTTCCAGCAAGAAAGAATGAGCATCTCTAAAAATAATTACACAGACTCTTCTCTACAGAAAGAATTACATCAAGTAATGTCATCTGTACAAGATTTGTCAATCAAAATGGATGGATTTCAAGAAAATCTTTAGAAGGTTAAAGAAAATAGTGTATATAGACACTAAGAAATAGGAACAAACCAAACAAGTAATCTTAAGGGCTTATACTAACTACAGACTTAAGTTTGATCTTGAGTATGCATTAACTGACATTGAACACTGTCTTAAAGGAAATGATTCTCAGACAGAGTCTTTACAAAAATACAATACTTGGCTACTGGAAAAAAAAGATGACCTGGAGAACCGTGAAAGAAGAAATAATATAAAATTTTTGGCTTACTGGAAAAAAAAAAACAGAAGGAGATGAGATTTTATTTATTCATTTTTTTTTATCTGACCACCTGGATTACAAAGGCACTTAATCTTCTGGAAGTTTTTTCAGTTGGTATTGAAAGAGCTCATAGATCACTTGGTAAACCAGCTCCCATGGATCCTTCTTCTCACCCCAGATCAATAGTGACTATATTAAATCAAGAAATGCTTAAAAAAGCAAACACTGATTTATCGACCCCATGTAAGTGAAAGCTTACATTCCCGAACACTCAGAACAGTGATTTTTTTCCCCAGGGGAAAAAAATCGCTGTTCCACAAAAAAAATAAAAACTTCAAAACAATACATAAAGTGGGGAGCTTCACCACTCACACCCCTCCTACTTAAATATACCAACTCCAAGATCGCACTACAGTGACAAAAATGGCAAAGTAATGGTGGCAGCCAAGCGATTTCTTTCCCAGTGAAAGAAATCACTTGTATGCCGTTTCGCTATTTTGGTGTTTCGTGCTTTCATGTTCGATCAAGATGCATTCAATGGATTGCATCTTTGATTATATAATAGGAACCTGATCAGTAGTAGTCAAATTTCTCTCCTGCTTGAATAAAGAATTAGTGCTGAAATCTGCCTGGTCAAAAGTCCCAGTAAAGCATGTCGGTCAACTTTTAGGTTTGACAATGATTACTCATCTAAGACCGTGGAATTAAGAAGAAATCTTGGCCCCTAATTAATATCACTTAAAATAATATCAGAGCGCAGTTAATTTTTCCATCAAAAATAAAAATACATCTGTCATTTAGAGAGGGAAAAATGATAGAATGGGAAGACACCAAGAATTTATTTGGACTGCAGTTTAGAGTTTGCCTTTCCTATCAGGGATTTATATCCGAGTATAGGCAAAGAGAAATAAATAGGAGGGTCCTAAATAAAAGAACAGCACTGGTAGAGTTTTTAATAGAATCTAGAGCAGAAGGTGCCATTAAAAAGGGAATAATTAGAGCATATAAAATATTGCATGATAACGATGATCAATCAGAGGAGGTTAGACAGGATTAGGAAGAGAGACTGGCTAAGCTATTCACAAAAAACAATGGGAGGATATATGTTTGTCTCCCAAATATGCAACAAAATCTAGAAGATTTAGGATTTTTACCTGGAAATGTTTACATAGATATTTTTATACCCCAAGTAGACTCTAAAGAATGTTTCCTCAGGTAGACAGCAAATGTTGGAGGTGTAAAGGGTAAGAAAAAGGTAATTGAGAACATATTTTATGGGAGTGCAGTGAGTTGGTGGACTTTAAGGATTCCCTGTGGGATGCACTTTTGGAGTTGTTGAGTGAGCAGATTGATCTGATATGAGAGATTATTGTTCCAGAATCGGAATTGCCTAAACATGGTAATTCCTTGCTGTGTCTAACAATGGTGGCTGCCAAAAAAGCAATTACTAAAAAATGGAAATCAAAATCTAAACCAACTATATTGTAAGTAGTGAGTATAGTAACAGAGATAAAACAATTGGAATTGAGATGTTTAGAAAAGAGTAGGAGCAAACTACATAGGAAAAAATGGGAATTGTGGGAACAGTGCATACATGGGAAAAATGAGGTTTAAAAGGTGGCATGACTTAAATGAACTATCTAATGTTTGAGTGAGAAAGATTGGGTAGATGAATCATGATGTAAAATGCTTGCAACTAGGAGTGTGTGTGGTTTTTCATTTATATAATGTATTATTGCCTGTGAAGTGATGGTTTAATAAAGAAGATTCTATGCTTATGATATATAGCAATATATGCAAAGTATGTTAATATAGTTTACTTTTATATGAATGTAAACATGTCACATGTGATAATAAAGATGTTTAAAAAAAAGAGAGAATCTACCTTACCTTAGATGAGATTAAAAACAATATAATCTCTTCCACAGATGATATGGGCTGGATTTCCATCTATCCCTAAAAGGTCTTCAGAAAAAAATCTAATTGGTCTGATGTTAAAAACAAAAAGTAGACTTAACTACTAACTCTATTAAAATTTTAAATTTTATTTTATTTTTGCCTAATGGAAATAAGTATTAAAGTTTTTCATGAGTTCAGAAGGTAAAGGTTTTAGTTTTTTAACTTGTTTTCATCTTGTTTTGCTACTACTTTTCTTATATTGCTTCTTTATTTTGCATTGACACTCTCTTTCTCTCATTTATATATATATTAAATGAATATTAGCATATGTCATAACTTTCTTTATCGTGTAAATATAGCTTTCCTTCTTATTGTTTTTAATCTATTAATCTAAGTAGTGCTTTCAACTCCCACTTGTATTACTTTATATAATTAATAAAAACATAAATATAATAACATACCAGTTTTTTCTTCTCTCTAATGTCTTCTTTTGGGGTTTTATTAATTTATTTTATTGTATTTTGTTAATATGGTTTTAAATTCAGGAATGTAATAATGGGAAGAGAGGACCCCATTATGTCACTGTGGTTATTCTTCCTTTTGCTCACTTTCTCTTGACCCCATTTGGAGTTTTTAAGTACTTTCTTTTGTATGAACAGCTCCCTTTTTTGATATGTCTCCTGAAGTTTTAGTTAAGGTATTCTTGGACTTGAAGGAGGAAAAAGGCAAAAAAAGTTAATACGTACATGAGAGCACCCTGTGTATCTTTTGTATTGATGTGTTTTTTTAAGGCTCTTTGGTCAGACTCTTTAAATCTAACAAAAGAGCTAATATTATTTAATGTCTTGGAGAAAAAAAGTCCAAAAAACATTTTTTTTTTTTTGGACAGTTCTTGCTGTGGCTAGGAAAAGCATTACAAGAAGGTGGAAGAAACCTTTGATGCCACAATTTGAAGAATGTCTCTTCCTTTGGATAGACTACTATAAAAGAAGCAACAGTTAAGAATATAATTTTTCCTAGTAGCCTCAAAAATAATTCCTAGTTGAAAGTATTGGCCCTCATTGAAACTTCATAATCATATATTTTATAATTAAAATTGTGTTCATAACTTGTGTTATTCTAATTATAGTCTCAGGCAATTTGTAAATATTGTAAATGTTCATTATTTGCTTTCTTTGCTCTTGTAATATGTACTGTTATACTTAATTTGTAAAATGCATTTATTTATTGTAATATATTCTGTAATTTTTTATTTTTTTTGAGAAAAAAGAATGAGGAGTTCCTACAATTATATATTGAATAATGTATGAAAAATGAAAATGTGCTTACTGTTAATGTTTCATCAAGTATAGCTGAATATGTAGTAAATTCTACATCCTGAAAAGTAATTTTACAAAAAAATGTATTTGGAGTAGTGCAAAAAGGTAACTGGAGTATTAGAGCCAGATACAAAAGTAACATGGGATTATGCATAGTTTCTGACTTAGGATATATAGTGAAGAGGTTTTCTTCTAGTCTAAAAGATATGGGAAACCTTGGGAAAAAGGAATGAATTATGACCCCTTGTGTAAATTTATAATATTGGACAGAAACCTAGAATGATGTCAAACCTGCCCATCTATAGAGGAAATTGGGATGGGGAATAAAGGTTGACCCTCAGATACAGTTAAGTAGCCTAGAGGGTACTTTTGTTATCACAAAGGGAGTTAATATAGGAAGCAGTTCGAAAAACTTATTATGACGTACATTTCCCAATCTATAAAAATGAATAGAATGATTTGTACTAAAATGATTAACTTTTATATAAGGGAGGAAACAAGATTTGATAAAACACTGTTAGATCTATTAGAATATATGTGGCAGATATTTACTAGTACTGATAAGGGAGAAGGAAGGCCACATGATATTCCCAGAAGACCCACAACCTCATAATCAGGATGGGCAGGCAGTCTTGTTCATTATTAGAAATTCCCAATTATAGCTTCAATGAAGTGAACAGAAAATGAAAACAGTATCTTCTCCTTTATTAGATATATCTGCTAATAAAATGGGGCTGAAGACTACTTGTACTTCTGCCAAGTGGAATAAAAACCTCTAAAGATATTAGAACCTTCATTTGGATAGAAACTTTGGAAATTTAGACACCAGTGGAAAGAAAATCAACTTCATAAGTCAAAGGGGCATAAATATTTAGAAAAATATATACTGCATTGTCAGATGTACCCATTCAGAAGAGTCACACAAGCATCGAATAGTGTTACCACACTAGATGTGGAACAAAATTAGAGCTAGGATGAAAAGTGTAAATATGGAAAATACTAAAAGGAGTGAAAAAGAGCTAGGATTGAAAATATGACTTTGTATTTACCCAAAGTTTACCCCTAAGTAATATCAAAAAACGTCACACACAAGATGGGTGAAAGATGTCAGAGAATCTGAAGATAGTTGAGATGCAGAATAATGCAGATGTCAGCAAAAAACAGGGCTAGTGTAGAGCCCAAGAAAGAAGATCAGCTAAATGGAAAAAATGTTAAAGAATTAGAGTTGGGTAGTCAAAAGAAACAAGTCAACACAACCTGAAAAATGTTACATTATATAAAAGGAAAGCAAATGTCTTGGTTCAGTACAACCTGTTGGGATAGGGTTAAGTAGTGTAAGCAAAAAAAGGTATATGTTAGAAATACACTACCTGAACAAAGTTCTGAACTTTCTGTCCTAATGAAACAGAGCCATAAAGAAGAGAAACTCACCACAACAGGGATGAAATATGTTGGCAAATCTTGATGGCAGCAAAGAATTTTATTAAGGAGAGAAGCAGGTGTATATTCAGCAAAAGAGAAGTAGCTGAGTAAATATATGGAGGAAAAACTATTGACCGTTACGGATTTCCTGGCAGAAAATTTCTTATGAAAGTCCATGAATGGTGTCAGTAAAGACACAGAGGTGCAAACTGGTAAATCTGAACATACTAGAAAGGAGATCAGTATAAGTTTTGAGGAAAGTAAAAATTGTATTTAGCAAGATAGGAATTGAAAGAAAACTTTTTAGTAGAAATCAAGGATGAGTTGATAGAGAAAGAAAATGAAATGTAGAGAAATGCTGTTGCCAATAGCAAGACATAGAGGATAAGAGAAAACTTCTAGAAAAGTAATGAGTGGTTTTGTGATCAACATATCCAAATGAATTCTGTCAGAATTGAACAAAAAGCCAACAAAGTAGGACTGGACTCCCAGCAATGGATGTAGCTGAAGGGGAAAACAGAAGTTGCAGAAACATTCCTTCCTTTTACAGGAAAAGAAAGCCAAGAGGATATTACTTCTAAAGTGCATATGAAGAAAATGAAAATGGATGACCATTATCTGATTTTTTTTGTGATGAACTATCATTTACACAGGAAGAATTAGAAGTATATTTAGTAAGCAAGGGTGAATCTATGGGGTAGCAGTGGTATATCCCTGATCCATATCAGAAAGTCCAAGTGTGCTAGAATGAAAAGGCGTCTAAGCACAATAACGAACAAGGAAATTCCATACAAAGCAGATTTGAGCACAGAGATTGACCAAATGTTTTGGTACTGATCTAAAATTAAAATAGGAGAAGTACATTTGGTTTCAGAGAATTCCAAGTCATTCAATAACAGAGCTAATTGTCCAAAGAAGTTTCATTTCTTTAGCTGTCTTTATGTTCATTGTAACTGTATCTGTTTTAGATAAACTGTTTAAGTGGGCATACATTAATTCCAGTTAATAGCTGCACTGCATATTTCACTTTAAGTAGCCTAATTGTTGGAATTAAACCATGGTTTATTTGGTATGAGAAGAGGGAGAGGCAAGCTAATTTAGGAGTTGATTGCTGTAAGGCCATTCCAGGCCATACAAAGTGTTTCCCTACTTATTTTTGTGCTCTTGATCCCAGTCTATCAACCCAGGGCTAAAGTACATCCAATAGGACCTTACAATATATCTGGTTGGTTATTAATGTTAAACATACCCTTGCAGATACATGCCTTAAACTGTGAATCCTAAGTTTAACTCCTGTTTTTGTCTGAGTGATGCCCTACATTGGTGATGCCTCTCCATAAGGGGTGGAGTTGCAGCTGACCCAGGTAATTACAGACCTGTCAGCCTTGTAAGCCTTATCTGCAAAGCATGGAGCATATTATAACTGATACCATAAACTGTGATAGCAAGACTTTTATTAGACTTGACCCACAATGCTTTTTTTTTTTTTTTTTTTTTGGTAAAAGCTAGAGCTTGTCTGTTGAATCTGGTAAACTTTGAAAAAGCCATGGAGGCTGTACATGCTACCTATGCATTATACAGTGTATCATGATCATTACAATTTCTCATGCTGCTAGTATCCTACAGAGGTTAAATGCTTTAAAAAAATCGACCGGTATGTGCTAAGATGAATAGAGAACCTACACAGTGTGAGAGCTTCCTCAAAGTACAAAAGTAACCAGCAGTGACCCTTGGGGCTTTGTGCTGGGATGACTCTTGTTCACATTTACTTCTTGGATCTCCAAGCAGAGGGTCAAGACTTCTAGCTAACAAAGTTTACAGATGACAGACAGGAAGTTAGTCCCCCTCTGACATCCAAACCCTTCGGAATCAACCATCAGTGGCATGTTAAAACGGGCTCAAACTAAAAGCTAAAAAGGCTAGAAAAGGATAGTATGTTCATTTTTGGTAGACAACGCCACTCATCATACTGCGTAGACAGTGACATCACTACAAAATGAAAATGTACATGTTAGGGAACTAGGGATTTTGGTTAACTACCTCTCTTTTGACATATGACAGCAGTTGTCAGGAAGTTCTTTATTTAAAAAAAATGAACAAGCATAGGAATCTGTCTAGTTCCAACCTCACCTCCATGAGTGCTGAGGAAAAAAATAAAAAACAGAGAATCTTCTCCTTTCAGCTTTTCCCGGTTAGGGGTACCCACAGTGGATCACAGTGGATCACCTGTCCGCTCATTATTGGTAGTGGAGTTTTACGGTGTCAAGTTGCCAGCCCAGCGCCCAACCTTCCACAGAAGGCATGCACACACACACATATGCATAGGGCCAATTTAGATCGTCCAATCCACCTACAGCATGTCTTGGTCTTAAAACTTTGTTGATGAGCTCAGTCATAATTTCTGAAAATCATGAAACCTGGGTAGTGTTCCAAATCACAAAGCCTTTATTCATCATAGACAAGTGATCCTCAACAAAAATATCAGAAATATTTTACAATGTTAAACATCAGCTTTTATACACTTAGAAGTAAGTGTGGAAAATATATTCATTTTAAACCACCCTATTCAAGGCAAACAACATAAACAGCACCATAACAAATTGCATTTTAAGACAGCAAGTACCCACCTACACATACTACTATTGGCTGGGTCAAACTAAATCCTAGATAAGGAAAACGCTACCTATTCACAACCCACATTCCCAAATCATGTATTAAGAAAAGCATAACATACACACAAAAAGACTGACTTGTAACTAAAATCACTTTCTGCTAGCTAATGAAATAAAGCCTTCATCAGGTCTGTGCCAATAACTAAAATCATATACATAGGTAGGTAAGTAAAAAGAGTTAAGTAGATTGGTACAAGAAAAAAACACATAGCTATATAACCATAAACATTATCTAACTAGAGCACTATAAATATATATCTGTCTAATAATATCTAAATATGTATTAATGTGCATAAAAACTAAATCATTTATAGCTCAGAAAATGAGAAGTTCTTTTATTTAAAACAGCTATTTCCCAAGGGAATATCATCAAGGTCTGAAGAGGTAATCGCTCCCTTGTACTGGTCATCGATGACTGATGGGTATGCACAAATTTACTCTGGGATTGACTAGTATGGCCATCCTGTAGAAATGATGAGTGGCCTGTGGGAAGTGTACTGCCAAGTACTTAATGGGCATAAGAAGCAGTAGCCTTGGAATATCTTTGTCTATAGTCTCTAGAAAGTAAGACTTGACAATGAAGGAAGGTGTAGACTCATCAGAGTTTTTGTGTTCAGCTGGATTAAACCAGACTAGTGTAAAAGTGGAAGATCTGTTGGCAAATTTCTGTGCAGTTAAGGGAAAACTGAGTAGGAAAAATAATTGCCTTTTGTTAATCCTTTACAGGAAAGAACCCAGGAAAAGAACTTTCTTTAGGAATTTAAAAAAAAAGAAACTTAATTGAATTACTTGTGGCCTAGGCAACTTACTTTTATATAAAATTAAACCATACTAATAGGTTCACATTTACAAATGTTATACGTCATATATATTGCTATATGTCAAATAATATAAATGATATTACACAAATTTTCAGCTCCTGCCTTCGCTTAAACCTCATCCCTCCTACAAAACATTTTTTCTGCATGTATTTTTCCTACAATTTCCATTTTTTCTATGTAATTTACGGATTCCAAGATCTCAGTTCCTATACTTTTATCATTGTTAGAATATTTACTGCTTCAGGCATAGTTTTTTTTTTTTTTTAAGATTTTGATGGCCATATTCTAGTAGTTGATTTTGGCACCCACCAGAGTTAAACTTAACAGGGTCTTAATATGGCTAGGCAATTTGGGTCCTGTATCCCAGCTAAAAATGTGCTACACTCATTTGCTTGCACATTGTTTTTCATGGAGTTCTCTGCGGGGACATTTTAAAGTCTACTAACTCAATACATGCTTATTCTTCCAGGTACCTCTTTCTTTCCAATTATATCTCCAACATTTCTATCTTCACAAGGAAAATTTCTTTGAAGTCTGCTTTGGGTTTAATGGTATCTCTGGAAACACTTCTAGGTGAAAATCTGTCTAGATGTTGCATATTAGGGAGCCATACATAAATCCATTCATTGTTTCTTTGTGAATCATGTACTTAAACTCTCCCTAGTCTTTTCTGACGTGTTCTGATTTATTCATGTAGTTATTGTACAGTATTTTATATGCCTTACAAATTATCCCTTTTTTTAACACCAGCTTCTGTTCTACATTCAGTTAAATACTTAACCAGTGCAGGTCTTTCATTTAGGATTCCCCTATCCCTTTCTCTTTGACTATACTCTTGATGCTAGTCCCTGATAGGAAGGCAGTCACTAGCCTGCAGTGCAAATGTCTTCTTGGCCTCTTCCCATTCTGTTACCATTCACTCTCCAATCTTTTGTTTTCATTATCTTTATTCCTTTCTAGTGTTATTTCAATACATTTCAGCCCTCTCTTGCCTATTCTGTGTACCTATTGTCAGAATATCCTTTCTCCATTCCCGTGTTACTTAGTATACTTTCTACTACTTTATGAATATAATGTTCTGTATAACTGTTTTATCTTTAAGGAACTGCATCCAAAATCCCATTATTTCCTTATTTCTTGAATTGCCACCCTGTGTCATCATCCCTTTCCACTTTCAATTGTAGCTTTCTGCCTGTGTTATGTATAACAGCCTTAACTGTGTAGTTCGAATATATCCCTTCAAATCAGGTAATCCTAAAACTTGTTATACTGGGAGGTTAAACTTTGCCACTTGACTGTTGCCATCTTCCCCTCCCAAAAAGATTCTATCCACAACTTCTGTGGTTGATAAAAATATGCCTAACCTCTGTATAAAATTAAAGATACTAAACATTTTACTGCTTGTATCTTGCTATCCATATCCATAGGCAAGATCGTTTTTTATAATCTTTTGTGTAGTCTCTTCCCACATATCCTTAGCTTCCAAAACAGAATCCTTTTTTAATCCATACTCCCAAATACTTTTATCATATCCTCATAAAGATGGGTATTGCTGAACCAATTTGTGTGTGAGTACATAGTTTATAACTATAGCCTTTGCTCTGTCTTCATTCATTTTATATCCCCCCCAAAAAACAGAGCTGTCTCAGTGTTTCACAACAATGAGATGTACTTTTCTGGTTTCATCAGGTACAAAACAATATCTGCAAATAAAACCTGTCAACTTTTCTTCATTTCATGCCATTTTTATCCATGAATTTCTGAGTGCCTTATTTTCTTTGCCAATGGTTCTAAATATAATTCAAATATCATAGAAGACACCCTTGCCTGGTTCCTGTGTTCATCAACAGCTTATCAGACAGGAACCCTCACACACTGATTTTTGCCTCCAATTCCTCATCTATCCTTCTGACTAGACATATTGTATCAGGAAATGTAAATGTTTCCATTGTCCTGTTCAGAAAATCCCAGTTTACTCTCTCAAATGCTTTCTTTTGAATCAGGGCCAAAGAATAACAGCTGTATGTTCTTACACTGTGCTTCCCTTTGGATCATCATTGCTTTATTAATGCTGTCAAATGTTTGCCTCCCCTCCTCAAAACCACATCAGTCCATATCTGTTAAGTTTTCCATCACCTTTGCCATTCTTTTAGACATTAAAGACATAAACATGTTACAGTCATGGTTTAAAATTAGAATAGACCTACATGAAGCTGGATCAGATGGGTCTTTATAATCTTTATGTATTACACCCACCACAGCTTGTGTTTCCAGGGTGTCGTTTCCAACCGTCCTTTTAAAGTACTGTTAAACAAAACGTTCCTGAACTTTATCACCTTCTTCCCTCCTAGCTTCCAAACTTTCATTGGAATACAATCTATTCCTGAAGACTTTCCTACAGATTGGTTATACATCATTTTTTTTATTTCACCTCAACCTATGATTGCTGTTAGTTGTTGAGCCTTCACTATCTGTAACCTTGGCATAGTTGTCTTCCATAAATATTTCCATTTGTGCTTTTTCTTGATTTCCTCATTTCTCTGCTTTTATGTAGATTTTTATAAAATTTCCAAAATATCTCTAATACCTCTACAGGATCTTTATTTTTCTTGTTATTGGCTCCTTAAGTTTGGAAATAACCATTTCTACTCTCTGCCTATGTCATTTCACCAAAAGTTTTTTGTGTTCTGGAGATATTATCAAAATAGTTGATAGCAATCTTTTTAAACTCATTTATATTATCCACTTTCAATTATTTTTTATTTAGCACTTTGCAGTTGCACCTCTTTTTGTTCTGTGAGATTCCCCTTATTTTGCAATACTTTAACCTTTGTGAGCCCCCCTAGATAATTCATATTACTTCTTACCACATTTTTTTTATTTCCACACATTTGTAAGCTTCAATTTAATTTTTATTCCACTCATTAGCTATAACTTCTGGAATACTTTCTACCTTCCCTAATATCTCACAAATAATTTCCACTACCAAGTCCTTAAATTCCTTTCTCTTAACAGCTAGGTGTAGAAGCTCCATTGTCTTATTACTTTATTGCCCTGCATTTTTATATTGGTAATTATTAGCATATGATATGAAATAGTCATTGGATGTGTGTCACATTTCTCAATTAAATGCACATGTTCCTGTGAAATTTTATTTTATTTATTTATTCCAGTTTGATTACCGGGGAGATCCGCTGGGCTAGGGGGGCCATTTTCAGTGGAGGCCCGGGGAGAAAAGCTCCACAGAAAGTTTATTAACATACACATTTTTCAACGATGGTTTAAAATACAGACAGTGGGTTTCATTCAACAAGAAATAAACCATACAATTTCAGTTTAGTTCATGAGATGAGAATATAGCATAATAGCTAGATTTTACTATTTAGTTATGAGTACAAATTAGCAATTGAGAGTGAGGTTAGGGAGGTAAGAAGGTTAGTCAGGAGTGAAGGAGGAGGAGAGTTTGAGAGGTAAGGGTGGAAGAGTACAGTTGCATTTCCTGTTTAGGTAGAGGTAGGAATGAAGTTGAGATTTTAAGTTATTATGGTTGTTACAGGTCCTTAGGCGGGCAGAGCATTCCATTTTTTGCTAGGGTAAAGGATAAGAGAAGCTGACCAGTTGGGCACTTGGGTTTATGAATGGTGATCAGGTTTGGTGAGACGATCTAAGGGGTCTGAGGGGGGAATATGGTTGTAGTATATTGGATAGTGCAGGGCAGTTTGAGAGTTGGAATAATAATTTGTGGACTGTGGTTAATTGGTGAAAGTCTAGTAGGTTGGGGAGTTCGCCAGTTTATGGAGTGAAGGGAAATGCAATGATGAGAGGCGGATTTGGCACTGGTGGTAAATCTGGAGATTTTGTTGTAGCATACTTCCAGTTTGGAGGCAAGTGTGGAAGATAAATCAGTGAGCAGGGAAGTGCCATACATAAGAGAGGGAAGGAGATAGATAGAGGTGGGAGTTAGTCTGGAGGAAGGAGAGAGGAAGTGGTTGTTTCTATAAAGTAGGCCAAGTTTTATGTGAGTTTTTTGATGTTTAGCTGGATATGAGAGTTAAATTTTAGTTGATTGCCAAACTTCTCAGTGTGACAATTGACAAAGGGTACGATCTTGATAGGGGAGTTGTTAAGGCTGGTAATATGAAGAGAGTTTTCATCAAGAGGGGAGGATTTTGAGGGGGAGAATAGAAGGATCTTAGTTTTATTGGCATTAAGAGAGAGGTGATTTTGGAGCATCCAGTTTTCAGTGGTTGAGAAGGCATTGTGAGTCAGAGATTGGAGCTCTGCTAGGTTAGTGGCGCAGCAAATCAAAGTGCAATCGTCGGCGTATTGTACAATTTTGGTGTTAGGATCATTAATAAAGATATTAAAATAACAAAGGGCCAAGTATGAAACCTTGGGGTACTCCAGTGGGAGTAGGAAGGAAAGTGGATGTGGCTTGGCCCCATTTCACTGCTGGGGACCTGTTTGAAACATAGCTAGAGAACCATGAAAGAGTTTTTTGGGAAAGGTTAATATTAGAGAGATGGCTTAGAAGGTGGGTATGAGAGATGGTATCAAAAGCTTTGGATAAGTCCAGCAGGACAGAAGATACCAAATTAACAGAGTCACGGGCTGAATTGACAGAATGTAAGAAGGAGAGAAGGGCGGAGTTAGTACTGTGTCCTGGGCGGAAGCCGTGTTGGGTAGGGGAGAGTAGCTGGTATTTGATAAGGAATGGTAAGAGCTGTAGGTTGATGAATTTTGGAGATAGGGGAGAGGATGGCTATGGGGCGGAAACTGGAGACATTACAGTTTTTGTCACCCTTCTGGAGTGGAAGAATATATGCAGTACGCCATAGTTTGGGTACATATGATTCAAGTAGAGATCTATTGATCAGGATGTTGATAGGCAGAGCAATAGCATCTGAAGCTATTTTTAAGGAGGAGGATGGAACGCTGTCAGGGGCATTGGAGCAAGGCTTTAGTTTATAAAGAAGTTTCTTTATTAGATTGGTGGAGACTGGTTTAAGTTCAAAATTAGGGTGGGGTGGGGAGGGGAGGGAGGAGAAGATTAGGCAGGGAGGGGGTTATTATTCGTAAAGGTCTTGGTAAGCTCCGCTATGGAGGAGGTGAAGAAGGTATTGAATAGTGAGGCAATTTCTGAGTCAGATTTGCTGGTGTCAGGACAGGGGTTATTTTTTGTTCCTGGCCTGAAGAGAAAATTAATAGAGTTCCAGAATTGTTTGGGATTTTTTGCATGATTTTCTTGTAGTTTGACGTAGTAAGACTTTTTGTCTCTAATGACTTGTTTTTTGGCTAGGTTTCTCAACTGTCTGTATGTTTCTGGTTGTTTATAGTGTGGTAGATTTTCCAGGTTTTATCCCTTTGTAGCATAATGTTTTTTGTGTCTTTGGTGAGCCACTGAGTGGTTTTTGTTTTAACTCTTTTAGTTCTTATTGGAGCTAGGGAGTTAAGAACTGGTAAGAATGTTGAATTGAAGTAGTCAACGGCTTTATCTGTAGGTAGTATTTTTAGGGGGTTCCAGTTAGTTAGCTTAAGGGAATCAGAGAAAGTAGTAGGGTTAAAGTTAGGTTACGAGTATGAATGTATTGGTGGGAGTGTGAGGAAGTGGGAGCAGCTCGAATGGTGAAGGCAGGGAGTTGGTTTCCTAAAGAGTTGGGAATGACTCCAGATTTTATGATTTTGTTAGGATGAGATACTAGGATTCAGTCAAGTATGGAGCCTGGGGGGTTGGTTTTGTTAGATCTAGTTATGGAGTTGGAGTGAAGGTGATTAGGTTAATTATTGATGTGGGATTAGGGTTCTTGATTTTTCCCCAGTTGATATTTACAATCTCCTAGGATGTAGGTTTCTAACTTAATATTGGAGGAGGTCCTGGAGAGTATGTCTTGTAGGGTATTGGTGTTGTTACCAGGAGCAATGTAGAGGGAGATGATACAGATGCTTTTATGGATGTTTAGTTTTAGTAGGCCAATCACAAGATCAGCATTTGAGAAAGAAGGGATGTGGTTAGGATATGGAGTGATGGACAAGTGGTTGGAGTAGATTAAAGCTACACCACCACCTCTTCTACTTGGGCAGTCGGATCGGAGAGAGTGAAATCCGGGGGAAGGAATTCAGAGTCACTTATATGAGGTTTTAGCCAGGTTTCAGAGATGGTTATTATGTCTGGTAGGTTATGATTGAGCCAGGCATGGAAGAGGGTTATTTTATTTAGTAGGCTTTGGGCGTTGATGGTGAGGAATTTGAGGTTTTTATTTGGGGATTTGTTGTTGGTGCTGGGGAGGTTTGTTGGAGAGGAGTTAGGTCCGGGGTTGGGGTGGATGTCACCGGCTAAGTTAAAGAAAGAGGGGTGGGGAGTATGTTTATGTTTGATTTGGATAGAGGTGTCTGGTAGAGTTTAGGTTTATGTTTGTAGTCATTAGTAGATTTTGAGAAAAGTTTTACTTTTAGGAGAAGGATAGGCTGGGAGGGGACTAAAGTGGCTGAGATATTGTGATAGTGGGATGTAAGAATGTTGTGAGGAGGAAAAGGGGAAGGGTGTAAGTGAAAATCAGTATAGGATGGTTGCATGGTAAAGAGGTAGTAGAATGAAGGGTAATGATGAGATAAGGATTGTATGAGGAGGGGAGGGCATGTTAGTTGGAGACAGAAGAGATGGAGAAGAGTGTAAAGTGATATTAGCTGGGTAGGAGGGAGTGGCAATGAGAGTCAGGTGGGTTGGAGGAAGGGGTGGGGGAGAGGTTTGAGAGGATTGGTTGGGGGAGTGGGAGGGATTAGCAGGAGGGGGAATAAATGTAAGACCACTGGGGGTGGTTGGGAATTGGGGGCAGGGTAGGCAAGCAGAGTGAGCCCGCAGGGCGAACGGACCGGGTAGAGCCAAGAAAGGTGAGTGAGTGTCAGGACAGGTTGGGTTGGGAACAATCAGCTGTGTAGATAGTTGGGCAAGTAGGCCAGTGTGCACAGAGAGAGAATATAGGCTAAGAGTACTAGAGGTGGGGAAGCTGATATGGTTGTGGGGGGGGGTAGTAAGTAAAAGTGAAAAGTACAATGCTGTGGATGGTAGATTATAAATATAATTACTTACAAGCCTAGCCCAGTTATTGTACCTTGGTGAATAATATGTAAATTCTCAAGAGTTACTACTACTGTATTCATTATCTTTCATACCAAATATCTTCATAAATTTCTTCTGAAATCTACCCTGTTTTGTAATATTTTCCCTTCTAGGCCCCTAGATACGTCCTGGTTGTTGCAAGTCAAAGTCCAGTCCCCACCTATAAGTAATATTCCCTGTTGAAATCTGATTGTTTCTTCTATTTTGAAAGCTGCATAGTAGCAGTTTTAGGTGGAATATAAATACATGCCAGCATCAAACCTTACCCCTTGTCAGTAGCTCCTTACCACCACAAATATGTCATCTTTTTCTCTCTTCTGTCACTACCAGAGCTCATTAGCAAGTAAGGTAAGTACTTCTCTTTTCTTCTGACCCTGATATTCTTCTGAGTATTCATCCTGAAATCCTTTTTTTATTACATGTTCACATGCTCAGTTCTTGTGCTTCTCCTGTAGCATTGATATTTGCACTCTGCATTTCTTAGTGTAGTTAAGTATTCTTTCCTTTTTCTCTATACCCATGAGACAGTTCACATTCCAAGATAATATAGAAAGTGTCATTATTGTGGTAAGAAGTCATTATTTCTGCCTATTATATATGGCAGGTATTTTAAATGTCTATTTCCAGCTTGTTTGATACATCCACCCATTAATGTTTGGCAGGTTAATCCTATATACATTTTTTTCTTACCAACATTGGCACATTTTACAAGAGTTTATTTTATTAAAAACCTTCAGTTGTGCCCACAGAACACCCAATAACCAGTTAACTTAATAGAAACATACATAACTATGTACATCTTCAAATAATGAATGATCATTTGTGCCAAATAGACAGCTGGTAACACAGGCACTAATTAACCTGAAAATGAAGTTATCCATGCCAATACACATCACTGCCTGTGCTTCTATTTGCAGTAATTGGTGTCTTTTTTAATCCTCCCTGATGTGAATACAACTTACATTCTTTCAGAAATCATTTAACTTTTAGCTCTTAAGAAACCAGTGTTCTTATTCCATGTTATCAACTTGTCTGCATGGAAACTTAAGAGAAAAAAGAAAATATACTCTGTACTGCATGTGGAAAGACCAGCTTTAAAATTTATTGCTAAAGGAAAACTTTTTTACATTCAGCGTTCTCATATTTACTTGCTTCCACTTAATCTGTTGTCAAGTTAAGCCATAGATCTTAATCCAGACATTTGCCAATGCAGAAGTAAGGGAAAATATATTGGTTTTACACATGCCTCTTTACTGTCCAGATTTTTCCAGAATGTCCAGAGTTTTTCCTCATATTATTGGTATTTTCCTCATCAAGTTTGTAGTTTTCTGGCAAATCACTGGGATGATTCGAGCATTGAAGTCACAAAATAATGGCATACATTTGAGTTTCAAACTTCATATTCTTCGAAAAATGTGTATTAACACAAACCCTGTCACTCTAGCAGGTATAAGAACAATATTTAAAAGCTGTTCCTATTTTTGGGCCTTTGTCCCTCCTCCCCCCATTATGTTAGGCTTTGTCCAGATTTCTTGCGCTAAGAGGTTGAGAGGTATGACTTTACATATATTACAGCCTATTAACTTAAACATGCTTTTGTCTAGCTTTTCCTCTCTTTGCATTGTAATGTCAACATTGCTTAATGACAAAAAGCAGAAAGAAAGAAGAGTAAGAACAAAAATAAAAAAAGGTATCTGGTATTTTAGTAACTTATTCACATAGAAGAATAATTAAAAATACTTAACTATAAAATATGCAATTTATATTGTGAAATGTTTCATAGAAATACCGTTAATAACAGAAACTGTTTTACTTGTTACCTTTTTCCTTCTTCCCTTCACCTCAGAGTCCTTCCAAACATTAATGACATGAAGTGAGGCAGTTACTTTTCAATTTCTCACAATTTTAAGTCAACAAAAGTTCAGTCTTTCAACTTATTCTTATACAGCCATATTTCTCAAATACGATTGATGCTTTGCAGTGTCACATTTGTTCATTTAATTCCATGTTGCTGATCCTGTTCATCTGCAACGCCCAACTCCAGATTTTGGTTCAATTCCAGGGTACTCCCAAATCTTCTAGTCAATTCCTGTGCTTTACTCTTTCTCTCAAGCAGTTTCCTTTGGAACAGTGGAAAGGGCTTCACTAGCAAGTCTCTTGGTATGCTTTATTATCAAAAGAATGAGAAGCAGAGTTCATAGGTTCGTACTAGGCTATCTGCCCTAAGGCATTTATAAGCCTAGCCAGAGTGTATGTGGCTTACACCACCCCTTAGGATGAGAGAATACTACGCCCTTTTAGGGTTTAGTTTAATATGCCTCTGTCTAGTAGTGACACAGAGATGACCCCCGGGGTAAACCTACGATCTCCCATCCACTCATCGAGATTTCTCTTGAATAGAGTCAGTGAGGGGCTCTGCCTAACATGGACTGGGATTCTGTTCTAGAGTGTAGGGAGCCTCTGTGTTATGACTCTGTCCCTCCAGCACGTTCTATTATTTCTGTGTTGAGGTTTAAGTCACTTGTTCTCGTGGCTCTGATGGATTTGGATTTTCTGAGGTGGAGCATGTCCATTAATTCAGGATTGGACATGGCCTTGTACGTCAGGCACAGATCACCTCTGAGTAGGTGGTATGCGACTGAATAGAGCTGGAATTTTTTCAGTCGGGCAGCATATGACATATGTTTAAGACCCTTTATCCTCTTGGTGAGGAACTTTTGGGGTCTTTCCAACTGCTGCAGGTGTCTGCTTGATAGCTCACTTTTTAAACTTTTGCGTTTCCTCATTGTCCTGTTCTGCATAAAAAATGAGTTATCCTCCAGGAAAAAAAATATTCTGAAATACAGCAGTGTGAATCTCACACTTGCCTCTTGAGACATTCCCTGATTACAAGAATACATTTGTTTCTTTCCTGCCAAGGTGTACAGTGAGTAATCATTTTCCATAAACACTCTGTCTCCAACTTTTAATACCTTGCCTTTTGCCACAATTTTGTCAAGATCAACTCTTTCTGCTGGTAGGTTTACATCTTTACTAATAAAGTTATTGGCTGCTTTCTCTTGGCCAGATTTGAAGCATGCACATTGCATTCCCTTTCAGTTAGCATTTCCTGCTGTGAAATACCAGTCCAATTGATTATGTGTGCCTTCATAAAATTAATATAGTCTGCTTCTTGTTTCTCTAGTGCAACAGAAAATCTCACATTTTCTCTTTGTGCTCTGTTTTCTAATTCTTCCATTTTTTTAAAGCATCTCTGCTTGGGCATTCTCATACTCAGCCAGCCCTTTCTTAAGTTCAACTTCTGATTTTTGCAGTGTTATCGGATCATCTGCTTAAAGCTTCTCCTATTTCCCCAGCCTTTTATTATTCAGTTGATATTCTTAAGTGATGTTCTTCATCTCACATTGCTGCAGTCCTTACACTTGGGTAGTCCGCTGTCCTCGGTCGGCCCGAATATCAAAGTATTAGGCTGACGTCGGTCAAGGCGCTTAAGACTGACATCAGGACGTCAGGGTACAAATGCACATGACCGACGTCATATCCTCAGTCTTTTTTGCCGCATGGTCCGATGCAGAAGCAGCGCAAGTGCCGCTCGGCGCTCTGAAATTTTTCAATTCAAGTTTCAGACCGAGTCAAAGTTGGCTAAGTACCTGCTGGGAATATTTTAGTTTTTCTTGCCTCAGTGGTTTACCGGATGTCAGAAAAAGTGAATAACTGTATTTCTTGTGGGAAGCAGATACCGCGATAGGGACTATCATACTTTGTGTATTCCTTGTTTGGGGCCTGAGCACGACGTTGTTGGGTGTCGCTTTGTGCTAGGTTCAATAAGCGCACTATTGCGTAAGGTTAGATTGTGCCAGGTTGGTCTTCGGAAGCGGTGCAATTACAATATGCCATCGGATGCTCCGACCGCTTCAAGAAGCGCAAAGACAAAGCAGCTAAGCCCAGGCAAGAAGAGTCGTCTGCGGACGCCGGTTCTTAGAGGCCAGTGGAACCAGTGGTTCCACCGAGGCTTCTCTGGAGTCCCAGGGGAGACTTTGATATTGCAGGATGTGGCCTCTCAGGAGGCAGGTCAGGCTGAAGGGGCTTCTCAAGTTACTGTACTCCCTCCCTTCCTAGGGTGGTTAGGCCCTCCTTCTGTTTCCAAGGCTTCTCCCAGAGGCAGGCCAGGTTTAGCTTCTGTTGGTGTCACTCCTAGTTCTTCAGGATCTGTGCCCAAGAAGCACATGCTTAAAATGGCAGAAGATTTAATTACTTTGATTAGAGGTTCTTTGCCCCTCCTGATAAGAGGCCTAGGGTGGAACCAGAGTTGGGGAGTTTTGAGCAGGCTTCGATGTTTCAGAGTCTTCGGCTGAAGACTTGCAGGAGTACTCTCCTTATTCTGATTCTGATGCAGATGATTCGACTCCTTCTGCTTCTCCTCCAGAGGATTTTTCTTTTCAGAGACTCTTCATTCCATGAGGGAACATTTTAAGTGGGAAGGTCAGGACTCTCTGATTCCAGGAAAAGGCTTAGGGAATTTTTGCTTTACCCCAGCATAGTCCTTTGGCTATACCACCTGTTCTGGATGTTGTGGAAGATGTGTTTTCAGAGGCTTCACTTAATCCTGATTCTTTGCCTCCTGCTCCTGTTAAACCAGATAGGTATTACAGGGTGCCTGAGGCTCATAAATATCTTTATAAGAGTCCTAGGGCGGACCCAGAGACTGTTAGTCAGGGACCTAAGGGTGTCAAGGCTTCTGTTGTGAAAAATCCGGTTCCTCCAGATAAAGAGGCCAGAGCTTTGGATAGATGGGGAAAGAAAGTCTATACTTCTTCCACCTTAGCTATGAGGGCTTTGAGTTGCCAGTTTCACATGTTGAAATATCAAAATTATCTTCTTTCTCAATTGAAGTCTAAGGTAGATGCTCTGGAAGGCATTGAGTGTAAAGAATTACAAGATTTGGTACATGTCTCTGAACAGGTGGGTAAGCATTCTTACAATGTGGGTTTGATGCTGTACAGGCGTCGCCTAAGGTGGCTGCCACTGGGACAGTTCTTCGCAGGGACGCCTGGGAGAGGGACCAGAAAATATCTGACCATGTTAAAACAAGGATTTTGATGCTCCTTTACAGTCTGATGTGTTGTTTGGTTCTCCTGTGGAGTCAGTCTTGAAGAAAATGGAAGACAAGGCTAAGTCTATGCAGGCTGTTAAAGATTTTTGCAAGTTCAGCCTCCAAGTTTAGTAGGAATTGGCCTGCTAAGGGGTGGACGCATTCTTCTTATGATTCACAGTCTAGGGGTAGATCTAGACGTGGTAGGGGCAGAACTCAGAGCTCCTTCAGACCTAGAACAGGAGTTCACCTGCACAATCTTTGGTGAGGGCAGGGCCAGTCCTTTCGTAAACAGGCCCAATGACCTACCTTTTCAGCTGCCAGATCCTTCTTGCCTGGCTGCACCTTTGGGAGGAAGGTTGGCACTCTTCAAGGAAAATTGGAGTTTGATTACCCAAGACAGATGGGTTTTGGATATCATACACCAAGGTTACAGGTTTTATTTCCATACCTTGCCTCCTTTCAAAGGCATGCCGGACGTTCCTCCTCAGCAAAGACTAGAGGCTCACAAACAAATTTCTCTGCTGCTTCAAATAGGGGCCATACAACCAGTCCCTCTGCCAGAAGTGGGCCAAGGATTTTATTCTCGCCTGTTCCTAGTACCAAAGAAGGGGAACACGTGGAGACCAATTCTGGATTTATCTATCCTCAACACTTACCTGGACATTCCCAAGTTCAAAATGTTGACGTTACAACAGCTTTTACCTCTGCTGGGCAAAGATCACTGGATGGTGACTCTGGATCTCAAGGAGGCTTATCTTCATGTTCCTATCAGGCTAAGTTGCAGGAAGTATCTGCTGGCTGGGACTTCTCATTATCAGTTCTCTGCATTGCCCTTTGGCTTATCTACTGCGCCCAGAGTGTTCACAAAGGTTCTGGCTCCAGTGATAGCTTTCTTCAGGCTAAGAGGAATACAGATTTATCCTTATTTGGACGATTGCCTGATTCTGGCCCAAGGAAAGGACGAACTTCTTCATCATTTACAGTATGTGATAGCAGTGCTAAGATGCCTGGGGTATTCTGTGAACGAAATAAAGTCCAGTCTAGTACCCTCTCAGGACATGTGCTTTCTGGGTGTGAGACTGAATACAGCATCCCAGATGGCCTTTTGACCCCGGACAAACAAAAGAATCTTTCTTTACTTCCATCAATTGTCTCATCAGTCCAGGCTGACTGCAAGGACAGTCCTTCAAGCCTTGGGGTTCATGGCATCTGTATTCTGGTGCTTCCCAATGCCAAACTGCATATGAGGAAGCTACAATGGTATCTCAAAATGTATGGACACAGCACTGCCAAGATATGGACACTGTCATTCAGATAATACCTTGCATTCAAAAGGAATTTTGTGGTGGGCTCAGGAATGTCACCTAAACAAGGGACTCTCTGTGACCCGCCAGAGGCGAGTCAGATTCTAACGACAGATGCCTCAGACAAAGCTTGGGGAGCTCATCTAAATGGAAAGTGGATACAAGACACGTGGCCTGCCAGACTTCAACATCTACATATCAACTTGAAGGAGATGTTAGCAGTCCAATTTGCATTAATAGCTTTCAAGGATTTACTTCTTCCAGGGCAGGTGTTGGTTCTAACAGACAACACAACTGTCATGTGGTACATCAACAAGCAAGGGGGAACACATTCTTATCCTCTATGCAGACAAGCAATGATTTTGTGGGAGACTGCTCTCAGTTTACAGCTAACTCTTCAGGCAAGGTTTCTGCCGGGAGCACAGAACTCCTTAGCAGATGTGTTGAGCAGACAAATTATGGATTCCCACGAGTGGAAATTGGATCCTCATGTATTTCAGGAATTGACAGTGTTATGGGGAACTCCAGACATAGATCTGTTCGCTTCTCCACTAAACTACCAGTTGCCAAAGTTTTGCACAAAAAGGTTTCATCCCACAGCTTGGAAAGTGGATGCTCTTTCATTCAATTGGAGCAAGCTTCATGTTTATGCCTTTCCACCTCTGCCTCTCCTCCCAAAGGTACTCCTGAAGGTCAGACAGGACAAGCCAAAGATGATTTTAATAGCTCCAGATTGGCCTCGACAGCACTGGTACCCATTACTGAGAAGTCTGGTACGGGAGCCTCCATGGCCTTTACCTTCGATTCCTCACCTGCTGTCTCAGGAGAACAGTCATTTACTCAATGTCAAACTTCACTCTCTTCACCTAACAGCTTGGCATATTCTGTTTTGAACCCTGGAGGGTCTCAGCTTCCACAGCAAGTTTTGAATGTTATTTTGGAGGCCAGAAGGCCTAGTACAAGGAAAGTGTACGCAGATAAATGGAAGAGATTTTTATTTTGGAGTACAGCAAAGGAATTTGATGTTTCTGAGCCTAATTTAAGTGTGGCTCTTCAATATCTTACTGAATTACTGGACAAAGGTTTGTCCTTCTCTTCTATTAAGGTTCATGCTGCAGCAATTTCTGCTCACTATGACTGTGACCCACCATTGTTTTCTCATCCTTTGTTTAAGCAAATCCCTAGAGGGCAAAGAATATAAGACCCCAATGAGAGCTCCTACTCCTGCTTGGGATCTCAATTTTGTGTTGGAGAAACTCACTCTACAACCTTTCACGCCGAAACAATGACTGATGAGTCTGAGGCCACTGTACTGAGATTTCAAAGAGTCCAGGACCATGGACAGGTATGGTAAGTGGACATTGCTTCAGCGACCTTCGCCATGCGGTCACTGAACTATTTATGTCATTTCACCCACCTTCAGAGAGATTTGCTCAAAGAGCTGGGGTGAAACCATACAGGATCCTTCTGCTGCGGGTTATTAGGACAAGATAAACTCCCAGCTGGCTACCCTGAATTCCATTGTCAACTCCTCAGTGCGGCTTATCTCCTACGCAGCCGGTAGAGCAAGTAGGGCCGAAGGCACAGGTGTTGCGTTGAGACGTCACACTTGGATGCGACTCTGTAACTTTGCCAATCCCTTCAAGGCATCCTTCACCAACACCCCCTTTGATGGTTCAGAATTGTTTGGACCTCAGGTGAAGAATACCCTCACCGGATGCGAGCAAGATGGGTAAGACTTTATCTGCTGTGGGAGTCCACTTTTCCACACCTTCTAGACCTTATCCTAAGGGCCAGAAGGGTGGAAATACGTGGTTATGCAAATCACAGGGAGTGCCTGCGCGCGTGAATTTCCCCCAAGGCAGAGGGGGAACAATAACAGACGCCCCAGGGGCAGAGGGGGTCCACAGAACCAGGGTTCCAGGGAATCCTTCCCTGACCAACCCTTTCAGCATCCCTGAGAAGCTGCCCGACTGTCTGCCTTCGGAGGCAGTCGGGGGAAGATTATCTCTGTACCCGGAAGCCTGGCAATCCCTCTCCCAAGACAAATGGGTACAGTCGATCATATCCGAGGTTGACAAAATTCCCTTCATTTCCCCTCCGGTCCAACCGACAAGACCCCTAACAGACGTACCACCCGGACAAAGGGGTCAGGCACAGCTAGAAATAAAAAAGCTGTTAAAAAAAAGAGTCATCCAGGCAGTCCCAGCAGATCAGTTAGGATCCGGAATCTACTCCAAATTATTTTTGGTACCAAAAAAGACAGGAGACTGGAGACCCATTTTGGACCTCAGCAGATTGAAAAACTCTGTACAAAAGACAAAATTTCGGATGGTAATACTGCAATCCATTCTACCCTTTTTGGGCAGAGACAACTAGATGTGCCCGTTAGACCTCCAGGACGCGTACTATCATATAAAGATACACAGGCGCTCCAGGAGCTTCCGGCTGGGAGCCAGTCATTATCAATTCAGAACCCTGCCCTTTGGTCTCACCACAGCCCCCCAGGTGTTCACCAAATGCTTGGCAGTGGTCATGGCTTACCTGAGACAAAAAGGATTCCAGGTGTTTCCATATTTGGACGACTGGCTCATTTCCGCTACCACCAAGCAGCATCTTATAATGGCCAGGGATTACACTATTCAACTTTGCAACAATCTAGGTATTTCTATAAATTTTGCAAAATCCTCGTTGTCACCTTGTCAGTGTATAAACTTCATAGGCGCCGTGTTAAACACCACAGAAATGTCTGCAACATTACCACCTCAGAGAGTGACAGACATACGGCGGAATGTTCAGTTTCTATTTCAGTCCAACAGAGTTCAAGTCAAGTTAGTGCTGAAAACGTTAGACCTCATGGCAGCGGCGATCCTTCTCCTTCCATTAGTCCGCTTCCACATGAGAATCCTTCAGTGGATGCTGTTTTCTCAGTGGTCCTTTCAACAGCTCCCAATGACTCACTACATCTTGATAACCCCATCATGCAAGAAACATCTCTCCTGGTGGATGGTTTCCCCTCAGATCCTTCAGGGCAGACCCTTTGTTATCCCCCCCCCAGTTGCCACTGTGACAACGGATGCCTCCCTGATCAGGTGGGGCACTATTAAGGCAGGACTGTCCAGGGCACATGGCAACAATTAGAATGCCACCTGCACATAAATGTCCTGGAGATGAGAGCGGTGCTTTTAACGTTGCAAGCCCTTCAGCACTCTCTTCCCACAGGGACTATAGCAATTCAAATGGACAATATGTCTGTGGTGTGGTACATAAACAAGCAGGGCGGAACAAAGTCCTACCCCCATGTCAAGAAGCACTCAGACTTTGGCAATGGGCGGTTTCCTCTCAACGGTTTCTGATAGTAAGTAGGTTAATTATTTTGTGTGCAAGTGGTAGTTTTCCTCCCCTTTAGTGTATGCTGTTCGTCGGTATACCTTAAAAAAAAAATAAAATTTTTATTGCTGAAAGTAATTCTAGGCCCACTTCTCTTAAGCATGTGTTAGTGTGTTGTGCTGTCTGATTAGTGTTAGACTATGGCTGATTAGCCTAAGTCGGTTTTCAAAAAAATGCACAGTGTGTGGCCTTAAGCTCTCACCGGCTGATGGTCACACTCTATGTGTTATATGTTTGGGAGTGCCTCATTTATCATCATGTTTCAATCTTATTTAAGCCTTAATCCTCAGGAGGAAGGCCAGGTTAGTCCAAGTCTTCTCTTGTTCATGCTGGATTCTGCCACCTCAGTCTCTGGACCCCCAGTTCCCCTTTGACAGGCAAACTTCCACTTGTTCTGATTGGGGAGACAAAGATAAAGACAATCAAAGCAAGATCGAATTTGAAAGGACAGAAAAGCTCAATTGGTAGAGTAGGATGATTAAGTCGGACAGGAATCTTTCCACTCCACCCCCAAGACTTTGAATTACAGGCCACTACTTCCCCTTTTCTTAATTTTCTAAGGAAGGGTTCTGATCAGGCCTTCCTCCCCTTATGCAAAGTGGCCGATCTGTGTTTTTTAAACCAAACTATTCATTTGCACTTTTTATGAACCTCGACAGGATAAGGGAGAAATTATTCGACCTAATTACAGAGGGAGTTGCCATATCATTTCTCTGGAGTCTCAGCTCCATTTGTTTCTTTGCTTTGGTTCTCGGAGCCTGTGCACAACTGTTTCTAGTGATCCGAGTTTTGTAGTTCTGTTATTGCCATCTGGTAGAGATCCAGCTGGTTACCTTGATTCCACTGGTACGCCACTCTAACTTTTAAGGGGTCTAAAGATTTTTGGGAAAGGCAGCTACCTTGGAAGGACCCATCTTCAGCTCCGTTTCAACATACCCTCCATTGGACCTCAGGCCCCCTGGTTTGGCTCCGATTTTTGGGCACTTGGGCAGCCTTGCTTTATTTTTTGCCAACGCTACACTTCTTTGGATTCTACCAAGTGTGGAAGGGTCTTCCCAGGAATTGAGACCTCACCCCATCTCCCATTTCACCCACATAAACTGGATTTGGAGATCCACTTCATCCTTCTCAGGGACACCCTGCTAGAGGAGCCCAGGCTGTTGGGTTGGGGAACTCTTGGGTCTGAGTCCTGTACATAGAGTCCCATGAAGGGGGTTGGTTGTTTTTGTGCTTTTGGTGGCATTGGACTTCCTGACCCTCTATGGACACAGATTAGATGAGGAGAGGTTCCCCGGTCACCTGAAGATTCTCCTCGAGACATCATGGAGATCCTCTGCCAGAGGCAGGTTGGTCAGCCCCAAAACTCGGGCGAGAGTCATGTGCCTACCCTGTGGGGGGGCCCATGTGGATCCTGGGTGTCCACCACAGACTTGGTGGACCTTACTTTTCACATGTTAATCCAGGACTGACCCCATTGAGCCCTTCCCAAATTCCCTGAAGATTCTATTCTCCAGCGGACCCCTTGGTCTAAAGGAGCCCCATTGATGCTATGGTGACCAGTTCCTTCAAAGGAACTTGTCTAAGATTTCCCTTAGTCCAGTCTCCTGACTAGCGTCCAGGCAGTGGATAGGTTTGGGCAGTGCTGATTCATCAGCACCTTTTACCATCCGGGGCTGAACTATTTGGCCATGTATATGTCACAGGGAGCTTATGTTAAAATTGTGAGTCTCCCAGGAGTCCTTTTCGCAGCAGGCAAATACTGTTCTCTGTGAAATCTTCTGAAGTCTGTATCAAATACGCAATGCACCCATTTCCTCACAGTGGAATAAGTCAAAGTTAGCTGGGACAGGCATGTTATGTCAGCCATGTGTTGCTCAGGCCACAGGGCCCTTTAATGCTCCTCCTGCCATTGCTAGAGTACGTATTGCTCTTGGAAGACAGGATGTGACACTAAAGACCAGGTGCAAAGTACTGGAAACTTCTAGGTATCGGATCCTTCTCACCTCATGTCATTTTCTGGAAACCAGATGTTAATGAAGATGGGGTTTCCCGGGAAAGATCTAGTTTTGCGTGAGTTTCCAATTTCCCAGGGGCTGTTTTGTCAGGTCGACCCATACCGGTTTTAACGGTCTTGGGAATGTTGGGGATGGAACCATGTGATGACAGGCCCATTTTCTCTAAAGGGTTTGCCCAACTGTCCTACTCTTTTAGGCACTTCAGACCATTATGTTTGCACCCATCCCCATGGGAGTCCATAACCATTATTATGCGTTTCAGTATAATATTCTGCCATTACACTGTCCATTGTTGCCCAGGTGCTACAAATTCTTTTGACAAACCTACATTCAGGTTCCGCAGTTAGAGGTTTCTTTGTGCTTCACAAACGAGCCATAATCGTCCACTCAGTTATTAAGCTTTATTCTTGGTTTATTTACTGCCAAAAGCGGGGTACCTCAGGCCCATTGGACTGTCTTCCTTAAGTTTTCTGTGCCAGCAACTGTTCTGAGGGTCCCCCACATTTCTACCTTTTCTCTGGAGTTCACTGGATGTTCTCTTTTGTTTCCCAGGATTCTTGCTGCCTATCTTTCCACTTGTTATTTCCATTCCTGCTTGATGTTGGGAGCCAGTCACTTCAGTTCAGAGCCTACCTTTGGTCTACCACAGCCCTTGGGTGTTCCCCAATAATGGGTCTTAGAGGTCCCCTGAGGTTCAGGGAGTCCAGGTATTTCCTTACCTGTGACTGGCTTTCAGAGGCCCACCAAGTGTCTCCCTGTGAATGCCGAGACTGTATGCACTGATTTTTAGATCATTTGGAGATTAAGCAATTCCCAAATCTTTTTTGCAACAAGGGTAGTTCTAGACTTCATTGGGGACCAAAGACATTTTGCATCTAAAGTTTTTTGACACCAGCAGGATCTCACACCTCATCTGCATGAGCTAACTTTAAGCTCACTTTTCCAAAGGTGAGCAAATGTCTTGCTCTGGCTTCTGTGCCTCCAATTATCCATGCTGAGCCTTCATAGCAGGTCTTAATGGAGCTAGCTGTCCAATGGTTAGAGGTCCCATGGAATTTCCTGATAATTTTTATCTCCTAGGACTTTCTCCTTTGGTGGCTCCTTTCTCCAGGGGGTTCTGCCACTGTTTCATGTCTCTCCAGCCCAACCCAAAGTGACAGGATGCCTCCAACTCTGAGCCCTTATCCTTAGGGAAGGATATTCCAAATACTTTTGGTCCCAGATCCATGCCAAGTTAGATAAATGTTCTTTAGATTTTGCCTTGTTTTTATTTGAAAGCCTACACCTTCCTTCCTCTGGGTACAGTTGATTCCTTTGTCTACTGTTGGTAATTGGTATATCTTCAAGCAGGTGAAACCTGTCTACTTCTGTGTACGGGGTTCTGAGAGTGTGGAAGGCAGTTTTGGCTAGGTGTTTGGTTGCTGCAGGTCCCAGGATGCTCCATGTTTTAGCGACGTTGAGTCAGGCTATTCTGATGGGGTGCATAAATGGTGTTGAAACGTCAGTCGGAGGAATATTCCTTGCATGGGTTCAGCCTTGCTCCGACTTTCTCTCCTTAAGCTAAAGTGCAGTGAGTTCTTCCCCTCTATTCCCACCAGGATGCCCCCAGAATGCTCAGCATGTGGCCCCGGTTACTGTATGCTTACCTATTACCGCTCATTCTGAAGTTTCTTCAGAAAGCTTTTCAACTGTGTGCATAGTTTTCCTCCTTGGCCCTTCTGGCCTTCAATTTGGTTCCCTTTTTGGTCTCTTCTTCCCTCCTTTTATTTGGATCCTGTCGGATCTAGTCTCATCCTTTGGGGCTTACTCCCACCCTGGAGAGTGTAAAGTGGATTTTGGTGTCCCCTTAACCTTGATTGCCGGGATAAGTTTCATCTGTAAAATCTATACTAGTGGCTTCTCTTAACTATTCCACTAGGAAGGTTATCGGATTAAATGGAGACGTTGTCAGAACATGGTCTCTGACAGACCGGCCCACACCTTCTGTTCCAGCTGGTTTAATTCTGCAGGTACTCTTTTCCAGAAATGGATTTAGTTCCAAGAGTGAAAGAAAAGGCAGCCATTTCTAATCTTGAGGAGGTGATAAGAATTGACTCGCCTCTTCTGGCTCAGGGAAGTCTTTTAAAAGGCACCTCCCTTCTGCCCGCTTCATCAAGGATTCAGTTCTCCTTGGGATCTCACTCAGTTAATCGGACTTAGTATCTCCTCCTCTTAACCCTGCATCAGCGACAAGTTGTCTGGAAGACAGCCTCCTAGGGCTAGAACCTATCGGCTTAGATGCCTGAGCTCAGGCTTTGTCTGCCACCTCCTTATTTGGTCTTCCAAAATTGAGAGGGTCTCTATAGAAATCATAAAATTTCCCAAGGCACCCTCAATCAAACATAAACCAAACATCAATCTCCCTGTTTTCTTTCCAAATTTTCAGAAAGCTCCAACTTCATTTGTTAGATGTTTGTCAATTCTTCCTGCCTCATAGAACACAATCCTTCTAAGTCCGATCAATTATTTGTCTCTTTTTCCCAAAATCCTGGAGGGCCAGGCATTCGAAGTTTCTTTAGCCAGATGGATCACTTGCATCGGACACTTTATGAGCCAGCTTCTTCCTCCTGGCTTCATTAAGCTCACTTCTACCAGGTCCATGGCGACTTCCATGCTTTGGATCTAAGGTTCCTTTGGATGACATTTGAGCGAATAGCAACTGGGTGCAAATCGGGCCCTTTCATCCCATTAAAAGGGTTAGATCTGATTCCAGTGATAAGCATCCTTTGGCTCTGCTCGTCTCAGGAATATCCTTCCATGGGGCCTCCCAGGATTGTTGAGTAGCTGGGGATCTGTCCCACAGGTTGCAGACCCAATGAAGTTACTACTTCAGATAAGAGTACCTATCAGGAACTCCCTAGGAGTAGTTATGCTAGTCACACTGCCTTCCACAATCCACCGGGAAACCTTTTCATTTAGTTTAACATGTTAGGTTTATTTAGTTGATTGCTAATTTTTTAGGGTAGCAGCAAACTATCTGAGGGAAGATAGGAAGGTGGTGTATTATGGATGGAACTTGAGCAGGTTTTAAAGAAAACGATATTAAGTTTGGTAATAGGATCCGTTACCACAGTTGCATAAAATGAAGTATAACTACTCAGGTGGAAAGTTATGGTTAAAATAATAACTTTTTATAATAGTTAAGAGTTATCATATAGTTAAAGATAGTTGGCGTGAATGATTGGATGAACAGTATTGTATGGAAAAGAAAAAGGGAGAATGGTATTAGACATAAAAAACAGGAATCATATTAATATGTAAATGTGATAGAAAATGAATATAAAGAACAATTATATATATAATAATTTTTAAAAGCCTTTAAATGTTGATATTGAGCTGTGCTACATATGATAGCAGAAGGGTGCACAGCACAACCAGTGCCATAAAGAGAGATGCTGAAAAGGCTGAGTTGGAGATTCAGATAAAAGTAATAAAGTGAGGTATGATGGAGAATTTAAGAATTTCAATATATAAACCTTGGTGGCTTTGGGTTAGGACAGAGCTTGACAATAAGAACAAAATGCCAAAATTATGGATAAATTGTTGTTATGAGGATTCGATATCAGGGTTAAGAGCTTTATGTTTTTGAATATATGCTCAGGTCGATTTCAATTCTTTTTCTTGTGTATTTCATTTTATTTTATTTTATTGTATTCTATTTATTCAATGTCATTATACTGCATTTCATGTCATATGGTCATGTAATTTTAACTTTATTTGAATTCATTTGAGTTCATTTGTAATTGTTTTGAGTAACATCAAAAACTCATGTTGATGAACTAACAAGTATTCAAATTAGATGCATTTTGATTATTTATATATATGATGATAGCTTGTTTTATTTTTATTTTTATTTTAATATAAGAAATGTGTTAAGGGTCTTTAGAAAATGAAAATGCAGCAATTCACCAAATTATGTAGAGAGAAGGAATGAGATGTGTTCAGCTAACTACTATAGCAAACAATGATGCATAGTTGTTTGATTTAGTAATTAATTATTCAATCAGTGAAAGGTTTCAATTGTTTAATGATGTGATTAGTAATACCTTTTTGGTATATAATGAACTGAGATAAACCTATTGATATTGATCTGAAGAAGCGTGCTAGCAGCACGCGAAAGCGCTTATCTCTACCTGTTCTATTCACTGGAATAAAGGATTTTCGTTGAAGAAGGTGTCTCGTGGTGTATCCTGACTAGTTACTTTTTTGTGACCCTACTAATGGCGTAAGATACCAAAGACAAAGGAGAGGAGTTAGCTATGATGTCATTGGATGCAGAGAAAGTATTTAATAGAGTAAGCTAGAGATATGTTTGAGGTATATGACAGGTGGGGATTAGCACAGAGTTTGATAAAAATGTTAAGGGCCGTATACCAGGGAATGATGGCAAGGGTGAAAATTAGAGCTAGGTTGTCCGAGGAGATGAGTGCAGAGAGGGAGGAGACATGGTTGCCATCTATCAGTCATCTTCACAAAGTACATTGCATCTTTGGCATTAAGTGTAAGGCAGCCCTGTTTGAGTAGGGCATACATTTATGTTTGAAGAAAAGATAACACTATATGCAAATGACATTTTACTGACATTAACAAATGAGGGGGGAGATCTGGGCAAATTAAGGAGGATGACAAGGGAGTCTGAGAAGAAATCAGAGAAATAGAATAGAGACAAAAGAAAGGCAATACTGCTAGCTAGGAAAGGGTCTGCAAGGATGGAAAGGGTTACCAGGAACATGTGGCAACAGATAACAGTAGACACTGCAAGATGCCTATGAGCAAATATTAGTGAAAGTTAAAAAAAAAAAAATAGACCCAGGGATGGGACACATTAAAACTGGACATAGAACAAAGAACAGGAGTTTACAAATATGTATAATGACACAGCTTATATGTACAGGCCAAGCTTTTTGGAAATTGCCAGGATTAAAACAACTGAGAGAAGTGAAACAAGTAATGATAGTATATTTATGGGATGGAGAGCAACATAGAGTAGCTTAGAATAGCACAGGAATGAGTCACACCACCTGTGGAGATGTCAGGGGCTATGAGTGCTAGATTTACAGGAAAGTGCAGGCATGCTTGCAAGCAAGTACATTAAGGGTATCAGATGAAAACTGCAATACAGTTTTATGATAATAGAGGAAGAGCAATTTAAATGGAGTTAAGTAAATATAATATACATTTGGATGCACTGAGTAACAAATTAGCTTTGGAATGGACTGAAGTAGCATAGTGTTCGGAACGATATTGACAGGATTAGATAATGAGAAGTGGGCAGAAAAACTTTCTTACATATATAATAGGCAGATGGCAGGATGGGAAATAAAATGCACTGTGGAGGTGGCAAGAAAAACAGTAGCTTTAGATACTGGTGTCAGTTGATTATGGGAGAAAATCTGAAACTGTAGCAGGTGATGATAGAAATTCCAATTATCAGAGAGACCACAATGGGAGTAACAAAGAATAAGGAGTAGATGGATGATTCAAGGGAGAAAGTTGACACTTCAAGGAGAAAATATGGATTTGATAAAGGAAATGGAAAACAGGAGACTAGACATTACAACAATATGAGGTTTGGTAAGATTAAGAAGAAGCTGAGAAGTAGCAAGAGGGAAGATGTGAAGAAATTTAAGAGGAATTGGTTGTGGGAAATAAACGTGCAGGTACAGGAAGGAAAATGGAAAAGGGTGCTCCCTATATGCATTGCTTAGGCCCAGAAGTTCAGGGGTCTGGATCACCACATCAAATGGTGATAGGTTCAAATGCCCTTTGTTCGAACCTAAAAGTCCGAAAACCCTAAACAGCGAACTCACAGAACAACGATTTTTTTTCCAGGGAAAAAAATCTCTGCTGCTTGAAAAAAAAAATCACAACTTTAAAACAAACTGAAGTGGGGGGCTTCGCCTACCACCCCCCACTTAAATATACCAACTTTGAGATTGCACTACAGTGGAGGAAATAGCAAAGCCCCCTAAAACAGCCCACCAATTCTTTCCCCTAGGAAAAAAAATCAATGTTCCGTAACTTCGTGGCTTAGGACTTTCGGACATTTCGGTTTGAACAAAGGGCTTAGACCCGAAGTTCAGGATATTTATATGAAAGTGTTTACATAAGTATTTTTATACCCCAGCCAGATTAATCAAAAATATTTACAGCAATTCCAATGATATGCAGGAGGTGCAGAGAGTGATGAGGTTCTTGATTTCCTATATTCTGAAAGGGCAAGAAGTTGGAGGTGAACAAAAAGGAGGTACATGAGATTATGGAGAATAAACTTTCCACCCTGAGAGATGGCAATCGCAGCAAATTTGTTTCTGCTAGGATATGAAGCATGGATAAAGGAGGAGGACAAGAGAGTTATGACAGTTTTTAAGAAAACAGTAACAAGGAACTGGAATAAAAAAATAGTTTCTCAGTGAAGAGGAGGCAGAGCAAATAATTAAGCAGATAGAAATAGGAGAAGTAAGGGTAATGAGGCAAAAATGCAAATCAAAACATAAATAATCCCTTTTATAATTTCTTCTTAAGTAGGAAGAAAAAAGGAAAAACTGGAAACATTGACCAAATAGACATAGAGTCATATAAAGGGTTGTAACCCAGCATAAAAAGATAAGTTTTAAAAAGCTAGAGCAGATGCATGGTTAAAACAGGGAAGATGGGAATGTGATATATATATATATATAAATAATATATATATAATGATATAAATAAAAAAAGGAAAAGAAAGGTAAAAGGGAAGGCCATAATAATGACTTTCCAAAAAGAGTGATGTACTGGGAAGGTTTCTTAGCCAAATAAAGAATGCAAATGGAAATTAATACGAGTCTTCAGTTGAGATACATTTCTGATATAATGTTCATAGGTTCATACTATATGCCCTAGGACATTTATAAGCCTAGCCAGAGTGTGTTTGGCTTTCGCCACCCATTTTAAATTAATTTTGCTATGCCCTTTTTCGAGGTTAGTATACTGTGCCTCTGTCGAACAGTGACACAGAAGTGATACCCGGGGTAAACCTACAATCCCCCATCCACTCATCAAGATTCCTCTTGAAGAGAGTCCATGAGGGACTCTGCCTAACCTGGAGTGGGATTTTATTCCAGAGTGAAGGGAGCCTCTGGGTTATGAATCTGTCCCTCCAGCATGTCCTATTTATCACAGTGCTGAGGTTCAAGTCTCTCGAGCGCGTAGCTTGATGGGATTTGGATTTTTTGAGGTGCAGCATGTCCATTAATTCCGGGTTGGACATGGCTTTATACGTCAGGCACAGATCACCTCTGAGCAGGTGGTATGCCACTGAGTACAGCTGGAGTTTCTTTAACCGGGCAGCGTATGGCATCTGTTTGAGCCCATTGATCCTCTTGGTGAGGTACTTTTGGGGTCTTTCCAGTTGCTGCAAGTGTCTGGTAAGGTACATCCCAAAAGGTGCATTGTACTCAATTATGGGCCTGATGAGGGATGAGTAAAGAGGCACGATGACCTCCCCTGATCTAGATGTGAATCCCTTCATGATTAGGTGGGCTATATAAAATGTTTTTCTAACCACTTTGGCCACGTGGTTGTCAAATGAGAGATTGCTATCAACTTGGGTCCCCAGGTCCCTAATTACTTCTTCCATACTTAATGGATTACCACCTATGTGGTAATTTGTGGGCACTTTGTTTTTGCCAAAGTGGATGACTATACATATTTTGGCATTTAGCTTGAGGCTATGGCTCTGGCACCAGTTGTCTGTTTCTGTGAGGCCCTTTTGGAGGATGCTTGTGTTGGCTGGAGAGTCTATTATGGCACCCAGTTTGCAGTCATCTGCAAACTTGGTCAGCCACAGTCCTCCCGTGTTGGCCTGTACCTCTGCGAAATATATACCGAACAAGAGAGATCCCAGGACTGAGCCTTGTGGGATGCCACTTGTAACTGGTTTGGAGTCTGACATGGCTCCATCAATTCTAACCATGTGGGTTTTGTCCTTGAGCCAGTTTGCAACCCATCTAGTGACATAGGGGTTTATATTTAAGCCGGTGAGCTTATCTATAATGCCCAAGTGGGGTATTGTATCGAAGGCTTTTGCGAGGTCCAGGTAGGCTGTGTGGACCACCTTCCCCTCGTCAATGGCCTTGGTGACTGCTTCAAAAGAAATCGACCATGTTTAAGAGGCAGGATCTGCCCTTAACAAAGCTGAACTGGGTAGTATTCAGTGTCTGTAGGTCCCCAATATTTTTATTTATAAGGTCCATGATGATCCTTTCCATAGCTTTGCAGACCAAGCTAGTCAGGCTTATGGGGCGGTAGTTTCCAGGATCTGTTGAGGCACCACATTTGTGGAGAGGGACCACCGTTGCTGTATGACACTCTTTGGGTACATATCCTGTAGTAAGGCTGAGATTGAACAGTAGTTTTATGTTTGGGTTTAGCTCTTCTTGGAGTTCATGTAGGATGCAGCCCGGGACACCGTCTAGTCCCACTGATGCTGTGTTTTTTGCTTTGGAGAGGGCGGCTCTTACCTGAGGATCTGAGATGTCAGGGGGGGCAGCACTCTGCTGGTTCATTGAGTGACTAAAAATTGAGGATGAAAAATATGTAAAATTTGTGCAGCGCAGTGGTGTAGAGGTTAACGTCGCCTCACAGCAAGAGGTTCTCTGGTTCAATTCTTGAATAGGGTGCCTTCTGGGTCAAGTCTGCATGTCCTCCCCTGCGTTCATTGGGTTTCCTCCAATTACTCCATTCTCCTCCCACATTCCAAAGACATGCATCCGGAACATTTCTTCCCGGGTCTCCACTGAAAATAAGCTCTGCCCAAGTCTGACTTTACCTGTCAACAAATGTTAAAATAAAATAAATCTATGCTTCTGGTTTGGGGTTGAGCCCTGTGTATAAATAAAGTAAATGAATGGAAGAATGATTTAATAAAGAGCAGTTAAATATTATTTTCCTTAATGCCATCTGTATAGAACTTTTAATTGACCTTATCAACTAACCGTATTTCACTATCTTAAATGTCTCAGCTTTGAAATACTTTAAACTCTAATGTGATCATTTAAACTTGGAAGGTTATCTTCATTTAACTTTTACATTCTGTAAGTCTAAAGGTATGCTGTAGAATGTAAACAATCTGGAAAGATGTTTTCTGTTTTACATTGTGTTCATTTTAGTCAGAGGACAGGCGATTTTTTTTTTTAGAAAAAAACTTTTATAGCAGTTTGAATTAAAAATGGACAACCTTGGTTTACGTGACAACAATGTATAAAAACTGTTTTAAAGTTAAGATAAATATGGCTAGCTGGAGCAGTTAAATTTTTTAAGGAGCTTAAATTGAGGAAAATGTTAAACTTTTTTTAATTTAAATTTTATTGATTATCACATGACTTGGCCATATGATTAGGTTATTCATTATTACGTGATTTGGCCAGATAATTTGGTTAAGTATTTATTTAATGAATTTTCATTGTAATGTACTCTGATAATGTCCAATTTTACTTATTGGAGACAAAATCACTATTTATTTCTGTGGCTATAATCATAATTCATAATTGGATATATTATTTTAACATGTTAGATTGATAAAGGTGAGAAAATGTATAAATATAGTCATGTGTAGTTTGCACCTGATTTTTATTTTTTTTTTTATTTATATTACAGTAGATCACTTTGTATTAGCCAGAATTTAGGTTTTGTTACTTTACAATGTTTAATTGTTTAATAAAATGGGTTATTTGAGAAGACATGTATAAAATGAGTGACTAAACCTACATCTTCAGGAAGTTCCTTATGGTGCAAAATCAATATGGTTAAGCAAGAGCTATAATGTTTGTGGACTGTGAGATAGAAAGTCCAGTCGAGTGGGTTTACCCAACAGGGTTTTCCAAGGTATGTGACTATTATGTGGATTGGCCTAGGGATTGTCTCAAGGAAAATAAGTATGCATCTGTATAATAAGTTTAGGAGGCCATTGCTAGAAGTTGTATGCTTGATTATGCCTTAGAACAGAAAGCAGAAGAAACATATGGTAGAATTGCATGAAAGGTGGAGAAACATGTTTGCACTTCTTTAAAAAGGTACTGTACTTATAGTATTACAGAGCAAAGTTATTTGTTTTTATATTGTTAAATTAAGAAGTAGAGCTCTGTTTTGTTTTTCCATCTGCAGTTTGATTAAAAACACAAATGTGGTTAAAGTTATTACTTTTTTTTTACAAATAATTATTACATGCCATTGCTTTTACCTGTCCACATACAAGAGAACATTACAGAATTTTGAAGCCTTGGATGTTGGCTAGTGAAGTGACAAGCAAGATGGTCTACATATTCCTGGGCTAGTTGTAGAAAGATAACAGAAGGTGAAAGATTGGAGGACCAGATATTAATCAAAGCCAACCTCATAAATTTCCCAGATGGCCACCAGCTTCTTGTGTGATGTCCATTTACCCTCAATTAGTGAAATGTTAAATTTATACCAGTCTTTAGCTAAGTGGGGGAACAGGAGAAGTGTGCAGCTGGACAAAGGTCCCATACTCCAACATGGGCTAGAGGAGACTATTCCCTTTTCCTAATCCTTAACAAACGTTTGTCAGTAAAAGTAATGATAAACCACCTTGGTTCATTTGCAGCAGGTGAGCCAGTCAGGATGTGCCACACATTAGATGTGTACAAAGTCCTTGTCTTGGAGTGGGATCTGCCCTCATAAGTGCATTGCCATTAAGAAATGGTATTAGTGCTCATGCTAGTTCTGTGCAAGCATTTCTTGATTCAGCACTACCTTTGTAGTGTAGTACCCTTGGTGTCAGGAAACCCCTTGCATAAATATTGAGCTGTATATTCAATGATATCAGTTTCCCCTCCCCAGCCACTAGAGGTAAGTGTCAGAGATCCCTCAGTATCCCTCTGGTAAGTGGATTTTGCAGATATGAAGTTTCTTGCATTTATGTAAAAATGGTGGTGCTACCTTTGTGAGTATGCCATCTTTGGAGAAATACTGTCGTTATAGGAGGACCTCTGAGAACTGCCCCTTAAGTCTGTGTTTTCTCACAAGAAACTGCTGAACTAATAACTGGAGAAGAATGAAGTACCCTAGCTCTTCCCTTTGATGGAGCCTGTTGTAAAGAATGCCATTTATGCAGCCTCAGACTATCCAAATTCAGCTTACTTTGCTGCTAAGTAATGATGCCAATTTAAGCCTTCCTTACTTAATTTACTTTATCTAATGTCCTTTTCATTCTTCATTTTTATTGGGGTATGGATCTGACCCTCAGCCACGTTTTTTAGACTTGGATACTAGTGTTGAGCTCATCCCTTTACCCATAATGTCCTACAATCTCTGTAGCTTCCCCAGATCTCATTTGCTGCTTAGCTGCTGCAATGCGGATTCCTGTTCTTGTTAGAGTTTTCCATTTGGGTGACTAAGTATAGTTTTTTGTGTATTAGTTATTTTATCATTACTTCTTATATTTGTTCCTATTAGTTTCCTCCCCTCCCTTTCAGATTCACAGGCATTAGGGACTAGTTGGTGCCTTTACCCTTTCATCCTGCTTCTCTCTCTCTCTGCATGGTTGGCATTTCTGCCTTTGCGTTTTTCTTTTTTCTCTGTATCGTGAATTGTTTAAAAAAAAAAAGAGAGAGGTTATAATCATACATGTATTTTATTCTTTGTAGTTGGTAGTTACAGGGTTGCTGTGTTTTGGAAGTGCATTTTATTTAGTGTGCAGTTAAATGTATAGTTAGTTTTTTCTTCTGTATCATGTCTGACAAGCCTAAAGGATTCAAGCGCTGCTCGGAATGTGGGCAAAAAAGTCTCCATTCTGGCACGCAGAGTAAATGTATGTATTGTATAGGACCACATTACCTTTTTGTGTGTATTGTTTAGGGACACATTTGTGAGGGATTTAACCCCTGAACCATCACTGACTGCAGGAACAAACTCATTCTAAAATGTCTGTTGCCTGCTTCATCTTCATGGTTAGGGGCTCAAACCTTCTAACTGCCTTACTGCATCTTTGGAGGTGAGGCACCACTTCCATAAGACTTTAAGAGCTTCTTCGTAGCCTTCAGCTAAGTCTGCAAAGACCTCTGATCCAAATTTGCTGGATCCAGGACCCACTTCTGCCCCTTTGCTTCGGATCCAAAAAGCTCTTCAGATCCAATGGGCACTTCTCATGTGACTGCCTCTCCTAGGCCAATTTCTTCCACCTCAGATCCATGGGTTAGGACCTGAATCCCAGAGTTCACCATCAGGACAGTTTCCACAACACTGCCCTTGAAACTGCTCCAAACCCCATCTAGATACTCTAGACCTATTTCATTTGCTTCCTGTAGGTCCTCCAGGAGTCTATCAGCTGTTGACATTGACAGGATGATGCAGAGGTTTCTCAAAACACAAATCCAGATGGGGTGTGTCCGCTCCACCGCCAGTTGGATCAGTGAGTGCCCCTGCAGCTTTGATCTGGTCTCCATCTCCAATCTGACCAGTGACTTGGGAGTCCCAGGATCCTATGTACCCAAAAGAGTCTGCTTCATAACCAAGGAAAGCTCCCTTCCTAGACTCCAACAACTACCCTGACCAGCTCTGCTTTGAGATCATCTGATCAGAGTGAGTCTCTTATCTGTGAAGTCAGCATCAGATCCGGGGGGAGGGGTTTGGTTCTGCCTTTTTCAGACCAGCCCCTTCCCTCTCTGTGCTTTGACCCTCTACAGTTGGGGTCAGATCCTGTCTGGGGATCATGGATCTGGGGTGATTCCTGTCCATGCTTCAACTGTCTCTGCTTAGATGGAGATGGCTGGAGTTTCTCCCGGTCCATCAGTCTTTCCAGATTGTGGAAAGGGCTTTTTCTGCTCACAGAGCTCTGACCCTTTTGCCTCCGATCCTGTTCATCATCCTTCACTGAATCTGAATGCTGAACCCATCATCCCTGTCCTGGATCAGTCTGCCTCAAGGAGCCTCAAAGTTCTTCCCCCCAAGGAAGCCTCCCTTTCTTCTGATACCTCCCCTGAACACCCCTCAGAGGAGGATAACATTTGCAAAAGGAGGCACATTGACTCCCCAGTGGAGTCGCTCACAGAAGACACAGACATTGAAGAGGGAGAAGGATCCCCACGATCACCACCTGATGATGTCTCCTTTTGGAGACATCTTGGAGATCCTTAGGCAGAAAGGTGACTGCTCAGCCCAACCTTCTTCTTCCGAAGAGTCTGTGTTCTTGGATGCTTTTGGGGTGGGTCTGTCTGTGTCTTGGGTGACCCCCCTTGGGGGAGATATAATTAACTTAGTCTCCCACCAGCTTGGAAGGAGCTGTACACTATCAAACCAATCCCCAAATGCCCGGACAGATTTCTGGTTCCCCCTAAAGAGCGACTTCTATGGTCCAAGGGTGTTGATACCATTCTTGTAGCAGCAGCCAGCAAGAAGGAGCTAGCTGAACAGAGCTCTTCTGTCCATCCATCAAACAGGGAATCTCTAGTGATGAAGAGGTTTAAGTGCATTTATGCCTCACCTACATTTGCTCTGAGATCATTAAATTACTTGGCACATTTCACTCATTTGCAGAGAGATTTGGTCAAGGAGCTATCCAAGTCTCTTGCATAGATCATGTCAGATGAGGTCATCTGCCATTCAGTGGATGGTACCTCAGCGGCAGCCAGCTCAGGTATTGCAGTCAAAAAGAATGCATGGATGAGGCTTTGTGACTTTGCGGAACCTTTTAAAACATCCTTTGTCAATACCCCCTTCAATGGCTCCTCCTTGTTTGGGCTATCCATCACAAAGACTGTTACCCACAGTGTGCAAGAAGGAAAGTTCCTGTCTACTGGTGTAATCAAGTTTTCTACCTTTCAGAGCACTTTCTCTAGAATTCAGCGAGGTGGTAAGAAGACATGGTTTTGGAAATCCTCAAGGCTCTTTTCAGGATCAACTCAGGAATTCTTCCTTTAAGTTTCAATGGTAAATGCCTCCCCAGAGGCAGAAAGGGTCCACAGAATCAGGGCTTCTCTGATAAGTCCTGTCAGCACTCCTGAACTGCTGCCCAGCTGTCCATGTCTGGAGGCAGTCGGGGGGACGTTGTTCCCTGCACCTACATGCGTGAACCAATCTGACAACAAATGCCTGGGTGCTAAGCATAATATCCAGAGGTTATTACATTCACTTTTCCCTTTCTCCTCCAATGGAACAAAAGAAACTCCCCGCTGTTCGACCCAGTCAGAAGGAGCATGCATTATTGGAAATTCAAAAATTACTGCAAAAAGAGTCATGCAAGAGGTTCCAATTGAGGAAAGAGGATTCAGAACTTAGTCACACTTATTTTTAATGCCAAAGAGAATGGGAGACCTGAGACCCATTCTAGACCTGAGCAATCAAAATCAACATGTAAAGGAGTCAAAGTTCCGGATGATTACGGTTCAGTCCATTCTACCGCTGATGCGAAGGGCAGTTTGATATGCTCTATAGACCTTCAGGATATGTAGTATCACATCAACATATACACTCCAGAAATCATTTGTGCTTCAGGCTGGGAGCCAGTCATTGCCAGTTCAGAGCTCTGCCCTTTGGACTCACCACAGCCCCCAGAGTGTTTACCAAATGCATGGCAGTAGTGGCAGCTCACCTGAGACTGAAAGAATTCCAGGTGTTTCTATGGATGGCTGTTTTCTCACTGTTTCAACCCAGCATCAACTACTTCAGACCAGGGACTATTTGTTTCATCTTCAGCTACCTGGGTGTTGCCATAAATCTTGCCAAATCCAACCTCTCCACCATTCAGAGATTGGAATTCATTGGTGTTTTTCTGGATACAATGCACCAGACACCTTCTTTGACTTTTTGTCACATAGCGTCCTTGAGGCACTAAGTGTGGGAAATCATTTCTTTACCTTCTCCCTCAGCAAGATACTTCAAGCTCTTGGTTATATGTCAGTAGCCATCATCCTAGTGCCCTTAGTACGATTCTTTATGCAACTCCTCCAATGAAACTTGGCTGTTCAGTGGTCTATTCTTTACCAACAATTATCTGTTCCTATCAAGTTGAAACCAATTTGCAGATGTCCCCTTCAATGGCGGACTCATTCAGGCGATCTGTTCCTGGGCAAGTCATTCCTTCTTCCTCCTACAGCCCCAGTGGCCATGGGTGCTTCCCAACTAGGGTGGGTGAGAGATAGTCCAAGGCACATGGTCTTCCTTGGAGACCAGATTGCATATCATTGTCCTAGTTCTTCTAATGTTTGAAACCTTTTAGGACAGCCTACCCTGTGAGACAATTGTTATACACACCAACAACAAATTAGTAGTCAGGTATATCAACAAGCAAGGAGGAACCTGTTCTTTACCCATCATGCAAAGAGGCCGTGAGGATCTGTGAATGGGCAATATCTTCAAACTGCTTTCTAGTTGCAACACATATACTGGGGAAAACAAACATTCTTGCAGACAAACTTAGCAAGTCCATTCTGACCCTTCATGAGTGGTCCCTCAGTCAGTCAGTGGCAAATGTGATTTTCAGCCACTGGGGCCAACCTTGCTGTAACCTCTTCACTTGTCCCCAAAACAACAAGTGCAGCAAGTACTTCTCTCTGATTCCCCCTCTGGGGGGAGTCCCCGAGGGATGCTGTAGTTCATGACTGGCCCTCCTGCCTCCTTTATGCTTATCTCCCTCTACAGTTGATTCCAAAGCTTCTCCAGAAAGCCAGATGGCTGAAGAGTTCAGTAATCCTTATTGCCCCATACTGGCCTCCTCCGGTATGATTCCACATTATCTGGTCTCTTCTGAAATATCCCTCATGGATTCTGGAGCCCATACAGGACGTCTTCTCTCTTCCATCAGGGAATCAACACCGCAATCTTCTCACACTCAAACTGAGCACTTGGTATCTCCATTTCCAATAATTCTACAAAGATCCAGGCTTGCTTCCCCTGTTTGCAATGTAGATGTTCTTCGTGTTTCACTGTTGCAGTCATTACATTTGGGTTATCTGCCTGCAGGCAGCCCTCAGCCGGCTTGAATTTCTGTGTCGGATGCTGTCTCTTCTTCCATGACGTCCGGTCATTAGGGGTATAAAACATGCAGCCGATGCCATTACATCAGTCATTCTTGCCGTGTGGTGCCCAAAGCAGAAGCAGTTCCCAAGTGCCGGCCGACTCATATTTTCATTTTCGAGTTTCAGAAACAAAGTCTTAAAAAAAGCTAAGTACCATGTTGGGGATCCTTTTTCTTGCTCTTAATTGATGTCAGTAAAAGTTAACAACGGTCTTAAGTGTGGAAAGAAAATACCTCAAAGATTTTCATTTGTACTTCATTCCTTGCCTAGGCCCAGACCACAACATCTCTCGCTATCGGTTTTTTTTTGCCTTATTCAACCCCCGAACTATTCATAGTCTATTTTTTTTTTGGCAGCAAATTATTTTGGTACTCTGTATAACTATCCAGAAATGGCTTTGGTAAGCCATCCGACTACCGATATTCCAAAAAAATGTAAGGATAAAGACAAGAGACAGACCGCATAGGTCCAAAACTGCTGACGCTTCTGTTAAGCTAGTCGACAGTCCACCGGTACTCAGTGAGGTGTTTTCGCAGCCCCTGATACCTGTTACTTCAGATTCACAGGTCTCTACTGAAACCCATTCGGAGTCTGGTATGCCGCTAGATGCTTCTTCAACTATGGAACCTGTGGATGTCCCTACCTTGGATGAGTCCAGAGCCGCTGTGTAGGCACCAGCTTCTGAGGGTGCATTCAGGCCTACAGACTTGCATTTTAAACTGATGCCATCTTCTTCATCCAGGCCTAAAACTAGACCCATGCCTAGAAAACCGATGTCCAAACCACATGGTCAGGGCCATATGCCTAAAAAGCAAATGCTTAGAATGGCTGAAGACCTTATTACTTTAATTAGGGGAAGCCAGCCTTCCCCTCTCTGAGACCTAGAACTGATTTTACTTCTGATTCTTCTGATCAGGATTCTGATATTTCTGTTTCTTCTGATTACCAGCATTTGCCCTTATCTACTTATGAGGATTCTGATGCAGAGGATTCCATTCCCTCTGCTTCCCCTCCAGAAGATTTTTCTTTTCGTGATACCTTGCACACTCTTAGGGAGCATTTCCGCTGGGAAAGCCAGGATTATTCTGACTCCAAAAAGAGGCTTAGGGAATTCTTACTCCTTCCTCAACACAAGCCTTTAGCTATCCCTCCTGTTCTGGACATTGTAGATGATGTTTTCTTGGAATCTAGCCTGTCCCCAGACACTTTACCTCCAGCTCCCAGAAAACCTGACAGGTATTAGAGTATCTGACTCTCACAAGTTCCTCTTCAAGAATCCTACTGCAGATCCAAAGACCATTTTCCAAGGTCCAAAGGGCATTAAGGCTACTGCTGCCAAACATCCTACCCCTTCTTATAGAGATTCTAGAGCCTTGGACAGATGGGGCAGGAAGGTATTCACTTCCGCTACTTTGGCCATTAGGGCTTTAAATTGCCAGTTTCATATGTTAAAGTACCAGCAGCATATTACGGGACTACTTAAACAGAAAATGATGTTGATTCCTGACTGCTGAACACACAGAATTATAGGATTTAATGCATTTTGCTGAACAAGTTGGTAAACATACCTTGCAATGTGGTTTTGACTCTTTAAGAAGCATCTTGCAGGGCTGCTGTCACTGGGTCTGCACTTAGAAGGCATGCTTAGCTTAAGGAGCAAAACTTGCCAGATCATTTTAAAGCTAAATTACTGGATGCTCCCTTAAACCAAGACTGCCTGTTTGGCAACAAAGCAGAAGTCGTCCTCAAAAGATGGAGGAAAAAGCTTAATCTATGCAAACTGTTAAAGATTTCCTGCAAGTACAGCCTCCCATATTTAGTAGGCATTTGCCTTCAAAGAATTGGTCCTTTCCAGTCTCTTCCAGGCCTTCTCAGTCCAAACCCAGGAACAGCAGACCACCTAGGTTACAGTCTCAGACTATGCACAGGCCTAAGCAGTGGAGGGGCTCCCACTTCCAAAGCAGGAAGTAGTAAGACACCCACGTATGGAAAAATGTCACAATGACTTAACCCTTCCAAGCCCTGCTCAACTGCCTGCTCCCTTAGGAGGAAAGCTTGACCTGCATGCAAAAAACTGGGAACTCATTATCCAGGACACATCAGTTTTAAATGTAGTTTTCCAAGGATACAAATTCCACTACCACTCCCTACCAACCCCAAACGGTTGGCCAGACCTACCCCCAAATCAGTGGGCAGAGTCACACCAGCAGGTTCTCTCTCTTCTAAGTATCAAGGCTATTCAACCTGTCCCAGCAGAAGAAAGGGGACAAGGTTTTTATTCAGGACTTTTCCTGGTACCCAGAAAAGACAGCTCCTGCCGTCGTATCCTGGACCTCTCTATTCTAAACACCTTTTTGGTAATCCCAAAATTCAAAATGCTAACACTTCCAACAGCTACTTCCTATGCTAGACAAAGATGCCTGGTTGGCAACCTTAGACTTAAAGGAAGCTTACCTGAACATTACAATAAGGGAATCTTGCAGGAAATACCTACGCTTCAGGGGAGGCTCCATGCACTATCAGTTCTCTGCACTTCCCTTTGGCTTATCTACTGTGGCCAGAGTTTTCACAAAGTGTCTAGCTCCAGCCATTGCATTTTGCAGGAAGAGAAATATTCAAATATACCCATACCTGAACGATTGTCTGATTCAGGCAGAAAGCCAGGACTTGCTATTAAAACATCTGGCATTCGTAAAGAAGCATCTGACCTCACTGGGGTACACCATAAATGAAAAGAAATCTCGCTTAGTACCCTACCAACAGATTGAATTCCTGGAAGCAAGCTTGAACATGACTTCCCAGATGACTTTCCTCACTCCAGAGAAACTCTAACAGATGCATCAGACTATGCATGGGGGGCTCACTTGACAGGGCAGTGCATTCAGGGCAAATGGAACCTGAGTCACATGCACCTGTATATCAACCAGAAAGAAATGTTAACTGTACAGAATTCCCTGGCAGCCTTCAAAGACCACATCCTTCCAGGACAATTATTGGTAAAGACAGACAACACCACAGTTCTGTGGTATATAAACAAGCAGGGGGGAACCCATTCGTACCCTCTGTGCAGGCTAGCCATGGTTCTGTGGAACACAGCCTTGAGCTACCAAGTGCACCTACAAGCTCAATTCCTGCCAGGCAAGCTAAATTCACTGGCAGACAACCTAAGCAGAAATCTCATGGACCCACATGAATGGAAACTGGAACCAAAAATATTCAATCTCTTGTGGAACACATTGGGGGCTCCAGAGATAGATCTGTTTGCCTCCCCTTAGAACTACCAATTGGATAAATTCTGCACAAGGGCTCCCCACAGTCAACCTGGGAAAGCCTCTCTGTTTATACCTTTCCCCCTCTGCCTCTCCTCTCGAAGGTTCTGCTAAAGATCAAACAGGACTAGCCAAGGACAATACTGATTGTACCAGACTGGCCATGCCAGCATTGGTACCCTCTCTTGCACAGTATAATATTGCTGGAGCCATGGCACCTACCTCAGACACCTTCCCTGCTGTCCCAGCAGGCAGGCCAGATTCTTCACCCTCAGCTTCAAACCCTGAATCTTGCAACCTGGCTAATACCTTGAGCTCTCCAATAACATCCCTCAGTAAGCAGATGCTAGATGTCATTCTGGAAGCAAGGAGGCCTAGCACTAGAAAATCCTATGCTGAAAAGTGGAAAAGATACTGTTCCTGGAGCCATACTTGAGGGATGGACACAACGGTGCCCAGCTTACCTCATATTCTTCAGTACTTAACAGAAATGCTCCACAAGGGCCTATCCTTCTCATCAATTAAAATTCAGGCCTCTGCCATTTCAGCACATTATAATACTGACCCACCCCTCTTCTCTCACCCCCTGCTAAAGCAATTCCTCAGAGGGGCCAAAAATTTAAGACCCTCCAGGTGAGCTCCTACTCCAGCCTGGGACCTTAACTTTGTATTGAAAAAGCTCATTCTCCCTCTATTTGAACCATCTGCTACTGCAGAGTTGAAATTCCTTTCTTGGAAAACAGCCTTCCTTCTAGCAATCACTTCAGCAAGAAGAGTGTCTGAATTACAGGCCCTCATGGCAGTGGAGCCCTTCATTATCTTCCATGCAGGAGGGTTTCCCTCAGGACCAATCCTTCCGTTATGTCCAAGGTGGTGTATAGTGTGGCCCTAAATCAGTCCATTCATTTGCCTACTTTTTTCCTGAATCCACAAAACAAAGGAGAATGAATACTGCACTCTTTGGACATGCACAGACAACTTAGATTTTATTTAGACAGGACTAAGCCACTCAGAAAATCTGAACAGCTGCTAGTAGGATTTGCTGCAGGGGCAGAGAGGAAGGCCATTTAAAAGCAAACCATTTCTAAATGGATAGCCCATTGCATTCATTTCTGCTATAAGCACCATGGAAAACCTACCACACAGGGGATAAGATCACATTCCACCAGGGCTGCATCTACCTCTACAGCCTTTCTCAGAGGAGTCCCTACCAGGGACATCCTAGAAGCTGCTTCCTGGAGCCCTGTACATACCTTCACCAAGCACTACCACATGCCTATTTTTTCTAAATCCAGAGCTGGTTTTGCCACTGCAGTCTTGCAGGGCTTAATAGCTGGTCCTAATGCTCTCTAAATTCCTCCTCCCTTCCTTAGCTTTGGGAATCAACCCAAATGTAATGGCTGTAACAATGAAACACGAAGAGCATAGTACAGTTGTGTACACTTACCATAAATGTAGATGTTAGAGTGTATTCATTGTTGCAGTCCTGGTTACCCTCCCTCCAGCCCAGTGACTTATGTTGGCTCTACCTTTCCTTCTTGTTTGGTGTATCTAAGCTTTCTCGTGCATTTGCTTTTTGATGGAGGTGTACCATAACATATAATTGCTTCCTATTGTGGAGGCACCTGACATCTGGGGCAAGAAAAACTGATGCAGTGGCGTTGGCTGCATGTTTTATACCCCTGACGTCATGGAAGAAGAGACAGCATCCGACACAGGAATCCAAGACTGGTATTCAGGCCTACTGAGGTCTACCTGCAGGCAGATAACCCAAATGTAATGACTGCAACATTGAATACACTCGAACATCTACACTTATGGTAAGTGTGCACATCTGTAATTTTTAGCTTTCCAAAAAGCTTCTACTAAAACGTATATTAAAGAAAATGGAAAAGGTTTGCCATATGGACTTCGAAAGAGAATATTGATCCTTTCTCAGCCCCAGTTTACTTCTCTCTTTAAGGAGGAAGCTAGTTTTCTCACTGTAAAACTTCAGCTGGCAGCCATTTCAAATTCTCTTTCTGGAGTTGTTTCTGGCTCCCTTGCTATGTCTAAATTGTGCAAAGCCTTTATGAAATGGATTTTTCTGCTTAGACCCCTAATAAAATTCCTACTCCAATGTGAGATTTAGCTGTTATTCTTCTAGGACTAATTCAGAAACCCTGTGAACTAGCTAATGATTGTGAAATGAAATTCCTTTCGTGGAAAACAATCTTGTTGGTAGCTGTTACTTCAGCATTTCAATACCCAAGGCTTATACGTTATCTAGTTATGCAAGTATTCTCTGCATGGCAACAACAAAAAGGCTTTCAATGCTGGTAATTCTTTAACAGTAAGCTTACTTGCATCTTACAATCTCAGACAAGCTTACCTGATGGTCATGAAAGCATTGCTACTTAAGCATAGAGCAACAGGCACTTTCTGAATAATAAGAAGCATAATCAACAGTATAAAATATGACAGAAACTAGAACATTCTGCAAAATCAAGCCAGACAGATGAAAAGCCACTGTAGTACTTGTGTCTACCTTGGATGGAGGGGAGGGATGCTCTTCACACTTACACTGCATAACTGCTCCTTCCCTTGCTTGGACACCTCCAGAGTCACTACATGGGGGAGTAGAGTGCAACAAGTATGTCACAACTTGAAATGTCTCTGGTTGACTGTAATCGCCCTGACACATTTGTCATACCTCTCAACCTCAGAGCTAGAAGTCTGGACAGTCAGGCCCAAAATTAAGGACAATATTTAAATATTGTTCTTATAAACTTTCTAATAGAATAGTAGGTCTTGCATTAGTATGAATTTTCTGAAGGGTATGAAATCTGAAACTGAAATGTCTGCATTTTCTAACTTCAGTCTTTAATGATTTGCCACTAATTTGCCAGAAAACCACAATTTTATGAAAAATGGATCAAAACTGTGATGCAAAAATATAAAATAGCCACACAATACAGCTGGGAACCTGTCAAAGAAGGGACACTTTTTTTAGTATTGGCACTGTTAGCTTGAACAGCTGACAAAAGAATCTACATGCATTTCTGAAATAAAAGTAATCTATAACTCTGATTATTACAGTTCTTAATTGTAAACTCTCCACGTTTTCTTCCAAAATTGCCATTTATGGCGGGATTCTTAGGGGAAGAGCAATATTTTGAGCCAAAATCGGGGACAGTTGAGAGGTTTGGATATGCCTAATTTTTTAAAGCAATTTATTTGCACCTATCTCTCAACCTGTTAATGCAGGAAATCTGGACAAGGCCAAATATAATGGGGGAACATATAAACAGTGCTAAAAATTGTTGTATGCTTTAGCATGCATTTCTCTGAAGGATATGATGTCTGAAACTCATTGTCTGTCATTATTTAGTGACTTAATTCCTACATTATTTGCCAGAAAACCACACATTTTATGAGGAATAAACCAAAAATAAGAAGCAAAAATCTATTAATTCTGCGAAAATCTAGACAGTTGAGAGGTATAGTTCAGCCGGGGCTGTCTTTGATTTTGCCGCCCTTCCCCCTCACAAAATCAGGGTTGAATGGAGCCTCCCCCCTGAAGCCATTTCAATGAACCATTACTTGGCTATTTCACCCCATTTACCATACTGCTTTAACTTCTACAATGATTTGGACTTCATTTGAAGGTTTTATTTTGCATTTTACAGCAGAAACACTAAGGCATCTGTTAAACAAAGCAATGCAATCTCACAATGAAAATAGACTGAGCATTAAAACTTCTCTGCCCTTGAAATTCACATTAATTGAAACAGCATTGAAATCCACATTCAAAGAAAATACATTCTGCCAGTGGCAGATAAAGATTAACTTTGGGCTGTTTTCAAATCATAGGCCCCTCGCACATGAAACATACACGTGGTCTTTGATACACCTTTCTGATTGTATTAAATTATATTCCTTGTACAATATAGTACAGTTGTAGAGCGCGTTTTAAATTTGTTTTTAACATTTACCAGTAAACAATGAAACAAAATGCATGCACCGATAATGACAAAACTGCCTAGTTCAGAACATTTCTATCCATAGTTCATGTGTTCCTCAAAGTTCCACATTGAAAAAGTCTGTCACAGATTCAGTGTTAGGATTTTTTTTAAGTGAAATCAATGGTAAACAGAAATTAATCAAATTAATTCATTAAATGATTTATAAGTAAAACCAGCATATTTTAACCATCCTATGACCTTCCTAGTTGAAGTTGTTGCACATTTGTTCCACATTATGAAGGCAAGTGTTCCTCATTTTGACAATGGAAAGTTGAGAGCTATGTTTCTATCATAAAAGTTTACTCAAACTTCTACAGTCCACCAGTATCAGTGAATATGCAATCTCTGAAGTAGTAAAAGTCATCTAAATAATTCCACATTAAAGAAATCTGTAACTAATGAAGAGGTTGCTGCTAGCAAACAACTTTATATAAAGTGTCTGTTGCCCTTGAGGAATAATTTGCCTGTTTCATTCAAAAAAGATAAGCTAGTAGTATTGCAGTAGGGAATGGATGGCAAACTGATAAGAGGTTCATAGTTACTAGGTATCTTCACCAAAAGGGACTGCAACATCCACCCTCTTTACAGTACAGTATCAGCAATGCAGCTACCTACTGTGGGAGTAGAACCCACAGCCTTCTACATCAAAAGCAAGTACAAGGACTCAGCATAAGCATCACTAACCTTTTGTTCTCCTGCAGCTCTCAGCTTCTTATAAAATCTACTTGACACTCAGCTGTATCTCTGAACTTTGCAGCACAAATTTGGAAAAAGTCAAAATTTAGGGGGGGTAAAATACCAAAAAACAGGGACACATTTTAAACATTACTTATATAATGTTGGAAAGTTGCTAGAATAAAATGCTGTATTACCACCATACATTTCACTGCCAGGTATTGAACCCAGGAGCCTGTGCAAAACAGTCAGAGCAACATACCACTATGCCAAATCAATCATCTGTTTTATGAAAGAGGAAGACTGAAACTTAAATGGCTGCCATTTATTGAATTCAGTTTTCACCATAGCTGTCAACATCTTAGCACTGACTCTAAAGAGGTACATTTTTTTGCTTAATAAATTGTTGCAATATCCCATTCGTCAAATTATACCGAATGAACATTTTGGGTAAATGTCCCCTTCTTCAGTTGTTGTTCGGGGGTTCCAATCATCAGCGCATTCAGTTTTGTCCACTCAGAGGAAGCATCCTAGTCGGGCAATGCTGAAGTTGGTTTAATATTTCATTATTTTTTTTCACTACCACACAGTGTTCAAATTCAAATAAAGTGGCATCACAATTAAAAGGCATTCGGCATCAATGCTTCAACTTCCTGTAACTCAACACAGGTTTCAGACAGTAGCGACAGTAGCATTCATTCAGGCTTTGTGGTCTGGTCAAGCATGCTATTCAACAGTATTCAACTATTCAACATTCTCTGTATATGTTTTTAATATCATCTCCCCTTTCATTTTTATTTATGACTTGAAGCATCATAAATTTAAAATCTTGTTCGGGTCCTTCTGAATCCTGATACGCAGCAAAAAAAAAAAAAGGTGCAGAGCCGATCCCAGAAGACCAGCACAGCACCTACCTCAGTTAGTTGTATCTATTCTCACCGGTGACTCTGTCTACTTCCCCTCTCAATGTGGATTCAGTACAAGCCCTCCTTAGCCACCCAAGAGTCAGTCCAATGTCCAAGACAAAAAAAAAAAAAAAACGATAGAAGCAAGCAGTAATTAGCACCACCAATGACCTCTTCATCAACACATGTACTACTAAGCAAGTGCTACTGATTGTTTCTCGCTCTCTTTTTTGAGAAGGGAAGGAGAACCAATCAGTAGCAATCCAGCCATCCACGTCACGTACGTGCCTGCGGACGTGTCCAAACCCCCTTCTAATTATGGTGCGGTTAAACCCACTTAGACGTCTGGGCATCCCATTGATGCTTTTTCTTTTATCTGGACTGCCTTATACAGCAGTCAGATTATTAGATGCTGCTTTATTGTTGGAAAAAAAAAAAAGAAACCCTGAACTCAACGAGCATGCGCAGTTCGAGTTCCGGGACGGTCTGAGAAAAGTAAAACGCAAAATGATGGAAATATTTTTTTATGGCAAACTAAATGAAATAATGCAATGCTGAATGTATTAAATGTAAACTTTTCCTGGGAGGGCTGCAGTCCTGCAGTCCGATAGCACGAGCAGCCCCTGAGTATAAATAAATTCATCTATATGTGGTAATTCCTGGAGACATAATTGTTTGCATCTTACAACAATTCCATCACTTTACTACAGTAAGTAGTAGTATAAATTAACACAACCCCTCCACCTTTGTCTGGTTCCATAACCCAAAGGGTTTTACCTGAACTAAGGGTGTGTAATAACTTATTTTCTTCCTGGGACAGATTGACGGTACCCTTTACACTGCTATTTTCAGAACAACACTGCTGAGATACATTTCACAAAGACTTTCAAAAGCTGTACACATTTGTTTCAAAGGGGGTTTGAGAGTTTCCCTGCAGCTGGGATAGGACTTGCCATCAGTGAGTATTTTACCATTGTCATCATAGGAAATCAGTTCCACATTTTGTTTTGAACAGATTATCTCCACAATGTTGGCTCCCTTTGCAGGTACAAAGGTGAAAATGTTTCTAAATAAATCAAAATAGGTGAAATGTGTTAAATGTCCATACGATACTGCTGATGCTGAGTACAGGGTGGCTGTTACTGGATCAGCTATGAGGAGATTCACTGCGGTGGTGGTGCTGCGGTAGCATTGTCGCCTCACAATAAGATGTCCTGTTCGATTCTCAGCTAGAGCATCTTCTGTGTGGAGACATGTGTGAATGGGCATACCTTCATTGAAGGTTGTGCATCAGGGCTGGAAACTCGGCATGTAAAAATCTACTGCCAATCATTAGCGGACTGGAGTTCCACTGTGTTGACCCCTAACCGGGAAAAGCCGAAAGACACAACAACAACTTTGAATTTGCCAGAGGATCTGAAAGCTGAACTTTTGAATGCATCCCTGAGGTGTTGCTTGGACGGTACTCTACTAAGGTCCCAAAAACTTAATGAAAGGAGTTTTCAGTCTCCTAACCCCAAATGCAATAGAAATGTTTCTTGTAGATCAGAGCCCATTTACAGGAAACAATACAGTCATTTCCAGCAAAAGAAGGGCAAACATTCAGAAGTGAGTGGCGGAGATTTTCTAAAAATAAAGAAGGGCCTTCCAAAGCCCAAGAATAATCTGGAAAAGCTGAGTTGATTATACCTCCCATTAGTCTGTTCCCCTTCCCACCTCTGGCAACCCCCAGTAAAGCTTTCTCAAAACTTAGGTCTTCACTTTCTGTTTTGGCATCAGATTATATCAGAAACCTTGGTCCTGAGAATCATTCACAAAGACTACAGCTGGCAGTGGAACTCCCCCCATTCCAAGGGAATTCCCCTCAATCCTTTCCATCAAACCATCTTATTCTCTCTTATCCTGGACCAAATTCTGGCTTAGAAGGTAATAGAGCACCAGATCAAATAGAAAACAAGGTTTTCTTGTAGCATTTTTCTGCTGCTAGGGAAAAGGAACTTGACCTGTCTTGGACCTTTCATTTTTAAATCTTCACAGCAGAATTCCAAGATTCAAAATGCTTTCTCTACAGTCTGTCTCATTACTGCTTTCAGTTTCCTATTAACACAAGTTTGGTTTCTTGCCACATTCTTTTCCTCAAAGACTTCACACTTTTTTAAGATTTTCTGTGTCTGGTTCACATTTTCAATGCTCTCCTTTACCTCTTTGGTTGTTAACAGCTCCATAAATGTTTGCAGAGTGTCTGCCATTTGTAATAGCCTACTGAAGGTTGTAGGACGTAATTTTCCATATTTAGATGACCGCCTTATCCTTATAGGCTCTCTTCTTGACCATCAAAAACCTATTTCTTGTTTTTCAAGTGAACATAGAAATTGTATCTTTCATTGCATCTCATGAGGTAATGTTTGTAAGTTGTCCTCTAGATATATCCATCATGATGGCTTTTCTTCCTCAAAACAAAGGTGATTTCTGCAAAGAACAGGTTGACATTTTCCAGCCAAATTCTCACAACAGCCTGGGCCCATCTCTGAATGTTAGTATTCATTGCCTCTACAATTTTTATAATTCCTCTAGCCAGACTTAATTTAAGAAGAATTCAGTGGTTCTTGAAATCAATTTTGACCCAGCAATAGCACCAGCTCTCTTCATTGCTGGGCTTTGTCAAAAGGGAAATCCACTGGTGGATAAATCAGTTATCCCTCAATCTGTCTCTCCCTCTCTTCCCCCCTCCAGCCCATACTAAATATGTAAACACAGATGCATCAGGTTTTGCATGGGGAGCTGTAACCAAAGGGGGTAAACGTACATAGTCTGTGTAACTAGGAGGACAAAAAAGTACATAAATATCAAGAAAGGAACCTGAAGTCCAGGACATCTGTGAGTCATCGCAACTAACTCCACAGTCATGTAGTACATAAATGCGGAACTATATCTTAGCCCCTTTGCAGATTCGCTATTAACATAGGTTATGTTTAGTTGCTAGATAACCATGCTATCTCTACAGGGATACATTCCATCAGCAGAATTTTGTCATTCAGCTGACCAAAACCAGGTGAGACCCCCCCCCCTCATGAATGGACTTTATATCCCAGTTTCTTCCAGGGAATCATGCATCTCTGTGGGGGACTCCTCCAGTATATGTTTGCTTCCATTCACAATGGACAGTTAAGAAGTTCTGCTTAAGGACTGCTTGCAAAAAGGGCTGGAAGGCAGCCTTGTCATTCCAATGGACAATAATGCTATTGAATGCTTTTACATCCTTTCTTCTGATAACCAGAGTTCTTTTAAAGATTTAGAAGGACTCTTAAAAGTTATACTGGTTGCTTCCTCTTTTTTAAAAATGGCCTAGTACAGTTGCTAAATGTTTCCTCATATGCTGGACTTGCAAAGGACCGGGATTGTTAGATCCATCCTCAACCTGCAATTTCTTCCACTTACAGCTTGAGTGATAGAATTGTAATACCTTTTAGGCACCTTTTCTCTGAAGATGTGCAGCAGATATTAAAAGAGGATAAAACATTACTTGTAGAAAATCATACATGACTAAGCTGAAAAGATTTTCTACTTGGTGCCATAGTTTGAACCAAGTTCTGTTTAAAGCTCACTTACCTTTAGTTCTTTACATTTTTGTGGGTTATTATCTTCTGTCTTTTCTTTTCCATTAAGATTCATCTTTTGGATGCATCTGCCTATGGATTCCCTTTTCTTCTTTATCTGAGGTTTTGAAGAGGGGGCATACTCATCCTCTGAGAAAATGTGTGGCACCTTCATGGGATCTTAATATTGTTGTGGTAAAACATGTTCTGTTGAACCAGCACAATATACTGATTCAAAGTTATTATCATGAAAACAATGCTATTCATTGCCTTCAGGAAGGGTATCTGAGTTGTGAGCTGTTATAGCCCTAGCTTGTCTTTTGAAAAAAATTTGTATTTTTGAAAACCAGCCCTTCTTTTATGCCTAAATTGGTATCCTAGTTTACTTTTGAAGAAGTCTGTTCATCTCCTTGTTTTCTTTCCTGATTCAAAAAAGTAAGGGAGAGAGAGAACTCCACACACTTTGGATATCATAGACAACTCTGATACTAAGAGAATGACAGACTTCAAAAATTTTAATCAATTCCTTTCTTGTAAAGGTAAGAAAAAGTGTCCTTCAGCATTTAAACAAACCATTTCTGAATGGTTGTCTCATGCCATTCGGTTTTATTCCTATCATAGCAAGACACTTCAGGCAAAGTCAGAGCACATTTTAATAGGACTTTGGTTAATTTTGCTTTTTGGAAAGAGGCAGACCCCAGAAATATTCTAGAGGCAGCAACTTGGTCTTTTCTTCATACATGTACCAAAATCAACTCTTTCTAGGGTCAATACAGGGTTTGCTACAATCATTCTCCAGAGACTCTTAGATTGTCGTCCTCCTTCCTTTTCCCATTCTTTCTAGCTCAGGCTACTGCAGTAAGGACTGATTGATGTACATAGTACAGTTGTGTATGTTAACTTGCCATAACAGCAAATGTTTGAATACATCATTGTTGTAGTGCAAACATCCTCTCTCCTTCGCACTTATTTTTTGCCAGTGTGGGGGTCCCTATCTTACCCTCTTCTCCTAGTACATTTTTGTTCTTAGAAGAGCTCTAGCTACCCTGTGGTTTATGTGACAAGAAAGCTGTACATTTTATGCCTGTACATTTGCTTTATACCAGCTTGGTGTCTGGAAGGTGTCCTAAAGCTTTGGAAGATGGCCAGACATATAATCCTTGACTGATTACAACCCACATACCTTAGGTTACTGCAAGAATGAGGTATTGAAACATCTACTGATAATAAGTTAACTTGCACAACTGTACTTTTTCTGCTGTCTCCCTTATGAATTAAACTTGGGCAGTTCATTCAGGATGTCCCTTTTGGAATGAGGTCCTTTTGGGTCGCATTTCCAAGATTTTGTTAAAAATGCTCAAAAGAGAAACTGGTGCTGTCCATAGGGAAATCCCTAAAATTTCACTTGAACCAGAATCCTTCTCTGCACTCAGATCTACTGAGAAGGTTTTTCAAAAGTAATTGAAGTTTGCGAAAATTTCTATAAAAAAGATTGTACTTCATTTTGATGGATATTATGTTATGGCTCAGTCTACATAAAGGGCTTATATATCAGTATTATGTTATCATTGGAAAGAACCCCAGGATTCCCACTCCTCATTTCTTGATACACTAGAAAATATTAGGGTATAACCCAACACCCTAATTATGGGCGATTTCAACTACCCCACCATTAACTGGGAAAACTACTCCTGTACCAACTCTTGCCCGTTTTCTGGAATTCATAAATTCCAATGCCTTGGATCAACTTATTCACACCACCACCAGGGGCAGAAATATCCTAGACCTGATTGTGATGATTGGGGAGAGATGGGCAAAGGCTGCCAGCCTAGTCAAATAGAATTTGATGTATTATTCTGGCATTTGTAAATAAATGTAAAATACAGGCATGTTTTCTTGAGTGTAAAAGAATACTGTGAAATGTGGAACTGTAAAATATGAGACAACCTTGCACTCTACTGGCCCAGTGAAGCATGTTGTGACCCTTTCATGTTAGAATCTGGCTCCAGTGCATCTGGAAGAAGGCTTCATGCCCATTGTTTTAAGGCTAACGTTTATGACCAGAATTTACATGTGGAAGGTACTTTATTGCTCTGATTTCTGCTAGAATGTATATGTGAAATGCCTTGTATTTTTGTAAGTTTCTGAGCAGTTGTTAGAATGCTAAATAATGCAGTTTGTGGCCTGATAACTCAGACCAGGTGTTAATATGATGCAGTATGAATACTGGGAAAAACTAAGTGTCAAAAATGATGTAATTTCGGAGGGCCTTAGAGACATGTTTGCTAGTAATGTTTAAATACTATTTTTCACAAGAGACAGGGAGAATTTTGATCTTGTATATCTAACCCAGCACTCTGCCTAAGCTCATATGTAAGTTTTAGCACTGTGATTTCTTGTAGGAATAGTTAAAGCTAGTAAAGATTAATTAGGTATTTTTCTTTGAAATCAGACCTGTCTTATTGTATTATTTTAAGTTTCTGTGTGATTTCCGAACTCTTAGATATCTCTGTGGTGTAGTAGTTTTGCCTTGTCTTTTAATTTATTATTAAATATTTTTAAAACCTTCTACCTGTGGCTGGTTTATGTAGACATACATTATGCTTAAATTATGCTTTAGAGTACATTATATATTCATAGAGTTTACTGTCTAAACCCTTCCAATAAGCCTAGACTGAATAGTCACATTACCATTGGATAATAATATTGCACAGTAATAATTGGACACCCTTTTAAGGGCTCTTTAGTAGCTATTATTAACTGGGTGGTGGCAGGGATTACTACCATATGGTCTGAGTAAAGGGGCACAGCTGGAGAATCTGTGTTAGCCTTTCCCAGGAATGTCTGTAAAGTTGTATAAATACTTATCTCTAAGTGTGTGTGTGGTGTGTCAGCTACTTGACAGGTACACGAAGCACTGGTTGGACAGAGATGGTACTGGAGGTTTTAGCTTGCCCAGCTAGGCTGAGACCTGGACCCTATAGCTGTGTCACTGGGAAGTCTTATTGGGGACCTGGTGAGCAAGGGACCAACCAGCCCCAGACTGACTGTGATCTCTGTGTGCACTTAAGGGAAATTGTACTTCACTGTATGCATTAGTTATCATTTCCTCTTCTAGGAGACTACCTCCCTGGTGTTAGTGGTGAGGATTGAGGCTCCTTGATTGCTGGTCCAGGGCATGGTCGTCACAAGTATTTGGCAGTGGTGGGATCTACTTCACATACTAATTGGCTTGTAGCGGTGTGGATAGAGCAAATTCCTGTAGCTTATGTACAGTGATCAGTAAAAGTGTTTTGTACTCTAAAAACAGCCACGCATTGTATCAGATCACAATTATTTTATTTCTTTTGTTAGCTTAGTGTTAGTTAGGGTGAGTAGGCAGCATGTCAGCGGAAGAGTATGGAAAGCTGACAAGGAGCCAGCTGGTGGAAACGTGCCAGGTTAGGGGACTGATGCATGGAAACCTGACTAAAGCAGACCTGATTGCAGCCTTGGTTACAGCTGCATCAGAAAACAGTAGCCTGGAGGACAATCAGACTGACAGTGGAGATGCAATATCCTCGGAGAATGGACAGCTCAACCTTTCGGCAGTGGACTTAAAAATCCGGCTGGAGCTAAAGAGACTTGAGTTGGAGGCCAGGTGTATGGAACTAGAAGCATCTGAGAAAATGAGGAGTCTACCAGCTGAGGAAAATGAATGAGAGAGGAGGCATGAGAGGGAAATGCTGACTCTTCGCCAGAGTCATGGAGGTAATGGGGAAGGGAGTAATCGGACCCCAAAAGCACAAAAGGTCGATAGATTTCTTCCACAGTTTAAAGAGGGTGATAATTTTGATAGCTTCATTCATATGTTTGAGAGTGTATGTAAGCAGTATGAAGTTGACCAAGTGCTATGGGTACGGTTCCTAACCCCCTTACTCCATGGTAAAGCTGTAACTTCTTTAGTAAAAATGCATGACACTGACGTTTGATTATACTGCTGTAAAAAGACACTTGTTGGAATGTTTTAAGCTAACACCTGAAATGTACAGGAAAAAGTTTTGTGAGCATAGACGCAAGGCAGATGAAAATGTATGTGAATATGTTGCTGAACTGAGAGCTTATTTTCATAGCTGGGTGAGTGGATGTCAGGTCACCACTTTTGAAGGGCTGGCAGATCTTTTGGTAAGGGAACAAGCCCTTAGCACTTTGCCTGAGGACATGAGGATCTGGTTAGCTGATAGATAGTTGGGGAAAAAGGGAGACCTATACCTAGCAAGCAGGGCAGCCCTGCACAGGAAAGGGCCCCCCAGTACTGCTCATGGGACTAAAGGAACCCATGGTGGGCAGCACAGACTGCCCCAACAGAATCCACCAGTAGCAAGGGAAGCCACTAGTCCAGGTAAACATCCAGGACCTAGGTTGAAATGTTTTGAATGCAACCAGTGAGGCCATGTGGCATACAGGTGTCCATGGAGGCAAGATGGGGAACCAAAGGTGAGGGAGCCAGTAAGTGGTAAAGACAAAATGCCAATAGTAGGTTGTCTTGAGACAACAGGGGTATGGAACTACAATCCTGTAGATGTCCTGAGAGGGAAGGATTTGGATGAGGCAGTACAATTTATTTATGCAGTTAAAAGCAGTGAGGCTAAGAGACAAGCATGTGGGTCTGGTAGCCTGGGGGGGGACCCAGACAGACTGCATACTTGCAGCCAGGACTGCTAAGGTTGTTACTTCAGAGAGTGAGCTACGCTGTAACAGTGAGACTGAATATGAGCCACAGGTGCTTGTGGGTACTGATGTTCCCTTGGACAGGGTAACTGCAAAGGTAGAGGTGAGTAGTAGTACCCAGGCTGACAGTGAGCACCGCTGTCAGAGGATGTCAGACTTCCTGTGGAGGGGAGCTGGGAAGGGTTACAGAGAGAGACGTGAGACAGGCTCAGCTCTCAGACCCTACATTGCAAGGCCTGAGGCAGGTAGCTAGGGAGGCACCTGATTCTCAAGGGAAGGGAGAATCTGTATACTGGAACAAAGGGTTACTGTACAGAGAGTGGACCCCAGAGGGAGGGCTAGAAGGTGAGCGAGTACAGCAGTTGGTAGTGCATAGAGCTTACCATCTGGCACTTCTAGTCATAGCCCATGATATTCCATTTGCAGGTCATATGTGTATAAAGCATACAAAGAGGTGAATTATGCAAAACTTATATTGGCCTGGAATTTCTAGAGATGCAACAGGGTACTGCAGGACCTGTGAGCAGTGCCAAAAGGTAGGCAAGGCAGGAGACAAGGTGAGAGCTCCTTTGATGCCTTTGCCTGTTATTGAGGAGTCATTTCAGAGGGTAGCTATGGATATTGTGGGTCCTTTGAGTACCCCAAGTTCCACATGGAAAAAGTATATCTTGGTGATTGTAGATTATGCTACATGATACCCTGAGGCAGTGGCTTTGTCCTCCATTGAGGTAGAGAAGGTGGCAAATGCTTTGCTAGAGATTTTCAGCAGGGTAGGTTTCCCAAAGGAAATGCTGTCTGACAGAGGTGCCAATTTTATATCAGACCTGCTGGCTTGTCTGTGGAAGTCCTGTGGGGTGAAGCTCATGAAGACCATCCCCAGACTAATGGTCTTTTTGAGAGGCTAAACTCTACAATCAAGTCCATGATACGGGCATTTGCAGATCAGTTTAAGAGGGAGTGGGACAAATATTTGCCCCATCTGTTTGCTTACAGAAAGTTTCCCCAGGAATTCACAGGTTTTTCACCCTATGAGTTGCTATATGGGCATACGGTGAGGGGACCTCTAGATTTAATTTGAGATGAGTGGGAAGGTGAGTGTGAGTCTCGCAAGACGTCTGTTGTAGCATATGTCCTGAACCTCAGGACAAGGCTCAGGGAACTCATGGGCCTGGCCCCGAAGAACTTGGCAGAAGCCCAACAATAGAAAAAGGTGTGGTATGACAGGAATGCTTGAGCTAGTGAATATGCTGTGGGGCAGCAGGTAATGGTTCTCATTCCTGTCAGACACAACAAGCTGCAAGCAGCTTGGGAGGGACTTTACAAGGTGGTAAGAAACATAAGTGATGTTATCTACATGGTGGACGTGCTAGGCAGATGGCAGGGGCACAAATTCTACCATGTTAATATGATGAAACCTTACCGTGATAGGGAGGCCCTTGTGCTGAGCATTTGCAGTGGATTGCAGGAGGAGTCTGAGGGAGATCTTGGGACTAATCACCTCAGTGAGGCTTGGGCTGACACCTCGGTGGAAGGGGTAGCAATGTCCCAGCAGCTATCTCCTACCCAGGTTCAAGAAATCTGAGCAGTGTTGCAGGAGTTTGGGGACATGTTCACCAGGAAACCAGGGAGCACCCACCTGGTGCAGCACCAGATGGATACAGGACCCCAAAGGCCTATCAAGCAGGCCCCTTATAGGGTGCCTGAGAGAGTCAAACAGACTATGAGGGAAGAGGTACAGGAGATGTTGGAACTAGGGGTGATTCAAGAGTCCAACAGTCCCTGGGCCTCACCAGTGGTACTGGTGCCAAAGAAAGATGGCAGTACCAGAATCTGTGTGGATTACACGAAAATAAATAGCCACACAGAGGTAGATGCTTACCCCGTGCCTAGGACAGATGAGTCCCTAGAGCAGCTGGATGGGGCTAAGTATCTTACAACCATTGCTCATACCAAGGGTTACTTGCAGGTGCCCTTGACTCCCAGTGCTAGAGAGAAGTCGACCTTTGTGACTCCTTTTGGCTTGTATGAGTTCACAAAGATGCCCTTTGGGATGAAGAATGCCTCAGTGACTTTCCAGAGGCTGGTAGATCATATCTTAGCAGGAGTTAGGAGGGTTTGCCCTTGCTTACTGGATGATATTGCTATCTACAGCCATTCCTGGCAAGAGCACCTTCAGCATGTCAGGGAGGTGCTGGGCAGACTACACAGGGCAGGGTTGACCATTAAGCTGAGCAAATGTCAGGTGGGTATGGCAGAGGTCCTCTACCTAGGACATAGAGTGGGGAGTGGTAAGATAAGGCCAGAACCTGCCAAAGTGGAAGCTATTCAGGCATGGCATGCACCTGTTACCAAAAAGCAGGTGAGGGCCATTCTTGGGGACAGCAGGGTACTACCGAAAGTTTGTTCCCAATTATAGCACCATAGCTGCCACCTCACAGACTTGACAAGGAAGAACAGGCCAAATAAGGTAGTGTGGACCCCAGCATGTGAGCAGGCAATTCAGAAGCTTAAGGAAGTTTTGAGAGGGCCCCCAGTGTTAGCCAGTCCAGACTACAGCAAAGACTTTGTTGTGCAGGTGGATGCTTCAAACCATGAGGTGGGGGCTGTACTTAGCCATATTTCTTCAGAGGGAGAAGAGCACCCAGTGGTTTATCTCAGTCATAGGCTCCAACCCAGGGAGGAATGCTATGCAGTGGTATAAAAGGAATGTCTAGCCATAGTGTAGGCACTACAAAAACTTCAGCCTTATCTGTATGGAAGAAAATTCACTGTGATGACAGATCACAACCTTTTAACATCATTAAACAGAGTCAGTCAGCAAAATGCCAAGTTGCTAAGATGGAGTCTGGGGTTGCAAGCATATGATATGTCAGTGCAGCACCACAGTGGGAGTAGCAATGTCAATGCAGATGGACTCTCAAAACAGAGAATGAGGTGAGGTACACCTAAATAGACCTGACACACTCAAGTGATGTTTCTCAAGGGGCACTTGAAAAACTTGCTTGAATTCCACGGGGGGGGGATGCGATGATTGGGGAGAGATGGGCAAAGGCTGCCAGCCTAGTCAAATATAATTTGATATATAATTCTGGCATTTGTAAATAAATGTAAAATACAGGCATGTTTTCTTGAGTGTAAAAGAATACTGTGAAATGTGGAACTGCAAAGTATGTGACAACATTGCACTTTAATGGCCCAGTGAAAATTCAGCTCCAGTGCGTCTGGATTAAGGTTTCATGCCCATTGTTTTAAGGCTAAAGTTTATGACCAGAATTTACATGTGGAAGGTGCTTTATTGCTCTGGTTTTTGCTAGAATGTATATGTGAAATGCCTTGTACTGTTGTAAGTTTTTGATCAGGTGTTAGATTGCTAAATAATGCAGTTTGTAGCCTGAGAACTCAGACCAGGTGTTAAGGTGATGCAATATGAATACCGGAAAAAACTAATTGTCAAAAAGATGCAATTTGGGAGTGCCTTAGAGACATGTTTGTTAGTAATGTTTAAATGCTATTTCTCACAAGAGACAGGGAGCATTTTGATCTTGGATATCTAACTCAGCACTCTGCCTAAGCTCGCATGTAAGTTTTAGCACTGTGATTTCTTGTAGGAATAGTTCAAGCTAGTAAAGATTAATTAGGTATTTTTCTTTTGAAATCAGACCTGTCCTACTGTATTATTTTAAGTTTCTGTATGGTCTTTGAACTCTTAGATATCTATGTGGTGTAGTAGTTTTGTCTTGTGTTTTAATTATTTATTATTAAATATTTTTAAAACCTTCCACCTGTGGCTGGTTTATGTAGAAATAAATTATGCTTTAGAGTACATTATATATTTATAGAGTTTACTGTCTAAGCCCTTAAAATAAGCCTAGACTGAATAGTCACATTATCATTGGATAATAATATTGCACAGTAATAATCTGACACCCTTTTAAGGGCCCTTTAGTAGCTGACATTATTAGTTGGGTGGTGGCAGGGATTACTTCCGTATGGTCTGGGTAAAGGGGCACAGCTGGAGAATCTGTGTCAGCCTTTCCCAGGAGTGTCTGTGAAGTTGTATAAATACTTATCTCTTAAGTGTGTGTGTGGTGTATCAGCTACATGGCAGGGACACGAAGCACTGTTTGGTCAAAGAGAGTACTGGAGGTTTTAGCTTGCTCAGCTAGGCTGAGACTGGGACCCTGTAGCTGTGCCAGTGGGGAGTCTTATTGGGGACCTGGTGAGCAAGGGAGCAACCAGCCCCAGATTGACTGTGATCTCTGTGTGCACTTAAGGGAAATTGTACTTTACTTGTGTGTATTAGTTATCCTTTCCTGTTCTAGGAGACGGCCTCCCTGGTGTTGGTGGTGACGGTTGAGGCTCCTTGATTGCTGGGCCAGGGCATGGTCATCACACTGATCATTACCAACATGGGCGACCAGTGTTCCAAACCAGATGTCAATTCCTTGTTGGTCAGATCCGACCACAAGCTAATCACCCTAGACATCCACATCCCGCCCCCACCCCCCATTAGGGAAAACACTGTAAACAACTTCTCCAAATCCAACTTCACACTTCTTAAGACAGAAGTAGTAAACTTCATGACACCCATACAGATAGACAATAGAAGTACAACTGCTGAATCGTACGCAAATGCACTTTATAAGCACTTACACAAGTGTATGGATCGTGCTATCCCTAACAGAACCAAGATACTATCCTTCAAAAAAGGAAGCCAATCTGGTGGTCCTCTGCCATAACCAAACTCTACAACAGAAGAAAGAAACAGTTGCAAAAAAGAGTAAAATCCCATGACTGGAGGAACTCCCTGGTCAACCTCAGTAAGAAGCTGAGATACCTCATAAAATCCTCCATAGCTAGTTACGAAAATAAAATTGCCACTGACTCTAAAGACAACCACAAAGCATTTTATAGCTATGTCAAGAATCTCAATGGCAACACTCAGATCTGCTCTGAGTTTACAGCACAATGGCACTAAATATACAGAACCAACTGATATTGCCAACATCCTGGCAGATAGGTTCAATGCTAACTTTACCCCCCCTCTCACCCCCTAGAGGGCCCATCTCTATACTAGCAGAATGAAAAGTTCCTGTAATCATGGCTGCACAGGTAAAAAACACACACTCCAAAGCCAAGAACACAGCATCCATGGGACCCGACAATATCCCAGGCTGCATTCTGCATGAACTACAGAACGAACTGGCAGCCCACCTAAGTACCATGTTCAATCATAGCCTCACCTCAGGCGTTGTGCCCACTGAAAGGCACACCACAACAGTTATCCCACTCCACAAAGGGGGAGCCACGACGAACCCCAGGAACTACTGCACCATTAGCCTGATGAGCCTGGTCTGCAAGGCCATGGAACGTATCATTATGGAACTCATAAACAAAGACATTGGTAATCTCCAAACACTGGACCCCCACCCAGTTCGAGTTTGTAAAAGGCAGATCATGTCTCCTAAACCTGATAGACTTCTTTGAAACAGTCACCAAAGCCATAGATGAGATTAAGGTGGTTCACACAGCCTATCTAGATCTCGCCAAGGCTTTCGACACCATCCCCGACTCTGGATTATAGATAAACTCACTAAACTAGGTATAAATCCCTATATCACAAGATGGGTTGCCAACTGGCTCATGGACATAACCCACACTGTGAAAGCAGCAGACTCCAAATCAGACTTCAGACCACTGACAAGTGGAGTACCACAGGGTTCAGTCTTGGGTCCTCTCCTGTTTGGAATCTACTTCTTTGAAGTACAGGCTAACACAGAAGGTCTTTGCCTAATGAAGCTTGCAGATGACTGCAAACTAGGAGCCATAATCGAAACTCCTAATGATGTGGGCATCCTACAAAATGGCCTCACTGAGACAAATGCTTGGTGTTAAAGCCATGGCCTGAAGCTCAATGCCAAATAGTGCATTGTTATCCTCTTTGGTAAAAACTCTGTACCCATGTACTACCACATAGATGGTAGTCTACTTAACACCAAAAGCGTGATGAGACCTTGGGACAGAGATGGACAGTAGTCTCTCCTTTGATAATCACATTGCCACAGTGGTCAGGAAATTCTTCTGTGTGGCACACCTCATCACAAAAGGTTTCTCATCCAGAAAAAAAAGAGGTCATTGTTCCCCTCTACTCATCACTCATTGGACCCATTATAGAGTACAACTCCCCTTTTGTTATGTACCTCACAAGACCTCTACAACTGGAAAGGCCACAGAAATACCTCACAAAGAGGATTACTGGCCTCAAACAGATGCCCTGTGCAAACAGTCTCAAAAAACTCCAGCTTTACTATGTTGCATATCGCCTACTTAGAGGCGATCTCTGCCTAACATACAAAGCTATGTCAAACCCAGTGCTGTTGGACATGCGCCACTTTAACAAATCCCAATCCCTCCGAGCTACACACTGTATGGACCTAAACCTTGTCACCACAATAAACAGAACATGCTGGAGGGATAGATTCCTGTCCCAGAGACTTCCCAAACTCTGGAACAGACTACCTATCTGTGTCAAACAGAGCACCTCATTAGCACTCTTCAAGAAAAATCTTGATGCTTGGATGGGAAATAGGAAATTCACCCCGGGGATCACTTCTGTGGCTTTGCTCGACAGGGTGGCGAAAGCCAGTGTACCTTTTTGGCTAGGCTTATATAGGCTCTAGGGCCAATAGCCTAGTACCTACCTATGAAGTGTTCTCACCAAACAGCATTGCTGTTTCTAGGTAGCATTTACTGTTTGCAGGATATGAACTTTTCTAACTTTTTTTCAGAAACTGTAGAGGGTTTTAATTTGTATGCAGTAATCCAGGAGTATGTTTCAACAGCTGCTCAGTGTATTTGAGCTGAAAAAAAGAATTATCTGTGTGTAAACTATTGAAACAAATACCCCTCTACGTGGCAATAATCTAAAACTGTTGCTGTACGTTTTGAGTGATATAGTATTGCTGTTTTTTGTATTAAGGTCTTGGAGGTAAATACAAGGGCATGGAATAAAATGTTACATTTTTTGCTAAGTTTACATTGTTGTATAGTCACATGTATTTTAGTTGCTGTTTAGACTGTATTGTCTTGTTTGTCAGACAAAGCTTTGTCTTAATTGCTTACCTTAATTTAAAGGTTTGTTCATCAGAAAATTGATTTTATATGGGTATGTGCACAAGTAGTCATGGTTTATATTGGTTTACCACTTCTTTCAGAAGGAACTTATTAGTTCGTGTTATGTGCAAATCAAAATGACTCGAATTCTTTGTCATTTTCACATACCCTTGGGTACACTGCCAGCTCTTCATCATAGTATAAAATACTTACAAAAGCATAAATTGAGAGAAATAACACTGATGCATTGTCTGTTATTTAAATGCATTATGCACTTATATCAAACTACTGTGGCACTGTTGTCAGTGTTCTGATATGTATAGTTTTTCTTTTGAAAATGCATTTCAGTGGCAGTGTTCAAATTGATTTTATTTGTGATCCGTTACTAAAGTTGTAACTCTTATTACTTAGGCTTGTCCCTTCTCTTCCTATCTGGTAAATCAGTTTTATGAGACTACTAAGCACTATAATTTCACCAGTATAGTACCCGTTGATTTTGCCTGAGGTCTGCAGTGAAAGTAGTCTGGTACCCAAATAAGTACTTTGAGAAAATAATAGCAAGATAGGAATCCCATATATCTGAGTTATAACTCACTTTTTGTAAAGTCCCTGGATTTTGCACTTGTGACTGCCCAATTGCACTATCTAGAATATTAAAGACGGGATTAAAAAAAAAATCAGTGTAGCATTGCAGAGGGCTTCTGCTGTCTTGCAATGTCATCCCAAACTAAAGTACAGCTCTGCACACTGTATGCTGTAATACTTGGGAAGCAAAATATGCTAAACAAATCCTAACAATATGTCAAAACCACAAAAGCTTTACATATGTGCTATGCCCAAACAAGATAATGCCCCCAGTGGTGATCATTCTGTTTTGTAGTTCTGTGAGTTACTTTCTCATTCACGCCAACGGTGCCTCAAAGGCAGACGGCACACAGCTTTTTTAACTTGATCTTTGTACTGAATTTGTAGGATTCAGTGCCACAACCTGGTTAAATATTTGAAAATGATTTCAACTGAGCATGTAAGGTAAAAAGATACTTGGCTCATTTAGTAATAAAGATCTTTCTGATCTTTGAATTTCCTTTTTCTCTCATCTCCAAGCAGTTTCTGTCTAGCTCACAAGTGGTTAGGAATATTATATGTGATTAACTGCTAGTGTGTATTAATAGTTAATTAATTACCAATTCCTGCTATAAAGTAAAAGCTTTCAAATGATATGGCTAACTGTTATCTGGCTGCCAGCCAAGTTGGCAGCTGCTGCTGGCTGTGGGATAAACATAATAAAGTTGTTTTTAGCTCCGCCTACATGGCTCAAGTGTTGTATTGGTAAATATGTCCCCACTGTGTTTTCCTTTTTCTTTAGTGTGTCAGCACAGCTAGTGGCTTTAAAACATCAGCTGATCAACTAACTGCACAAGTTGTCAAATAATAATGAACAATAAAAATAGAAAACAAGCCAGCTAGCTACATGTTCTGTGCAGTTCCAGCATATCAGTTGTGGACCTTCATCACCAGAAAGTAAATATAAGAAAAATATGTCAAACACATCTGAAACTGCAGCGTATTCACTATCAGATTCTAGGTCAATCAGGGACATACATGGCACTGTGTCTTTACCATCCTATATTCAGTGTGATGTCAAGTTGCTAGACATCCTGATTCAGAACTGAAAATTGCCAAGCCAGTTGAGTAGCCATTGTACTTCCTACACCATCCCCTGTTCATTGGCTCAAATTCTGTGTGCATGGTGGACACTTCCCACACAGAGCAGTTCCACCTGTATGCCAGTAGTATTACTGCAATTATATGAACTTTCCAACATGCAATGTTTGTAGTGCTATTGCTGGCATACAGGTGAAGCTGTACCTACTTTATGAAGGCCATTTCACTTAAATGGGCAGTGTCATTACTTTGGAAGCTTACATTAGCATTCAAGGCCAGTCAGTGTAAAACTAGAAAGTGTTCAGGCTCGGCATGCCAAACAGCTGATTTGCTGTGTGGATGGTGAGGGCATCCCAGCAGTCTTGTGTTTCTTGGATCCATGACATTAGTTATGGTTATAACTGTGACTAAGTGACAGCAGGAGTCACTCATTTTCATCAGCATACTATGTTTATGGCCCACCAGTAGTATGAGGAGCTTACTAAAAATGAGGCATTATGGGCATTTTGTGAAATCCAGGACTTTTGAGATGTACATGATCTAGTTCGTAGGTTCATAGGTAGGTACTAGGCTATCTACCATAGGGCATTTATAAGCCTAGCCAGAGTGTGTCAGCTTTCGCCGCCCCATTGATTAATTAACTGACCCTCTGTCAAGCAGAGCCAATGAAGTGATCACAGGGGTGTATTTTCTGTTACCCATGCACTCATCAAGGTTCCTCTTGAGTGTTAGTGAGGGGCTCTACCTGATGCAATTTGGAATTTTGTTCCAAAGCATGAGGGAGTCTCTGTGACAGGAATCTGTCCCTCTAGCATGTTAGCATGTTCTGTTTATTGTTGTGGTGAGGTTTAGCTCACTAGAGCGCGTGGCTCACAGTGACTTGGATTTCTTTAGGTGGAGCATATACATCAATTCTGAGTTGGACATGGCTTTGTAAGTCAGGCAGAGATCACCTCTGAATAAGCGATATACCACTGAGTACAGCTGGAGTTTTTTCAGTCGGGTTGCATAGGACATATGTTTGAGACCAGTAATCCTCTTGGTGAGGTACTTTTGTGGTCTTTCCAGCTGTTGGAAGTGTCTTGTGAGATGCATCCCAAATGGGGCATTGTACTCTATGATGGGTCTAATGAGTGACGAGTAGATGGGCCACATAGAAGGATTTCCTAACTACTTTGGCAATATGATTGTCAAAGGTGAGATTACTATCTACCTGGGTCCCCAGATCTCTTATTACCTCTTCTGTATTAAGGGGGCTGCCACCTATGTGGTAAGTTGTGGGTGTTTTGTGTTTCCCAAATGGGATGACTATGCATTTTTTGGCATTTAGCTTGAGGCCATGACTTTGACACCAGGTGTCCATCTCAGTAAGGCCCTTTTGGAAGATGTCCGTGTCAGCCAAGGAGTCAATTATGGCTCTCCGTTTGCAGTCATTGGTGAACTTGGTTAGTCATAGTCCTGTGTTTGCCTGTACTTCTGAGAAGTATATGCCGAACAGTAGGGGTCCCAAGACAGAGCCTTGTGGGACATCACTTGTGACTGGTTTAGAGTTGGTCCTGGAGCCGGCTATTCTTACCGTGTGAGTTCTGTCTGTAAGCCATTTGGCAACCCATCTCATGACGTAGGGGTTGATGTTTAGGCTGGTGAGTTTTTCTGTAATACCTGAGTGGGGAATGGTGTTGAAAGCCTTGGCGAGGTCAAGGTAGGCTGTGTGAGCGACCTTTCCCTCATCTATGGCCTTGGTGACTGTCTCGAAGTCAACCAGGTTTAGTAGGCATGATCTGCCCTTAACAAAGCTGAACTGGGTCGAGTCAAGTATTTGGAGGTTCTCAATGTCTTTGTTAATGAGTTCCATAATGATGCGCTCCATAGCCTTGCAAACCAGGATAGGCAGGCTTATGGGGCGATAGTTACCAGGGTCAGTTGTGGCCCCTCCGTTGTGGAGAGGAATAACTGTTGCTGTGCGCCATTCTATGGGCACGTAGCCTGTGGAGAGGCTGAGGTTGAACAGCGTGTTTAGGTGAGGGGTTAGTTCATTCTGTAGCTCGTGCAAGACGCAGCCTGGGACACCATCTGGTCCCATTGACGCTGTGTTTTCGGCTTTTGAAAGGGCTGTTTTCACCTGTGTGTCTGTGATTTTTTGGGACGCTACACTTTTCCGGTATTGTTGTGGGCCCTTTTGGAGGTGAGAGGGGGGTGAAGTTTGCACTGAATCTATCTGCCAGGATGTTGGCAATATCAGTAGGTTCAGTATATTTTGTGCTATTTTGCACTAGTTCAGTGCATATCTGCGAGTTGCCACTTAGATTCTTAACATAGCTAAAGGCGGCTTTGTGGTTATCTTTTGAATCCTTGGCTATTTTTCTTTCAAAGTTAGCCTTGGATTGATTTCATGACAGACCTCAGTTTTTTACTGATACTGATCAGGGATGTCTTTCCTTCTTGGGATTTGCTTTTTTTCTGAACTAGTTTCCTCCTTCTATTGTGTAGCCTGTTTATTGCAGGGGTCCACCAAACTGGTTTCCTTCTCTTAGAGGAGTGAGTCTTGGTTTTGCTAGGGATGGCACGATCCATGCTTCCTTGTAGGTGCTCATAGAGTGCATTTGTAAAGGTTTCTGCATCTTTGGCAGCATTATCCTTTAGCGTGGGGGCTGTGAAACTTGCCACCTCTGTCTTAAGTAAGGTGAAGTTTGCTTTAGAAAATTTTTTTTACTGTGGTTTCCTTAGTTGGGGGTGGTGGTGGGGTGTGGACAATCCAGAGTGATTAGTTCATGGTCTGATCTAACCAGTGACTGGTTGACCTCCAGTGTGGAACACCTGTCGCCCATGTTGGTGATGACCAGGTCCAATATATTTTCACCTCTGGTAGGGGAGTTTACCAGCTGATCCAGGGCATTTGAGTTGATGAATTCAAGCGCTGGGCCTGGGAATTTGTACTCTAGTAGTTTTCCCAGAGAATGGTAGGGTAATTGAAATTGCCCAGTATCAGGGTGTTTGGTAGGACCTTCATGTTTTCCAGTGTCTCCAGAAAGGTGGAGTGGTGGTCCTGGGTCATGGAGGGTGATCTGTAGCAAGCCACAATTTGCATTGCAGATTTGCCCGACATTAGTTGCACATGGGTGATTTCAGAGGTATCATGCTGCGCCACTAACCTGGAGGTGTAGGTATCCTTGATGAATATGGATACATCTCCTCCTTTTGTGTTTCGGTCCATGTTCTGTGGCAGAAATGTGTGGTATGAGTTGTAGCCTGGGAGTGTCCTGCCATGATGCATTCAACTCCCTGAAACAGAACCATCCCTGAAGATCAGGAGCATCTGCACTTTTAAAATCCTACATAAGCACAGAGACTGGCAGCTGATTACTAGCACTTACCTAAAATTTAGTATCTCATTATCAGCTTTATCATAACATGGTCATTCCCTATTTAGTATAAAGCATCAAATCACAGATTTTCTAGACCACACATTCATTCATTGATTACTGACTTTATCTTAAAAAAGGTTATACTGCAGACTTGTTTAGGAGTAAGTGTAAATGAGTATTGAACTTTTTTTTGCTTACTTCACATTTGTTCAGTGATTGGTATAATCTTACTTAGTGAAGATGGCAGGATAAAGCAGGCAACGAGAGAATGAGCAGTCCCCGCCCCCCTTTTGTACAAACATGTAGCTGTTGTTGGTCCTCCAGAGCCTCATGTTTCATGGGTGCTTAACATCTGGTTTGATTCTAAAGTTTCATATAAGCCAAGCTTGACTATAAGTTTGAAAAAGCAGGAAGAAAAAGAGAGGTAAAAAGGATTAAAAGAGAGGAGATGCAGCCAATAAGTGACACTACATTGTTAAATATATTAGGGCAGCACAGTGGTGCAGTGGTTAGCATTATCGCCTCACAGAAAGTGGTTCTCCAGTTTGATTCTTGGCTTGGGTGCCTTCTGTGTGGAATCTGTATATCCTCTCTGTGTGGAGTCTGTATGTCCTTCCTGTGTTTGAGCGGGTTTCCTGCTGGTGCTTCTGTTTCCTCCAACACTCCCAAGACATGCTGCAAGTGGATTGGACATTCTAAATTGGCCCTAGGTGTGAGTGTGTGCCTTGTGAGGAAGGTTGAGTGCTGGGCTGGCAACTTGACACCATAAAACATTACTGCCACTCATTCTGTGGACAAATGATCAAGTGTGGCGAGCCCTAATGGGAGCAGCTGAAAGAAGAAGACAGTGTTAAATACATTGGGGAGCAGACAGTAAAAGATGTGAAAAGAGGAGACAATGAAAAGGAAGAGGTGTTTTGTTAGCTAAATTTCAACAAAAAGTAAATATAAAATGTAAATGAATGTGGAACATGAAAGGGAGGGGACTAAAGAATAAATAGGGGATAAATATTTGTTTTCAAATAATAGGACAATATAGCCAGAATTTGGACAAATTAAGCACAATTTAAGGAAGGGGAGAGGAGCTAGAAGATATACAGGAATATTTTATATATTGAATGTAATCATGGCAGATTAAAGGAATTTCTATAATGGACACGCAAGCATGGGGCTTTTTTTCCTAAATAACTTGGTCAGAATGGTAGGAAGTTTATAAAGAGAAGCATAACATGCTATATTTAAAGAGACAAAGAGGGGATGGCATAGAAGTAGGAAAGCCATTTATATAAATATACCAAAACAAATAAAACCATGCTAGTTGTGTCAGAAGAAATGAGAAGCTGAAGGACTTTAGCATACCAAAAAAGTTTTATTACACACATTCATCAAGTAAATTGACTTCTTCAGAAATAATGTTCCCATTTAAAATCTCACTTATATACACATTCAAATAAAACATTTATCCAATCAAATTAAAACCTCAGTTAACAATGTTAAGTCACTGAAACAAAGTGTTGTATTAACCCTTACAATACAAAGGTTAAATGGCTAGCATACAGTCACTGAGAAAGCATTTAATGTTAATGGTTCCATTTAATCCAGGCAGTTTGTCAGCATTTATTCTTATCTGCCACTCAGTTTCTCTTTTTTTATGGTATTTTATTATAATTACCCCCTTTCAAATCCATAGGAACATGCTCAATGACTGCAAACAATATTTTTGTATTTGTTACAGCTAGTTGTGTGTCTGAAAAGGGCATTGCTACTTTTCTTAATTTTGATCTCATAGACATGTTCTTTTATTCTAGTACCCAACCTCCTGGTGCTCATGCCTATATAACTTGGGCAACCTGAACATTTTGTAATTACCCATTTAGACTGGCAAGTAAACCTGCCTAGTATTTAGATAGTATAATTTAAATGCTACAACAAAACATAAGGTCCTTCATGTATAAATCAATAGGCAGTACAAAAATTACATTTAAAAGTTCCAAAACATTTTTCAGTATGAGGGGTAGATATCTTAATACTGTCATGTTGTAACACTTGCTTAATGCTGCAGCTCTTCTTATAAAGAAAAAAAAAATGATGGTTGTCAGCAATATATGCTAGATCACTGCTACCTTCAATAATTTTCCAGGTTTGAAAAGTAATATTTCTGATGACAAAGCTGTCAATAGACATCTCTATAGAGCACTGAGGTGCTGATTGTAATTCTTCTGGGGCTGTCTGCTTGTAAAACCCTTTTATTAAAATCAGTCCAAACTGATCCCACCTTTTGGACAGACTCTCTTGGGCACTCTTTTCTACAATATTTAAATTATATCCACTCACCTTGAATAAAGAGGTGATATAATTGATTTCTTCCAGGAAATCTCTATCATCACTAGTCATCATAGAGGCCCTAATATATTGACCTCAAGGAATATTGTTCTTAATGAATCCAGGATGATTATTCTGGTGATGGAGATAACTGTTGAAAAAGGTACTTTTCTGATGTATTTTACTCACAAACATGCTATTAAAGGAGTCCCATTAAAAAACAAACTGAGTTGCCTTTTTCTCCCAATATAAATTTTAAGAAACTGGAACTTTGAAGCTAGAAGAATCACAATATTTATCTTATAAAATGAAAAACAAATCCTCTACAAATCTTCTATAAAATACAATGCTTTTAGTAAAGTTTAGATTTGGTAGTGCTTCCTTTTTCCCCCACCAGCCTAATAGAAGGCTGGCAAAATCGGGAGTCACCTTGGAAGCCATCGCCACTCCCTTTATTTACTTATAGTATCTCTTATTAAACAAAAATAAATTGTTTTCTAGCAATATTTCAAGTAATGCACAATAAAAGTTGATGGTGTTATTGTCTAGTGTATTTATATGAATATGACTGGGAATTATAGAATGGCACTGGAAAAAGGCGATAGCAATTATTTAAAACAAAGGGGTCGTTAAATAAAGGATGACATGTTAAGAAAAAAATTATTTGGGAAAGGAAAATGAGAGGACTTTGCAATTTTCTAAGTGGAAAAGTGAAGACGGAAGAATTTCATTAGAAGTAGTCAAGGAAGACGTATTGTGGAACACGTGAAATAAATGTATGATGAAAAAAATAGAAATAAAATAAAATCTTGTTATAAAAGTAAAGTGATGTTAAGAAAGTTGGCTGAATGTAATCCAATGATAAAAGAGGGATTTGTAAAGAGTATGTCTGGAGAAGATGGAGTAAGGTATGAATTTAAGTGTGTACATGAGTAAGAAAGTGTTTTGGGGTATGGTTGAGGGGAGCTTTAAAAGAGGAAATGTTTTGAAGAATTATGTTTTATGTGAGAAGGGGAAATGTGTGTGTTTTATTTATTTGTTTGTTTATCATCATGCACTAACACTGCATAATGTGGATTATATAAGAATGAAAGTATTACAAAAAGACTTGAAGTAGCTATGGAATATGTATTGTTGGAAGGGGTGCATGGAATTAAATGTTAGGATGCAAGGTGATAGTATAAAGAAAGATGTTGGGAGCTAGACTTTTAATACATTTCATAATGAAAGTTTTTGATGATGTTTAACACAACCAAATATGGCAAGTTAAGGCATACAGGATTGTGAGATAGGTGGTTTTAATTTTGTGTGAATTGTTCAGAAACATTTGAAAGTATTATCAAATGGAGAGTTTAATAAGGAGGTGAGGATGTCTTAGGGCATGCAGCAAGGTTGTTCTTTGAATGGATTTTTGTTTATGTAGTTAATGCAGTGATATTTTATAAGTCAAGGTTAACAAGGATGAAACAAGGATTTTTAAAATCCACCTTAGCTGTCAACTTAGGCAGATGGGACTTTGGTTTAGCATTTCAACTGAAAGATGGCACCCTCTCTCATGTGAATGGCAGCCCTATTATGCTGTACTGTATGGTCAATAGTAGAAAACAAGTCCAAGTATTTGGTGTAGGAATACAGTGTTCTGATCTTTCAGCATCAGAAGTAAATGTGTCACCTGTTGAATCACTGACACTGTTTCACCGCTGCTTTGTCTACTCAGAAAATGGCATAGCGTTTGTTGATCTTCTGCAACATCACTTATACAGATGTTGGAAAGGACGATCCTCAGAACTGATCACCGTGACATACAATTAGTAACCATTTGTTTATTTTATAGGACTACTGAAATCCTCAGTGTCATTTCATGCAAAAAAAGTAATTACTTCCAAAAACATTAACATTCTTCCAACCTTAGTTTGTGGTTTTGTTATTCATCTGATATATATATACTGAAATAGTGAAACTATTACTACTGGTAATTTCTGTTCTCATTTCAGATTTTGGTAGTGCCACTGGACTGTTTTTGCTGCATGAAGATTATTGATTTATGCCATAGGCAAAATAATGGATTTTAGTGCCCCTTTGGTAGGTATATCAAGTTGTAAGTAGACACAGTGTACTTCCATACCAAATCTTGGGACAGCGTGGCTTTTTGCCATTATTGGTTCTTGTATAAGATATAGACATGTGTAGATTGCAGACTGCATACAGAAATAGGCTGCAAGTAGTCTTGTTCACTCCTAATTTTGATATACCCTCCCTTCCATTAAGGATTGTTTGGCTTTCATTATACTTTGTGACATAGCTGTCTTTCTGTCTCTATCACTCTCAAGTTGTAGTACATAATCTCGTTTGCTTTTATTATACTTTGTGACATAGCTGTCTTTCTGTCTCTATCACTCTCAAGTTGTAGTACACAATCTCCTTTGCTTTCATTATACTTTGTGACATAGCTGTCTTTCTGTCTCCCACTCTCAAGTTGTAGTACACAATCTCGTTTGCTTTCATTATACTTTGTGACATAGCTGTCTTTCGGTCTCCATCACTCTCAAGTTGTAGTACACAATCTCCTTTGCTTGCTGAGTTCTTTGTCGGTAGTTGTTCTTGAAATTAGTATTACAGAGAAGGCAGAACATATATTAGCTAGGCCTCATGACATCATATGCAGCATTTGTGCCGAAGTGATAGTAGATGATGTTTGCTATTGCTATATCATTAGAATTGACTTTCACATCCTTCGTCCTTAGCGTAATTATCCACTCTCGTCTACCAGTAGAAGTTTTAGCAGTTCTGTTCCTGTTGTAAAAGAGCACAGAAATTCTAATTTGTGTTCTTGTTTACCTTCTTCATTTTGGTGAGATTGTAAATATAAAGGAACTGATGGTTACACACACATTTGAGCGACTGATAAGGTCTGCTGTAGTTAAGTGATACTCATTGACGTTCAATTCCCTGATTTTCTTTCTTCAAAAAAAATCAAATTTCCATACAAGTCAAAGGCGTGCCAGTCCGAAGCCGAATGTACCCTATTAAATTTATAAAAAGTAACTATTTTTTATTGCATGTTGGAGAAAGTTATAGTACACTAAATTACTTTCAGTCAAAATTCAAAATAGATTATATAGATTATCTCAGTTTAAACCTGCTTCATTTAGAATGCTTTGAAATGTAAATGTGAGATGTATGACATCTGGACAAGGCATCCTTGATAAAAACATGGTTAAAATGTTAAATACTTAATATCTAAAATTGTATGCATCTGTGGATATGTGTTAACATGTGCTAACATGCGTGTGTGTGTATATTGTAAACAAAATGAGGAAGTGTACAAGTTTTCATAGTCAGCCTCAACCCTTATGATCAGTGTCCTAGATGGAACTGGAATGACAGACCTATCAGCACCAGAAGTAGTGTTTGTTAGAGCATACTTTATCTAGCTATGTTATGTAAAGTACTTCCTGTAGGGTTTTGCCAAAGTGGCATGGCACAAATATATTCATTAGATCCAGAATGTATGGGTGGCAGTTTCAATAGTGTAGATGTACAAGAAGCCGCATGACTGGGTGTGGGTTTATGCCAGTAATTTTGTAATTGAGCTTCCCTTTTTTAGCTCTGTTCTGATGGAATGGCATTTATTTGGATTCTGTGTATAATAGCTAAAAAATTAATAATTGTACAGAGTATCATCACACTTCCATTGATTTGCTGTCGGTAAGCATACATACTCCTATAATGAACAAAATGTAATTTTATGTTTGTATATAACATCTGTATATGGCTTTATATGTGTATGTATGCATGTGTATACATATGCATCGCATACCCAGATAACAATGCTGGTCCCTAGTGAGAGAGGGGTGCCTGTCCATGTATTGACAGGACTACATACATCACTTCATCCCATGCTGAGCCATTTCCTATTGCAAATGTATGTGGAGTGTTTACAAATCACCACGGGGCCACTACATAAAATGCAGCCATAGTAGGATATCCTACAAATTTCTTTTTTACCTTGTATAATGACAACCATTGTGTGTAGTTGGCATCTGCAATCCATTGCCTTCTGCATGCTAAGTATCTATAGTAATACATTGTGAATACATAATTTACTTCATGTACTTAGTTTGCATTGCATATTTATAGAAGTACATTATATTGGCACAGTGTGACTTAACAGTTTTGGGTTAATGGCCGAGGATGCTGGATACTATCCCAGAAGTCTATATTCCGTAACTATTGACTTCAGTCTGTTCCATTCACCTAATGCCACCTACAGACTTCCCACAGTGCAGGTATGCAGAGATATCTTTAGGTCAATGATCATTCTTGGTGGAAAGGCTCTACTTTACTGATTTGACCTCTTGTATTGAGGCATCTTTTATTCTGAGGTAGGGTCTGTACATTTTGTCTTGCCCAAATTAAAGCTTTACATGAAAAACCTTTAATATTATATTAGGTTTAATACAGGTTCTGTTAAATAGGTGGTTTTATATATATAATATATATATATATATATATATATATATATGGATTCACTTCATAACATTGAAATATCAAAATACTGAAACTCAAAACACTGAAACCAAAATACTGAATACTCAAAATACTGAAACATATATATATATATATAACATAAATCATAACAATTTCTAAATATATGCAGGCAAGCCCCTGCACCAGCCATGGCCCCAGCCACCCCCCTGTTAATTAAATATCAACTCCAAGATTGCACACTTGGGAGTAGATATATATAATTAGGGGTGCAGGGGGCTTGCCCCTGCATATATTTAGAAAAAATTTATGATTTATGTTGTTTGCTGAGTTTACGTACGACAACATGTGTTTTCAGTATTTTGAGTTTCAGTATTTTGAGTATTCAGTATTTTGAGCTTTCATTATTTTGGTCTTCAGTATTATGAAGTTTTGTCATTTTCAGTATTTTGAAGTTTCAGTGTTATATATATATATATATATATATATATATATATATATATATATATATATATATACACACACACACATATATATATATATATATATATATATATATATATATATATACATACACACATTAAAATACACACATACACATGTAAGTGCACACACACACACACACATATATATATATATATATATATATATTATTTTATTTATTTTTATTTATTTTACATTTGTTTACCGGGATAGTCCGACTGGATACATGTCCATTTTCAGCGGAGGCTCAGGGAGAAAAGCTCCAAATAGACAAACTTACATAGATTACACAAAAAGTTGGATAACATTAGAAAATATAAAACAAAGTGATTATGTACAATGGCTTAGTAGTGTTCCCTAGTAGGGACTCACAGTTCTCATGGACAGACACAGTTAAAAGCAAGATATGTCAGATTGGATGTAGAGCTTGGTGACATAGTTGCATGTTATATTTACAGATTATGCTTTCAGTTTATAACTTAATCAGGGTTGGTACATGGGCAAAGACAGTTCACTTTGAGATACTGTTTGAGGTTTTTTTGAAGAGACTTTTGGAGCATTGTAGGATTATGTAGTTAGGCAACGAATTCCTGGTTTTGCCAACAAAGTTGTCAAACGTGGATTCACCAGCAGAGTTATTAGCTTTGTGGGTTTGGACTACTAGTTTGTTGGCTGACCATAGGGATCTCTGGTTGCTATATGGATTAATAATATTTATAAGTGAGGGGGTATCCTCAGGGTGGTACAGAATTTTGTGCACTATTAAGAGCTGATTGAATTGAATTAAGCTGGGAAGTTCTAGCCTCTCTAGTTGTTTCAGGTTCTAGCAGTGGTGGGTTCTATAGGTTGAGCCAGTGGCAAATCTGGCAATATGGTTGTAGCTATGGGACAGCTTACCTAGTTTGGATTTGTTGAGGTTTGAGACTACAGGTGAGGCATATAAAAGAGTAGATAGTAGGTGTGACCGGGCGATTGCAGTCCTAGCCAGTGGGGTTAAAAATGTGTTGTTTCTATACAGTGATCCAAGCTTCTTATTGATGGTGTGTATGGTTTTGTTGACCTGTAGGTCAAATTTGAGATTGTCTATGATAACCCCTAGAAGTTTGCTGTGTTGATCTGGGGCGATAGTGGTACCATTGTTAGACATGACAGAGAATGAAAGTGTGGCAGATCTACTAGTGGGGGTGAAGAGTAGAAGTTTAGTTTTATTGGGGTTCAACAGCAGGCATTGGGTGGTGAGCCAGTTCTCAATAGTGTTAAATGTATTTTGGGTTAGGATTTGGAGTTTAGATGGGGAGGTGGCTGAGCAGATCAGAGTGGAATCATCTGCATATTGAATACCGGTAGCTTTAGGGATAGCAGTGTGAAGTTTGTTGATAAAAATAGAGAAGAGTAGTGGACCTAGTATGGAGCCTTGACGGTCACCAAGTGTGAGAGGTAGCTGGCTGGAGAGTTTGCCCAGCGATAGTACTGCCTGTTGTCGACCAGTCAGGTAGGACTTGAACCACTGGATTGCGTGCTTATTGAGGGAAATAGATTTTAGAGAAAGAATGAAAAGTTCATGGTTGATCATGTCAAAAGCTTTTGATAGGTCAAGAAAAAATGTGAGGATAGCCTATTGTCATTCCTGTTTTGGATTGTTTTGCATATATATATATATATATATATATATATATATATATATATATATATATGCATATATACATACATATATATATATATATATATATGCATATATACATACATATATATATATATATATATATATACATATATATATATATGCATATATACATACATATATATATATATATACATATATATATATATATATATATATATATATATATATATATATATATATATATATATATATATATATATATATATATACATATATATATATATATATATATATATATATATATATATATATATATATATATATATATATATATATATATATATATATATATATATATATATATATATATATATATATATATATATATATATATATATATATATATATATATATATATATATATATATATATATATATATATATATATATATATATATATATATATATATATATATATATATATATATATATATATATATATATATATATATATATATATATATATATATATATATATATATATATATATATATATATATATATATATATATATATATATATATATATATATATATATATATATATATATATATATATATATATATATATATATATATATATATATATATATATATATATATATATGCATATATATATATATATATATATATATATATATATACATATATATATATATATATATATATATATATATGCATATATATATATATATATATATATATATATATATATATACATACATATATATAGCAGCATATATATATATATATATGCATATATACATACATATATATATATATAAATATATATATATATATACATATATATATATATATATGCATATATATATATATATATATATATATATATATATATATATATATATATATATATATATATATATATATATATATATATATATATATAGCCATATATATGCATAATATGTTATGTATTTTTTATAAAATATATGTTTATATTATGTTTAATTTATTGTTAATATAAAATGCATATATTATATAAAAAATAATGTTATAAAAATAAAATGTGTATATAAAAATATTTTTGGAAATATAATAGTATATATATATATATATATTTTATATTATATATATATAATATATTTAGTTTTATTTATTCATATTATAAAAATCATGATATATATTCAATATATATAAATGCAATATATATATATTAAATAATTCTAATTATTATATATATTATAATATTAATATTTAATTATAATTTATATATATATATATATTTTATTTTTATATAAATATATATAAATATATATCATTATAATAATATTTATATATGTATAAACATATTAATATTGCATTGACCCATATATATAATTATATATTTAATTGCATATATATTTTATATTAATAAAAAAGTTGGTGAATATATATATATATAAATATAATTTTATAAAATGTATATAATATATATGTTATGTT